>NC_090449.1:409265135-409587157 GCF_031143425.1 Pleurodeles waltl
CTGCATACTAAGTGAACATAACATGGGCTTGATCTACAACATAAACCTTTGCATTGTTATGGATGGAATCTATAGAAGTGACAGAGTTCATGTACAGACAAAGGAAACAGGGTGTTTCTCTCCAACCCGAAAAACTGCATCAGGTTTTATGTGTAATTATCTGCCACTGCACAATAAACGCAGTCTCTTTTCTGAGGCAGCTTATTTCCCAAATACTAGTATTTTAATTTATTTTTCATTTTAAAATTTCCAAATATGTTGTGAATACGCAAAACAAAAGCAGGCATTCAATGCACACCGCCACATTTAAAATTCACATTAAAGGATTGTTTCTTACCATCAATGCTTCAATATCAGTGGGTCTGTGAGTGTGCGCGAGTACCTCAGTTAGTCTGTAAGTGAGTGCATGAATCTGATTGGGTTTGTGAGTGGGTGCATGATTCTCTAAGTGGCTCTGTGAGTAGGTGCATGAGCCTATGAGTCGATGTGTGTGCAAAAGTTGATGAGTGTGTCTGTCAGTGTGCACATGAGTCTTGGAGTGGGTTTGTGAGTGTGTGCATTATTCTCTGTGAGTGGGTCTCTCACTCATGAGAACCGCAGTTGGTCTGTGAGGGCGTGCATGAGTAACAAAGGGGTTCTATTAGTGCATGCATGACTCTGAGTGGGTGCATGAGTCTTAATAAATCAAATATTTGTAAAGTGCTACTGATCAGCCATGAGGTCTCAAGGCGCTGCTTTGGGGGGGGGCGGGGAGGAGCTGAAGAGTCGAACAGCCATGACTTGAGGTCCTTCTTGAACTGATTCAGCAAGGGTGTAGGAAAGTGCCCTTGTTGGCATGGTTAACCCTCCCCCCTCCCTCCAATGTATGCCTAGAATTGATGCCAACTTTGATTGAGTGTGTGCTGGGATCCTGCTAACCAGGCTCCAGGAACAGTGATCTTTCTTAAAATCTGTACCTTTGTTTCCACCATTGGCACACCCCTGGCACACAGTGAAGTCCCTCGTAAAAGGCACCTATGGTACCAAGGGCCCTGTGGCCAGGGAAGGTCCCCAAGGGCTGCAGCACGAATTATGTCACCCGGGACAACTGCTCACCAAGCTCATGCACACTGCCTTTGCAGCTTGTGTGTGCTGGTGTGGAGAAAAAGGCAAAATCGACGTGGCCCCCTTCTCAGGGTGCCTCTCCACAAACCACTGCCTGTGGCATAGGTGTCACCCCTCTAGCAGGCCTTACGGCCCTAAGGCAGGGTGCACTATACCACAGGTGAGGGTAGAGCTGCATGAGCAATATGCACCTACAGTATCCAAGTCCATTCTTAGACATTATAAGTGCAGTGTGGCCATATTAAGTAAATGGTCTGGGAGTTTGTCATTATGAGCTCCGCAGCTCCATAATGGCTTCATTGAATACTGTGAAGATTGGTATCAAACGTCTCAGCCCAATAAACCCACACTGATGCCAGTGTTAAATTTATGGAAAATTGCACCCAGAGGGAAACTTAGAGCTGCCCCCTGTTTGTTAACCAAACTGCTGGTGCAGGACTGACCAGTCTGTGCCAGTCTGCCATTTTCATAAAAGTTTCTGACCACATGGGGTGAGAGCCTTTGTGCTCGCTGTGGCCAGAAACAAAGCCTGTCCTCGGTGGAGGTGCTTCACATCTCCCTTGTTAGAAATGGAGCCTCTAGTTGGAAGTTGGTTTGCACCCTGTCCAAGTAGGGACTCTCACTCTAGTCAGGATAAGGGAGATACCCACTCAGATAACCCCTGCTCATCCCCTTGGTAGCGTGGCACGAGCAGTCAGACTTATCTCAGAAGCAATGTGTAAAGCATTTGCTTCTAACACACAGTAATAAGTGAAAACACTACAAAAGGACACCTCACCAGTTTTAGAAAAATAGCTGATATGTATCTATATAAAACAAGACCAACTACGATAAAAATCCAGCATACAGTAATAAAATATGAATTCTGCAAGATTTACTCAAAACCACAGTTCTTAAAGTCCATAGCACCACCTGGGGCTATCACGGTGTCATGAACAACAAAACCAACAGTTCAGGCCGGCAGTGGAGTCACTGGCCAGCAACGGTGTAGGGAAGACCTGCAAACATGACCTTTGATTTGCAGGGTGTCGTGATCCTCACGGTGTCGCTGACGTTGCAGTGTCGGTTCCGGAGTCGGCGCAAGAATCGTCAGGCCCTTGAAGTCACACGTGTTGCAGATCGAACTCCGGGCTGATGAAGTCAGGAGCGCTGGCGTGGATGTCGTTTGGCCTGCGTTGCGAAGCGGGATGATGCAACATACGGTGCCCACAGGGCACGGTGCAGGCAGTGGCTCGGTGACAGCATCCAGCTGCGTCGGTGAGACCAGGGATGCGGTGTGAAGCAGGGGGGTGCGTCATGTGGTGTTACCGGGTCACGGTACAGGTAGCGTCGTCATCGTTGCTGAAGTGCTGTCATCAGTAGGTCCAAGTCAGCAGTGCAGGACGGGACGATGCTTCGTGACCCTCACGAGTGGTGTCCACAGGCCACGGTGCAGGCAGGATGCTTGGTGACAACACTTCGTGTACCTCACGAGCAGAGTCCACAGGCCACGGTGCAGGCAGCAACGCCGGTATCAGCAGAAGCAGCAGCATCGGGGATGCCCAGGCTGTGGTGTGAGCAGGCAATGCCAGAGTGCAGGGCCCACAGGTCGCAGTGTGAGCAGCGGATCGGTGAAGTCATCCGATGACGGCATCGGTGAGACCAGGGTCTCTGTGCGGCGTTGGCAGGTCACGGTGCAGGCCAGCGGCGTCACAGTTGTTTCTCCTCTTGAGCAGCACAAAACACACAATTCCCAGTGCTGCAGGTTGAGGAAACTTAAGTCTTTGGTGTCCCTGAGACTTCCAACAGGAGGCAACCTCTACTCCAAGCCCTTGGAGAACTTTCTCAAGCAGGACACACAGCAAAGTTCACCCTTTGCACTCTTCAAAGGCAGAAACAGCAACTGCAGGCCAGTCCAGCAAAACAACTCAGCAAAGGGACAGTACTCCTCCTCCAGTTCTTCTCCTTGGCAGAGGTTACTCTTGATTCCAGAAAGATTTGAAAAGTCTGGGGGTTTTGGGTCTTCTTCTTATACCCTGTTCTGCCGTTGAAGATGGCAAACTACAAAGCAAAATCTCAAGTGTTTGCAAGATCCTTCCTTGTCCAGGCCAGGCCCCAGACACACACCAGGGGGTCGGAGACTGCATTGTGTGAGGGCAGGCACAGTCCTTTCAGGTATGAATGACCACTCCTCCCTCCCCTCTAGCTCAGATGACTCATCAGGATATGCAGGGTACACCCCGCTCCATTTTGGTCACTCTCTAGAGAAGAGGTGTGAACAGCCCAACTGTCAAACTGACCCAGACAAGGAATCCACAAACAGGCAGAGTCACAGATTGGTTTAAGCAGGAAAATGCCTACTTTCATAAAGTGACATTTTCAAACAGACAATTTAAAAATCAACTTCAATAAAAGATGTATTTTTACATTGTTAGTTCAGAGACCCTAAACTCCACATTTTTATCTGCTCTCAAGGGGAATCTGCAGTTTAAGGATATTTAAAGGCAGTCCCCATGTTAACCTAAGAAAGAGATAGGCCTTGCACAGTGAAAACCGAATTTGGCAGTATTTCACTGTTAGGACATATAAAATACACTAGTATATGTCCTACCTTAAACATACACTGCACCCTGCCCCTGGGGCCACCAAGGGCCTAACTTCGGGGTGCCTGACATGTAGTAAAGGGAAAGGTTTAGGCCTGGCAAGTGGGTACACTTGCCAAGTCGAATTGGCAGTTTAAAACTGCACAAACTAACACTGCAGTGGCAGGTCTGAGCCATTGTTACAGGGCTACTAATGTGCTGCAGTCCCACTAGTAGCATTTGATTTACAGGCCCTGGGCAACTCTAGTGCACTTTACTAGGGACTTACCAGTAAATCAAATATGACAATCATGGATAAACCAATCAGCAGTATAATTGCTATAGGAAACACTTGCACTTTAGCAATGATTAGCAGTGGGAAAGTGCACAGAGACAATAAACCAACAAAAACAGACGCGAAAAAAATAGGAGGAAAGCTGCAAAACGTTTGGGGATAGCCTTGCAAAAAGGGCCATTTCCAACATCCCCCCTGCAGGAGCTGTAACATCTGGCAGTGAGCCTCAAAGGCTGTAGCCTCTTGTTACAGTGCCCCGGGGCACTCCCGCTAGTGGAGTTGTCCGCACCCGGACAAAGCCCCACGTTTGGCAGCAAGTCGAGCAGGAAAATAATGGAAAGCAGAGAGGAGTGACCCCCCCCCAGCTAGGGCCACCCCTAGGGTATCCAGAGCTGAGGTGACCCCCCTCCCTGCAGAGCCATCCATCTTGGTTTGGAGGACAGGAACCAATAGGGTTGAGTTTGCGTCCCCCTCCCCAAAGGGAGTGGACACAAGAAGGGTGTAGACACCCTAAGGGACAGTAGCCATTGGTTACTGCACTCTGACCCCTGTAACGCCCCTCAATACAGGATTTAAGGGCTTCCCTGAACCCAGCTCATCAGATTCCTGGTGACCTGACAAGAAAGAAGAAGGACTGCTGAGCTGAACCCCCAGCAGAGAAGAAGACAATGACAACTGACTTGGCCCTAGCCCTACCGGCCTGTCTCCTGCCTCAAAAAACCTGCACAAAAACAGTGAGGCATCCAGCGGGACAAGCCACCTCGATCAAGTTACAGAGGGCTGTCCTGCACCCAAAAGGACCTAAAACGGCAGTGGCCAGCGGCCGTGTCCAAGAAGGAAACAGCACCCAGGGACTCTGGCACACCTGAAGACACGTAAGTCCTGACCACCCTGCACCCAACGCCTACGGTCAGTGACCACATGGCCCAACCAGCTAGAGAGTCCCCAGGTGATTGTGAGCAAGTGCCCACCCTGGGTCGACCTTTTCACCCCTCCACAATCATGCCTGTAGAGGGAATACTGAGGACCCACCTGCCCGCTAAAGCCCTGGACAAATATATACCCGTGCTGTGAGAGACTGGCACCTTGTTGCAGTACCCACCCCCACATTTTTGCCTAGTTTCTGGATTCAACTTGGACTGGAGTGCACTGGGATCCTGCTAACTAGGTTCCCAGTGCCAGTGTTATTTCCCTAAAACACTGTAAAAGTAATTGGATACATCTTTAGCTACCACTACAAGTCCCTAGTCTAGGAGGCTGGCCTGGTTTGTAGTGGGTACCTTGGGTACTTACACCTTACACCAGGTCCAGTTATTCCCTGGTTAGTGAATGTAGTAGTGTTTTAGCAGCTTAGGCTGATATAGGTAGCTATAGCAGAGCAGCTTAGGCTGAACTAGGAGACATGCAAAGCTCCTACTACACCACTTATATCACTTAGTACTATATCATAAGAAAACACAATACTTAGATACACTAAAAATAAAGGTACTTTATTTTAGTGACAATATGCCAAAAGTATCTCAGAGGCTGAAGGTTTTGGGTGCTGCCAGGGCCCAGGAAGGACCAGGAAGTCACCCCTTGGAGGAGGTGACAGAGGGGGCGCTCTGCAACATGGGGAGCCCGCGCAGAAGCAGACAGCACCCGCAGAAGCACCTGAACAGCGTTCAGAAGATCTGAGCACGACGGTCGACTCAACACAACAAAAGAGGGTCCCACAAAGTCGGAGTCCAACTCAGCGAGTTGGGCAATACAGGACGGAGTGCTGGGGACCTGCGCTAGGCTGTACACAAAGGAAGTCTTGCTGAAGTGCACAAAAGCCCAAGCAGCTGCAGTTCACGCAGTACACAGGATTACTGTCTGGCGTGGGGAGGCAAGGACTTACCTCCACCAAATTTGGACAGAAGGGCCACTGGACTGTCGGGGACACTTGGGCCCAGCTCCTGTGTCCCAGGGACCACACTCATCAGGATGAGAGGGGACCCAGAGGACCGGTGATGCAGAAATTTGGTGCCTGCATTGGCAAGGGGAAGATTCCGTCGACCCACAGGAGATTTCTTCTTGGCTTCCAGTGTAGGGTGAAGGCAGACAGACCTCAGAGCATGCACCACCAGGGAACAGTCAAGAAAGCCGGAAGGATGAGGCACTACAATGTTGCTGGTAGTCTTCTTAATACTTTGTTGCGGTTTTGCAGGTGTCCTGGAGCAGTCAGCGGTCAATCCTTGGCAGAAGTCGAAGAGGGAAGTGCAGAGGAACACTGGTGAGCTCTCGTTATCTGGTGAGATACCCAGAGGAGAGACCCTAAATAGCCCTCAGAGGAGGATTGGCTACAGAGACAGGTAAGCACCTATCAGGGGGGTCTCTGATGTCATCTGCTGGCACTGGCCACTCAGAGCTGTCCATTGTGCCCTCACACCTCTGCATCCAAGATGGCAGGCGTCTGGGACACACTGGAGGAGCTCTGGGCACCTCTCCTGGGAGGTGCTGGTCAGGTGAGTGGTCACTCCCCTATCCTTTGTCCAGTTTCGAGCCAGAGCAGGGCTGGGGAGATCCCTGAACCGGTGTAGACTGGCTTATGCAAGGAGGGCACCATCTGTGTCCTTCAAAGCATTTCAAGAGGCCAGGAGAGGCTACTCCTCCCAGGCCCTTCACACCCATTTCCCAAGGGAGAGGGTGTAACACCCTCTCTCAGAGGAAATCCTTTGTTCTGCCTTCCTGGCACTGGGCTGCCCAGGCCCCAGGGGGGCAGAAACTTGTCTAAGGGTTGGCAGCAGCGGTAGCTGCAGAGCAAACCCCGGAAAGTTAGTTTGGCAGTACCCGGGCTCTATACTGGAGACCCGGGATGCATGGAATTGTCACCCAATACCAGAATGGATGCTCAGTGAAGACAATTCCATGATCCCCCGGGTCTCTAGCACAGAACCCGGGTACTGCCAAACTGCCTTTCCGGGGTTTCCACTGCAGCTGCTGCCAACCCCTCAGACAGGATTCTGCCCTCCTGAGGTCTGGGCAGCCCTGGCCCAGGAAGGCAGAACAAAGCATTTC
The DNA here is from genome assembly GCF_031143425.1 of Pleurodeles waltl. Classification (NCBI taxonomy): domain Eukaryota; kingdom Metazoa; phylum Chordata; class Amphibia; order Caudata; family Salamandridae; genus Pleurodeles; species Pleurodeles waltl. The sequence continues at coordinate 409,272,138 of NC_090449.1, forward strand.
CTCTGAAAGAGGGTGTTACACACCCTCCCTTTGGAAATAGGTGTGAAGGGCTGGGGAGGAGCAGCCTCCCCCAGCCTCTGGAAATGCTTTGATGGGCACACATGGTGCCCATCTCTGCATAAGCCAGTCTACACCGGTTCAGGAATCCCCCAGCTCTGCTCTGGCACGAAACTGGACAAAGGAAAGGGGAGTGACCACTCCCCTGACCAGTACCTCCCAGGGGAGGTGCCCAGAGCCCCTCCAGTGTATCCCAGACCTCTGCCATCTTGGAAACAGAGGTGTTGGGGGCACACTGGACTGCTCTGAGTGGCCAGTGCCAGCAGGTGACGTTAGAGACCCCCTCTGATAGGCTCTTACGTCTCTTGGTAGCCAATCCTCCTTTCTTGGTAGACAAACCTCCTTTTCTGTCTATTTAGGGTCTCTCCTCTGGGGTATTCTTCAGATAATGAATGCAAGCTCGCCAGAGTTCCTCTGCATCTCCCTCTTCGACTTCTGCCAAGGATCGACCGCTGATTGCTCCAGGACGCCTGCAAAACCGCAACAAAGTAGCAAGACGACTACCAGCAACATTGTAGCACCTTATCTTGCCGGCTTTCTCGACTGTTTCCTGGTGGTGCATGCTCTGGGGGTCATCTGCCTTCACCCTGCACTTGAAGCCAAGAAGAAATCTCCTGTGGGTCGATGGAATCTTCCCCCTGCTAACGCAGGCACCAAGAGACTGCATCACCGGTCCTCTGGGTCCCCTCTCATCCTGACGAGCGTTGTCCCTGGAACACAGGAACTCTATCCAAGTGACTCCCACTGTCCAGTGATCCTTCAGTACAAGTTTGGTGGAGGTAAGTCCTTGCCTCCCCAAGCCAGACTGCAAACCTGTGTACAGCGTGATTTACAGCTCCTTCGGCTCTTGTGCACTCCTCCAAGGATTCCTTTGTGCACAGCCTAGCCTGGGTCCCCATTACTCCGTCCTGCAGTGCTCAACCCTCTGAGTTGGCCTCCGACGTCATGGGACCCTCCTTTGTGACTCTGAGCCAGCTCCGGTTCACAAATCTTCGAAGTGCCTGCTCCGGTACTTCTGCGGGTGCTGCCTGCTTCTCTGGGGGCTCTCTGAGTTGCTGAGCACCTCCTCTGTCTCCTCCTCCAAGGTACGACATCCTGGTTCCTACTAGTCCCCAGCAGCACCCAACAACCTCTACCGCCTCCCTTGCAGCTAGCAAGGCTTGTTTGCAGTATTTCTGCATGGGAACACTTCTGCAACCTTCAGCACGATGTGGGACATCTTCCTTCCAAAGGAGAAGTTCCTAGTCCTCTTCGTTGTTGCAGAATCCTAAGCTTCTTTCTTCCAGAGGCAGCTTCCTTGCACCTTCATCCGGGGTTTCCTGGGCTCCTGCCCCCCCTGGACACTAACACGACTCTTGGACTTGGTCCCTTTGCTTTGCAGGTCCTCAGGTCCAGGAATCCGCCTTCAGTGCTTTGATGGTGTTTGTGGTTCTTGCAGAAACCCCCTATCACGACTATTGTGTCCTTTTGGGGTAGTATGGGTACTTTACTCCTACTTTTCAGAGTCTTGGGGTGGAGTATCTTGGACACCCTGGCTGTTTTCTTACAGTCCCAGCAACCCTCTATAAGATCCCATAGGTCTGGGGTCCACTCCTGATTTGCATTCCACTTTTGGAGTATATGGTTTGTGTTGCCCCAGACCTATGTTCACCTATTGCATCCTACTGTAATTCTACACTGTTTGCATTACTTTTCTTACTCTTACTTACCTGTTTTGGGTTTGTGTACATATAACTTGTGTATATTACTTACCTTCTAACTGAGGGTGCTCACTCAGATACTTTTAGCATATTGTCATGAAAATAAAGTATCTTTATTTTTAGTAACTCAGAGTATTGTGTTTTCTTATGATATTGTGTTATATGATATAAGTGGTATAGTAGAAGCTTTGTAAGTCTCCTAGTTCAGCCTAAGCTGCTTTGCCATAGCTACCTTCTATCAGCATAAGCTGCTAGAAACACCTCTATTCTACTAATAAGGGATAACTGGACCTGGCACAGGGTGTAAGTACCACAAGGTACCCACTATAAGCCAGGCCAGCCTCCTACATTGGTGGTGCAGCGGTGGGATAAGTACTTGTAACTGCTTTACCACTTTGTCATTTGGTGCTTTTCATACGAAAATCATATACCAAATAGTTCAGTATACGTACACTTAACCAAAAAAGCTTACTTTTCTATTCTAAAACTTTTAACAAAGTTCTGAAAAGTTTTTGAAAACTTCTAAAAGTTTCCCAAAGTTTGAAAAAGGTTTTTTCTCTGTGCTTTCTAATTTCTAAAACTTTTTCTTTCTCACTATCCTTAAACCTATACTATCATTTCTGTTATAGAGCCTACTACCAAAACTGTTAACGTAACATATGAGAGTTTAAACTACAAACGTTTAAGAGGCCTCTGCCTGGATAGAGGTTTGAGTATAGGAAAGAATCCTACAAAAGAGTTTCTCTTTAACATGCTTGTTGTAGATGACCAGAACCACTCTGGACCATCACATGAGAGGTTAGAAAATGGGGAAGTTTTCCAGTCTGACTCAGGAGAGTTCCTTGAGAAAGCTGGGGAGTATTCTTACAAGGGCCTGCCCCCTAGCAGGACACCTAGTAAAGCTGTTAGTGATAGAGGGTACCATAACAGTAGGGCATCTTTTATACCTAGAGGACAGGTTACCAGGGTCCAGACAGTTAGGGACAGGTCCCCCTCTGAAACTTCCAACATTTCCTCTGTGTCAAAGCATTCCCAACCCACCCACCCTGAGGATAACTTGTTAGAAAGGGAGCTCAAAAAGTTGAGGGTTGAAGAGACCAGACTGAAGCTTAAACAGCAACAGCTGGCCTTAGATAGGGAATCCCTAGACATAGAGAGGGAAAGACAGAGGTTGGTGTTAGTTCCCAATGGTGGCAGCAGCAGTATTTCTGATAGCAATCCTGTTAGAGAGTAAGATTCCAGGAATCTGCACAAGATAGTCCCCCCTTACAAGGAGGGGGATGACATTAATAAGTGGTTTGCTGCACTTGAGAGGGCCTGTATGGTACAGTTGGTCCCTCAAAGGCAGTGGGCTGCTATTTTGTGGCTATCTTTCACTGGAAAGGGTAGGGATAGGCTCCTTACTGTCACAGAAAGTGATGCCAATAACTACAAAGGTTTGAAAGATGCACTCTTGGATGGATTTGGCTTAACCACTGAACAATACAGGATTAAGTTCAGAGACACCAGAAAACAGTCTTATCAAGACTGGACAGATTTTGTGGACTGTTCAGTGAAGGCCTTGGAAGGGTGGTTGCACGGCAGTAAAGTTTCTGACTATGAAAGCCTGTACCATCTTATTCTGAGAGAGCATATTCTTAACAATTGTGTGTCTGACTTGTTTCACCAATACCCAGTGGACTCCGATCTGACCCCTCCCCAAGAATTGGGAAAGAAGGCAGATATATGGGTCAGAACAAGGGTGAACAGAAAAGTTAATACAGGGGGTGCCAAGGATGGCAAGAAGAAGGATGGTAAGTCTTCTGAGAAGGGTGGGGACAAAAGTAAGCATTCTGAGTCTTCATCAGGCCCACAAAAATCCTCCGGGGGTGATCGGTCCAAATCCTCTTCTAATAATCAACCTAAAAAGCCTTTGTGGTATTTGTGTAAAGTCAATGGCCATTGGGCAAGTGATTCCACTTGTCCAAAGAAAAACACCAAACCTCCCACCACCACAACCCCTGCTGCAAATTCTAGTGCCCCTAGTAATAGCAGTGGTGGTGGGAAATCTACTACTAATGGCCAATCCAAGGGTGTAGCTGGGCTCACTATTGGCAATGTAGTTGGAGTTGGTCTTGTTAGGGAGACCACAGAGGCCGTTTTATTCTCTGATGGTGGCATTGATTTTGCCACCTTGGTTGCTTGTCCCCTTAATATGGATTACTACAAGCAACTTCCCCTAATAAATGGTGTTGAGGTTCAGGCCTACAGGGACACAGGAGCCAGTGTAACTATGGTGATAGAAAAACTGGTACACCCTGATCAACACATACTTGTTCAGCAGTACCAAGTGACAGACGCTCATTACAACACTCTTAGCCACCCCATGGCTGTTGTGAATCTCAACTGTGGGGGGGGGGGGGGGGGTTACTGGTCCAAAGAAAGTTGTGGTAGCCACAGATTTACCTGTAGACTGTCTACTAGGAAATGATTTGGAGACATCAGCTTGGGCAGAAGTGGAGTTGGAGGCCCATGCAGCAATGCTGGGCATTCCTGGGCATATTTGTGCTTTGACAAGGGCTCAGGCAAAAAAAGCTAAAAGGGCAGGGTAACTTGGATCCTGGAACAATGGACCAAGTGCTCCTTAAAGCTAGAGGTAAGAAGGGTAAATCCTTACCCACTATCCCTCCCTCTACAGATGATTCCCCTTCTGAGGAAGAGGAATAGCCTCCCTCTGCAAAACCTACACCAGAGGAGCTGGCAGCAGACACTGCTGAGCTTTTGGGTGGAGGGGGGCCTGCCAGGGAAGAGCTGAGTGTGGCACAGCAAACCTGTCCCACATTAGAGGGTCTCAGACAGCAAGCTGTCAAGCAGCAAAATGGGGATGACAGTGACAGTCATAGGGTATACTGGGAAGATAACCTCTTGTACACAGAGTCAAGGGACCCAAAACCTGGAGCAGCCAGGAGATTGGTCATTCCCCTGCAGTACAGAGAGTTTCTTCTCACACTAGTGTAGGAAAGTACCATCTTGCCTGGCATGTTACCCCCATTTTTCACTGTATATATGTTGTTTTAGTTGTATGTGTCACTGGGACCCTGGTAACCCAGGGCCCCAGTGCTCATAAGTGTGCCTGAATGTGTTACCTGTGTAGTGACTAACTGTCTCACTGAGGCTCTGCTAATCAGAACCTCAGTGGTTATGCTCTCTCATTTCTTTCCAAATTGTCACTAACAGGCTAGTGACCATTTTTACCAATTTACATTGGCTTACTGGAACACCCTTATAATTCCCTAGTATATGGTACTGAGGTACCCAGGGTATTGGGGTTCCAGGAGATCCCTATGGGCTGCAGCATTTCTTTTGCCACCCATAGGGAGCTCTGACAATTCTTACACAGGCCTGCCACTGCAGCCTGAGTGAAATAACGTCCACGTTATTTCACAGCCATTTTACACTGCACTTAAGTAACTTATAAGTCACCTATATGTCTAACCTTTACCTGGTAAAGGTTAGGTGCAAAGTTACTTAGTGTGAGGGCACCCTGGCACTAGCCAAGGTGCCCCCACATTGTTCAGAGCCAATTCCCTGAACTTTGTGAGTGCGGGGACACCATTACATGCGTGCACTACATAGCTACCTATATGTAGCTTCACAATGGTAACTCCGAATATGGCCATGTAACATGTCTATGATCATGGAATTGCCCCCTCTATACCATCCTGGCATAGTTGGCACAATCCCATGATCCCAGTGGTCTGTAGCACAGACCCTGGTACTGCCAAACTACCTTTCCTGGGGTTTCACTGCAGCTGCTGCTGCTGCCAACCCCTCAGACAGGCATCTGCCCTCCTGGGGTCCAGCCAGGCCTGGCCCAGGATGGCAGAACAAAGAACTTCCTCTGAGAGAGGGTGTGACACCCTCTCCCTTTGGAAAATGGTGTGAAGGCAGGGGAGGAGTAGCCTCCCCCAGTCTCTGGAAATGCTTTCTTGGGCACAGATGTGCCCAATTCTGCATAAGCCAGTCTACACCGGTTCAGGGGACCCCTTAGCCCTGCTCTGGCGCGAAACTGGACAAAGGAAAGGGGAGTGACCACTCCTCTGACCTGCACCTCCCCTGGGAGGTGTCCAAAGCTCCTCCAGTGTGCTCCAGACCTCTGCCATCTTGGAAACAGAGGTGCTGCTGGCACACTGGACTGCTCCGAATGGCCAGTGCCACCAGGTGACGTCAGAGACTCCTTCTGATAGGCTCCTTCAGGTATTAGTAGCCTATCCTCTCTCCTAGTTAGCCAAACCCTCTTTTCTGGCTATTTAGGGTCTCTGGGGAAACTTTAGATAACGAATGCAAGAGCTCATCCGAGTTCCTCTGCATCTCTCTCTTCACCTTCTGCCAAGGAATCGACTGCTGACCGCGCTGGAAGCCTGCAAACCTGCAACATAGTAGCAAAGACGACTACTGCAACTCTGTAACGCTGATCCTGCCGCCTTCTCGACTGTTTTCCTGCTTGTGCATGCTGTGGGGGTAGTCTGCCTCCTCTCTGCACCAGAAGCTCCGAAGAAATCTCCCGTGGGTCGACGGAATCTTCCCCCTGCAACCGCAGGCACCAAAAAGCTGCATTACCGGTCCCTTGGGTCTCCTCTCAGCACGACGAGCGAGGTCCCTCGAATCCAGCGACTCTGTCCAAGTGACCCCCACAGTCCAGTGACTCTTCAGTCCAAGTTTGGTGGAGGTAAGTCCTTGCCTCACCTCGCTGGGCTGCATTGCTGGGAACCGCGACTTTTGCAGCTACTCCGGCCCCTGTGCACTTCCGGTGGAAATCCTTTGTGCACAGCCAAGCCTGGGTCCACGGCACTCTAACCTGCATTGCACGACTTTCTAAGTTGGTCTCCGGCGACGTGGGACTCCTTTGTGCGACTTCGGGTGAGCACAGTTTCACGCATCCTCATAGTGCCTGTTTCTGGCACTTCTGCGGGTGCTACCTGCTGCTGAGAGGGCTCATTGTCTTGCTCGACGTCCCCTCTCTCTCCTGGTCCAATTTGCGACCTCCTGGTCCCTCCAGGGCCACAGCAGCGTCCAAAAATGCTACCCGCACGATTTGCAGCTAGCAAGGCTTGTTGGCATTCTTTTGGCGGGAAAACACTTCTGCACGACTCTCCACGGCAAGAGGGATCCGTCCACCAAAGGAGAAGTCTCTAGCCTTTTTTGTTCCTGCAGAAACCTCAGCTTCTTCTGTCCAGTAGAAGCTTCTTTGCACCCGCAGCTGGCATTTCCTGGGCATTTGCCCATCTCCGACTTGCTTGTGACTTTTGGACTTGGTCCCCTTGTTCCACAGGTACCCTAGATTGGAAATCCACAGTTGTTGCATTGTTGGTTTGTGTCTTTCCTGCATTATTCCTCTAACACGACTTCTTTGTCCTTAGGGGAACTTTAGTGCACTTTGCACTCACTTTTCAGGGTCTTGGGGAGGGTTATTTTTCTAACTCTCACTATTTTCTAATAGTCCCAGCGACCCTCTACAAGGTCACATAGGTTTGGGGTCCATTCGTGGTTCGCATTCCACTTTTAGAGTATATGGTTTGTGTTGCCCCTATCCCTATGTTTCCCCATTGCATCCTATTGTAACTATACATTGTTTGCACTGTTTTCTAAGACTATACTGCATATTTTTGCTATTGTGTATATATATCTTGTGTATATTTCCTATCCTCTCACTGAGGGTACACTCTATGATACTTTGGCATATTGTCATAAAAATAAAGTACCTTTATTTTTAGTATAACTGTGTATTGTGTTTTCTTATGATATTGTGCATATGACACTAAGAGGTACTGTAGTAGCTTCACACGTCTCCTAGTTCAGCCTAAGCTGCTCTGCTAAGCTACCATTATCTATCAGCCTAAGCTGCTAGACACCCTATACACTAATAAGGGATAACTGGGCCTGGTGCAAGGTGCAAGTACCCCTTGGTACTCACTACAAGCCAGTCCAGCCTCCTACATTGGTTGTGCAGCGGTGGGATAAGTGCTTTGAGACTACTTACCACTCTTGTCATTGTACTTTTCATAAGAGAAAAATATACAAAACAAGGTCAGTGTATATACACATAGCCAAAAAGTTTTGCATTTCCTATTTTCACTCTTTTCTAAGTGCTGAAAAGTACTTCTAACTTTCCAAAAAGTTCTAAAAAGTTGTAAAAGTTTTTTTTCTCTGTCTTTCTAAAAGCTCTGACAAACTTTTTATCTTTTACTATCACTTTAACTCTCTCTAAAAATGTCTGGCACAGGCCAAAATGTTGATCTGTCCAAACTTGCATATGACCACCTTAGCTGGAAAGGAGCAAGGAGTCTCTGTGTAGAGAGAGGTTTGAGTGTAGGGAAGAATCCTTCCTTGGAACTGTTACTTAACATGCTTAGAGAACAGGATAAGGCTAGAAGTGCCCCATCTGTTGAAAAAGTAGCTAATGGTTCTCAATCTGATCCAGGGACTCCCCCAGGAAAAGATTCAGGAAAGAAACTTCCTAGCCTGCCCATTACTAGACAGTCTAGCATAGTTGGTAATGATGATGAACCACACCATATAACTAGTGTTGTCTCACATCATAGCAAAAGCATTTATTCTCACCATACTGGTAGTGATGTTTCTGTTAGCCAAGCTGTTAGGGTGGCTTCTGTAAGGGACAGGTCTCCTTCTGTCCATTCTCACCATACTTCTGTTTCAAGGCATGTCCCTCCCACCCACCCTGATGACAGATTGTTAGAAAGGGAGCTCAATAGATTGAGAGTGGAACAAACCAGACTGAAGCTCAAGAAGCAACAGCTGGATTTGGATAGACAGACTTTAGAAGTAGAGAAGGAGAGACAGAAACTGGGTTTAGAAACCCATGGTGGCAGCAGCAGTATTCCCCTTAGTCATCCTGCAAAAGAGCATGATTCCAGGAATCTGCACAAGATAGTTCCCCCTTATAAGGAGGGGGATGACATTAACAAGTGGTTTGCTGCACTTGAGAGGGCCTGTGTTGTACAGGATGTCCCTCAAAGGCAGTGGGCTGTTATCCTATGGCTATCATTTAGTGGAAAAGGTAGGGATAGGCTCCTTACTGTGAAAGAAAATGATGCTAATAATTTCCAAGTTCTTAAGAATGCACTCCTGGATGGTTATGGCTTAACCACTGAACAATACAGGATAAAGTTCAGAGAGACCAAAAAGGAGTCTTCACAAGACTGGGTTGATTTCATTGACCATTCAGTGAAGGCCTTGGAGGGGTGGTTACATGGCAGTAAAGTTACTGATTATGACAGCCTGTATAACTTGATCCTGAGAGAGCATATTCTTAATAATTGTGTGTCTGATTTGTTGCACCAGTACTTGGTGGACTCTGATCTGACCTCTCCCCAAGAATTGGGAAAGAAGGCAGACAAATGGGTCAGAACAAGGGTGAACAGAAAAGTTCATACAGGGGGTGACAAAGATGGCAACAAAAAGAAGGATGGTAAGTCTTCTGACAAGGGTGGGGACAAATCTAAAAATTATTCTTCATCAGGCCCACAAAAACACTCTGGTGGGGGTGGTGGGCCCAAATCCTCTTTTAATCAGAACAAGGAAAAGAAACCATGGTGCTATTTATGTAAAATAAAAGGCCATTGGACAACAGATCCCAGTTGTCCAAAGAAAGGCACCAAGCCTCCTACCACTACAACCCCTACTGCTACACCTAGTGTCCCTACTAATAGCAGTGGTGGTGGGAGCAAACCTACTAATAGCCAATCCAAGGGAGTAGCTGGGCTCACTATTGGTAACTTAGTTGGGGTTGGCCTTGTTAGGGAGGCCACAGAGGCTGTGTTAGTCTCTGAGGGGGCTATTGATTTAGCCACCTTAGTTGCTTGTCCCCTTAATATGGATAAGTACAAGCAGCTACCCCTAATAAATGGTGTTGAGGTTCAGGCCTACAGGGACACTGGTGCCAGTGTGACTATGGTCATAGAGAAACTGGTCCACCCTGAACAACACCTACTTGGTCACCAGTACCAAGTAACCGATGCTCACAACAACACACTTAGCCACCCCATGGCTGTTGTAAATCTCAACTGGGGGGGGGTTACTGGTCCAAAGAAAGTTGTGGTAGCTTCAGATTTACCTGTAGACTGTCTATTAGGGAATGATTTGGAGACATCAGCTTGGTCAGATGTGGAGTTGGAGGCCCATGCAGCAATGCTGGGCATCCCAGGGCATATTTTTGCTTTGACAAGGGCTCAGGCCAAAAAGCAAAAAGGACAGGGAAGCTTGGATCCTGGAACAATGGACCAAGTGCTCCCTAAAGCTAGGGCTAGTAGAAGCAAACCACTTCCTACTATCCCTCCCTCTACAGTGGATTCTACTTCTGAGGAAGAAGAATTCCCTCCCTGTGCAGAACCTACACCAGAGGAGCTGGAAGCAGACACTGCTGAGCTTTTGGGTGAAGGGGGGCCTGCCAGAGAGGAGCTGAGTGTGGCACAGCAAACCTGTCCCACATTAGAGGGTCTCAGACAGCAAGCTGTCAAACAAGCTAATGGGGATGTCAGTGACTCTCACAGAGTTTACTGGGAGGACAACCTCTTGTACACTGAGCATAGGGATCCTAAACCTGGAGCTGCCAGGAGATTAGTGATTCCTCAGGAGTACAGAAAGTTCCTCCTAACCCTGGCACATGACATTCCCCTAGCTGGGCATCTAGGACAAATGAAAACTTGGGACAGGCTTGTTCCCCTGTTTCATTGGCCTAGAATGTCTGAGGACACAAAGGAATTTTGTAAGTCCTGTGAAACCTGTCAAGCCAGTGGCAAGACAGGTGGCACACCAAAGGCACCCCTTATTCCACTGCCTGTGGTTGGGGTTCCCTTTGAAAGGGTAGGGGTTGACATAGTTGGCCCCCTTGACCCTCCTACTGCTTCAGGCAATAGATTCATCTTAGTGGTAGTGGACCATGCCACAAGATATCCTGAAGCTATTCCTTTAAGGACCCCTACAGCACCTGCAGTGGCAAAGGCCCTCCTGGGAATATTTTCCAGGGTGGGCTTCCCAAAGGAAGTAGTATCAGACAGAGGAAGCAATTTCATGTCTGCATACTTAAAGGCCATGTGGAAGGAGTGTGGTGTAACGTACAAGTTCACAACACCCTATCATCCACAAACAAATGGACTGGTGGAGAGATTTAATAAAACTCTCAAAGGCATGATTATTGGTCTCCCTGAAAAACTCCGCAGGAGATGGGATATCCTTCTACCATGCCTCCTTTTTGCCTACAGGGAGGTACCCCAGAAAGGAGTGGGCTTCAGCCCCTTTGAACTTCTTTTTGGACACCCTGTTAGGGGTCCACTCACACTTGTAAAGGAGGGTTGGGAACAACCTTTAAAAGCTCCTAAGCAGGATATTGTGGATTATGTACTTGGCCTCAGATCAAGGATGGCTGAGTACATGAAAAAGGCCAGTAAAAACCTTCAGGCCAGCCAAGAGCTCCAGAAGCAATGGCATGATCAGAAGGCTGTTTTGGTTCAGTACCAACCAGGGCAGAAAGTGTGGGTCTTGGAGCCTGTGGCCCCAAGAGCACTCCAAGATAAATGGAGTGGTCCACACACAATTGTTGAAAAGAAGGGAGAAGTCACCTATTTAGTTGACTTAGGCACTGCCAGGAGTCCCCTTAGGGTGCTCCATGTCAACCGCCTGAAACCCTACTATGACAGGGCTGATCTCACCCTGCTCATGGCAACTGATGAGGGACAGGAAGAAGACAGTGATCCTCTACCTGATCTCTTCTCTTCCACAGAACAAGATGCTCTGGTGGAAGGTGTAGTTTTGGCTGATTGTCTTACTGCTGAGCAAAAAGACAATTGCATAAATCTCCTAGATCAATTCACTGAACTCTTCTCTACTGTGCCAGGTACCACTTCTTGGTGTGAGCACACTATATACTGGAGACAGCTTGCCTGTCAAAAGTAAGATCTATAGGCAGCCTGACCATGTCAGGGACTACATAAAGCAAGAGGTCCAGAAAATGTTAGAACTAGGAGTGGTTGAGCACTCTGACAGTCCATGGGCTTCTCCTGTGGTACTGGTACCAAAACCCCATTCCAAAGATGGAAAGAAGGAAATGCGGTTTTGTGTAGACTATAGAGGTCTCAACTTAGTAACCAAAACTGATGCTCACTGTTAGAAATGGGGTTTTTGGTTGGCAGTTAGGTTGCCCTCTGTCCAAGCAAGAACCCTCACTCTAGTCAGGGTAAGTCACACACAATCCAAAATCAGCCTGTGCTCACCCTCCGGTAGCTTGGCACGAGCAGTCAGGCTTAACTTAGAAGGCAATGTGTAAAGCATTTGTGCAATAAATCATACAACACCATAGTATAACACCACAAAAATACACCACACAGTGTTTAGAAAAATATAGAATATTTATCTGGGTACTTGTAGGTCAAAACGATCAAAGTTGCAATACGAATTTGTAAAGATATCACTGAAAAGTGATATTAAGTGTCTTTAAGTCTTTAAAAAGGAATAAAGTGTCTTTCAAGCACAGAGTACCTGGTTTCTGGTGGGAAGTCTCCTCAGAGGGCCACAGGAGAAGAGATGCGTGGAAAAAGGGGTGTGTGCGTCGATTTCTCCTCAGCACACACAGACTTGCGTCGTTCTTTTCCACGCGGGGAAGTCGGGTGTCGTTTTCCGGCGCGCAGACAGTCTCTTTTTGTGGATCGCGGGGATTACCAGATGTCCCGGGTCTGTGCGTGGATTCTCCTGCTTATTTTCCGGCTGCGCGTCGTTCTGCGGGGCTGCGCGTCGAAGTTTCGATCTCACGGTAGGCGTCGCGTCGATTTCTCCTTGGAAGTCGGGCGGTGTTGTCCTTGCGAGGCCGTGCGTAGAAATTTTGGTCTCACGGCAGGCGTCGCGTCGATTTCTCCTTGGAAGTCGGGCGGCGTTGTCCTTGCGAGGCCGTGCGTCAAAGTTTCGCACTCACGGTAGGCGTCGCGTCGATTTCTCCTTGGAAGTCGGGCGGCTTTGTCCTTGCGAGGTTGTGCGTCGAAGTCTCGATCGTCCCGAGGGCGTCGCGTTGATCAGCGTCGGTGTGCGGCGTTTTTCTCGCCGCGAAACAAGCTGTGCGTCGAAATTTTCGGCGCACGGAGCGTCCACGTGAAAGGCAGAAGTCTTTTTGGTCCTGAGACTTCAAGGAACAGGAGGCAAGCTCTATCCAAGCCCTTGGAGAGCACTTTCACAGCCAGACAAGAGTTCAGCAAGGCAGCAGGGCAACAGCAAGACAGCAGTCCTTTGGAGAAAGCAGACAGGTGAGTCCTTTGAGCAGCCAGGCAGTTCTTCTTGGCAGGATGTAGTTTCTGGTTCCGGTTTCTTCTCCAGCAAGTGTCTGATGAGGTAGGGCAGAGGCCCTGTTTTATACTAAGTTGTGCCTTTGAAGTGGGGGTGATTTCAAAGAGTCTCTAAGAAATGCACCAAGTTCCCTTTCAGCTCAATCCTGTCTGCCAGAGTCCCAGTAGGGGGTGTGGCAGTCCTTTGTGTGAGGGCAGGCCCTCCACCCTCCCAGCCCAGGAAGACCCATTCAAAATGCAGATGTATGCAAGTGAGGCCGAGTACCCTGTGTTTGGGGTGTGTCTGAGTGAATGCACAAGGAGCTGTCAATTAAACCTAGCCAGACGTGGATTGAAGGGCACAACAAGATTTTAGTGCAAAGAAATGCTCACTTTCTAAAAGTGGCATTTCTAGAATAGTAATATTAAATCCGACTTCACCAGTCAGCAGGATTTTGTATTACCATTCTGGCCATACTAAATATGACCTTCCTGCTCCTTTCAGATCAGCAGCTGCCACTTCAACAGTGTATGAGGGCAGCCCCAATGTTAGCCTATGAAGGGAGCAGGCCTCACAGTAATGTAAAAACGAATTTAGGAGTTTTACACTACCAGGACATATAACTACACAGGTACATGTCCTGCCTTTTACCTACACAGCACCCTGCTCTAGGGGTTACCTAGGGCACACATTAGGGATGACTTATATGTAGAAAAAGGGGAGTCCTAGGCTTGGCAAGTACTTTTAAATGCCAAGTCGAAGTGGCAGTGAAACTGCACACACAGGCCTTGCAATGGCAGGCCTGAGACAAGGTTAGGGGGCTACTGAGGTGGGTGGCACAACCAGTGCTGCAGGCCCACTAGTAGCATTTAATCTACATGCCCTAGGCACATGTAGTGCACTCTACTAGGGACTTACAGGTAAATTAAATAGTCAATCATGGATAAACCAATCAATAGTACAATTTACACAGAGAGCATATGCACTTTAGCACTGGTTAGCAGTGGTAAAGTGCTCAGAGGTCAAAAGCCAACAACAACAGGTCAGAAAAAAAATAGGAGGACGGAGGCAAAAAGTTTGGGGATGTCCCTGTCAAAAAGCCAGGTCCAACATGACCCCCCACCAGCCTAAAGCCAGGGGAGAACAATCACTATCCTGATGTACTTCCCTGTTTGAGGCGACAGAACAAGGACCCAGGCCCACAACAGCAGGGGCATGCTCCAGTTCTTCGCCTTCCTGACTCCCATTGGATCCCTCTGTCCATGCTCTCAGGGCCCACTAAGCCCATCCATGGGGAACCTTTCTCCTTTCCTGCGGATCCCATCTGTGTAGCACCTAACCTTACTTTGCTCACAGATGTATCCCAGGAGCAGGATAGTACCACCATGACCAACATAGTGGTGTTGCCCACTCTACCCCTGGGGTGTGACACTTGTCCCCTCCCCAGGGATAACTCTGTCCACCCGGACAGCAAGCCACAGTGATTACTGACAGCTGCCAGGGATGAGAGCCAGGCCCCAGGCCTCTCAAAGCTCTCCAACCACTGTGGCTGTGGAGAGTGGGGGGCGGTAGCCCCAGGTGCTGGGCACCCTTTAACCACTCTCCCTTCCACCAGGTCAGGGATGACAGCCTGAACCTGGTCCTCCCCTCTGGGGCTTTGTACCCTCCCTCCTGGAGCGGTACCCCCAGAGTCCAACATGGTCAGGGTGCTTACAGAAGTCACCCTGTACCATTCCTCCACCAGTGCAGGGCTGTTAACCTGCCACTGGCCCTCCAACCTGGGGCCTGTACCTTCAGGTTGGACTAGGGCCCGGGGTGAGGCTTCCCTCCCCCTGCCCTCCCTTCTGGGGTCCAGCACCCTCCAACTAGGAGTGGCCTCCTCAGAAGACAACATGGTAGGGGCACTGTTATCAGTAGCCCCTCCCTCCAGGTCCGGGGGGACACCCTGAACCTGGTCTTCCAGCCCAGGGTCTGTACCCTCAGACTGGATCACTGCCTGGCAAACCAGGACTTCCTGGGAGGCACACCTACCCCCCACCAGGTCAGAGTTTAACCTCTGCACTTGCCCATTCAACTCAGAGTCACCACCCTGAAGTTGAACAATTGCCTGGCACGCCAGGACTTCTTGGAGGGCACACTGACCCTCCACCAGGTCAGAGTTTAACCTCTGCACCTGACCATTCAACTCAGAATCACCACCCTGAAGTTGAACAATTGCCTGGCACACCAGGACTTCCTGGAGGGCACACTGACCCTCCACCAGGTCAGAGTTTAACCTCTGAGCCTGGTTCCCCAACCCAGGGTCACCACCCTGAGGTTGGGCAATTGCCTGGCACGCCAGGACTTTCTGGGGGGCACACCTACCCCCCACCAGGTCAGAGTTTAACCTCTGAGCCTGGTTCCCCAACCCAGGGTCACCACCCTGAGGTTGGGCAATTGCCTGGCACGCCAGGACTTTCTGGGGGGCACACCTACCCCCCACCAGGTCAGAGTTTAACCTCTGAACCTGGTCATCCAACCCAGAGTCAACACCCTGAGGTTGAACAATTGCCTGGCACGCCAGGACTTTCTGGGGGGCACACCTACCCCCCACCAGGTCAGAGTTTAACCTCTGAACCCGGTTATCCAACCCAGAGTCAGCACTCTGAGGTTGAACAGTGGCCTGGCACGCCAGGACTTTCTGGAGGGCACACTGACCCTCCACCAGGTCAGAGTCTAACTTCTGAATTGGGCCATTCAACTCAGAGTCACCACCCTGAAGTTGAACAATCGCCTGGCATGCCAGGACTTCCTGGAGGGCACACTGACCCTCCACCAGGTCAGAGTTTAACCTCTGAACCTGGTTCTCCAACCTAGGGTCACCATCCTGAGGTTGGACAACTGCCTGGTACACCAGGGCTTTCTGGGGGGCACACCTACCCCCCACCAGGTCAGAGGTTAACCTCTGAACCGGGATATCCAACCCAGAGTCACCACCCTGAGGTTGAACCATTGCCTGGCAGGCCAGGACTTTCAGGGAGGCACACCTACCTCCCACCAGGTCAGAGTTTAACCTCTGAGCCTGGTTCTCCAACCCAGGGTCACCACCCTGAGGTTGAACCATTGCCTGGTATACCAGGACTTTCTGGGGGGCACACCTACCCCCCATCAGGTCAGAGTTTGACCTCTGAACCTGGTTAGCCAACCCAGAGTCACCACCCTGAGGTTGGGCAATTGCCTGGCACCCCAGGACTTTCTGGGAGGCACACCTACCTCCCACCAGGTCAGAGTTTAACCTCTGAACCTGGCCATCCAACCCAGAGTCGACACCCTGAGGTTGGACAACTGCCTGGCACGCCAGGACTTTCTGGGGGGCACACCTACCCCCCACCAGGTCAGAGTTTAACCTCTGAACCTGACCATCCAACCCAGAGTCAACACCCTGAGGTTGAATCTTTGCCTGGCATGCCAGGACTTCCTGGGGGGCACTCTCACCCCCCACAAGGGACACGCCGTCCCCAAGGGCCACACAAGAGTCTGGTTGGCGCAGGTCTCCCGACCTCTGCCCATCCGGCAGAGTCTGGGTTTCCCCCAAACCAGAAACGGTTTCACCTGGGTCATTCCTGGGGGGCTCTGCTCTCAGAGCTGACCCCTGACTTTCAAGATCCTCCACTGGGGTCGGCCACCCCCTCTCAACCCTATGTCTGGACTTCTGCACCCCCTCACTAGGAGTGGTACTGCCAGACACCAGAACTGTTGGGATGCTGTCTACAGTCATCCCCCCAAGTTCTTCTGACACTGCGGGGCTTCCCTCAAAAGGTAGCCCTACGGTACAGGTTAGGCTCTGAGACCTACCTGGGACACTACAATCCTCTCCCACCTCACTTGGTCGGGAACCACCTAGACCACTCCCTTCAGGAGCACCCCCAAATGCCTCTTCCGACTCTGTGGTACTCACCCAAAAGTCTGCCTCCACTGTAAGTTCCCTGGGGTCAGAGAACTCACACTCCACCTGGTGTTGGCGTAGCTCTGGAAAATAAGGACCAGACATATGCTCTCCAGCAATTACATCACTCTGCCCTTCACATGTATTAACCACAGTACCCTTCACCCAACCACCCAGTAACTCAACCTTGGAAAAGCACTCTACTTCACCCTCCTGAGACTGGTGAGACAGTATCTGTCTGTCCCTGACACTCAACCCAAACTCTTCTGGGATGTCTCTACACTCTATATCCAGGACGTCCACCAGGGGGGAACCCTTTTCTCTGTCACTCTCTGCTAGAGTCAGTAAAGTGTCCCTCCCCCCAGTAGGAATATGACTCCCTGTGCCAGTTCCCCAATCCTTCTCAGGGACCCTGTGCATAACGGGAGCTACCTCATACCCTTGAACTGCCTGGGGTGTGTCAACTCCCTTCTTCAAGTTGGGCACCACATCTCTGGGCTTGTGCCCTTCTTCAGCAGTACTAGATGCAAGATTTTTGCTGCCACCATCTGAACTGGACTCAGCCCTTCCGGCCTCCAGTTTCAGCTCTTTACAGCTCAGCTCTTGAGCTGCAATCTTTTCTTCTTCCAGGGCTAAGAGACTTGCTGCCTCAGCCCTTTCAATAAACTCATCTAGCTCTTCCATCCACCGTGCTTGAGCCATGAGCCATTCTTTTTTCACTGGGTCTCTTTCCTCATCTGAGTCGTCCTCCTCCTCCTCTGAGGGGTACTTAGTCATTTGGTTTCTTGCTGCCTCTCTCTCTGCCCATCTGTCTTCCTCCCAGACTATGTAGGCATGTAGCATCTCTGCTTTAGTAGATCTCTTTGCTACAGGAAGGCCACATTCTCTGCAAAGCTTCCTTAGGTCAGCCTTAGTGAGGTGGTCAGTAGGCAAAAAGAATAAGTAGGTAAGCGATCCCATTCTGATAGGATCTTACCAGAAAAAACCAAAATCCAAAGTCCAAAATATCAATAGTATATCCAGGAGGACATCAGAGACCAAAAGTCAAAAAAGAGATAAAAAATCAAGTTGACCTTCAACTGTGGGTAGGTAGTGAAATACTTAGCTACTGTATGTCACTGCACAAACACAAGTCCTATCCTCACCGCTGATCACCAATGTTAGAAATGGGGTTTTTGGTTGGCAGTTAGGTTGCCCTCTGTCCAAGCAAGAACCCTCACTCTAGTCAGGGTAAGTCACACACAATCCAAAATCAGCCTGTGCTCACCCTCCGGTAGCTTGGCACGAGCAGTCAGGCTTAACTTAGAAGGCAATGTGTAAAGCATTTGTGCAATAAATCATACAACACCATAGTATAACACCACAAAAATACACCACACAGTGTTTAGAAAAATATAGAATATTTATCTGGGTACTTGTAGGTCAAAACGATCAAAGTTGCAATACGAATTTGTAAAGATATCACTGAAAAGTGATATTAAGTGTCTTTAAGTCTTTAAAAAGCAATAAAGTGTCTTTCAAGCACAGAGTACCTGGTTTCTGGTGGGAAATCTCCTCAGAGGGCCACAGGAGAAGAGATGCGTGGAAAAAGGGGTGTGTGCGTCGATTTCTCCTCAGCACACACAGACTTGCGTCGTTCTTTTCCAAGCGGGGAAGTCGGGCGTCGTTTTCCGGCGCGCAGACAGTCTCTTTTTGTGGATCGCGGGGATTACCAGATGTCCCGGGTCTGTGCGTGGATTCTCCTGCTTATTTTCTGGCTGCGCGTCGTTCTGCGGGGCTGCGCGTCGAAGTTTCGATCTCACGGTAGGCGTCGCGTCGATTTCTCCTTGGAAGTCGGGCGGCGTTGTCCTTGCGAGGCCGTGCGTCGAAATTTTGGTCTCACGGCAGGCGTCGCGTCGATTTCTCCTTGGAAGTCGGGCGGCGTTGTCCTTGCGAGGCCGTGCGTCAAAGTTTTGCACTCACGGTAGGCGTCGCGTCGATTTCTCCTTGGAAGTCGGGCGGCTTTGTCCTTGCGAGGTTGTGCGTCGAAGTCTCGATCGTCCCGAGGGCGTCGCGTTGATCAGCGTCGGTGTGCGGCGTTTTTCTCGCCGCGAAACAAGCTGTGCGTCGAAATTTTCGGCGCACGGAGCGTCCACGTGAAAGGCAGAAGTCTTTTTGGTCCTGAGACTTCAAGGAACAGGAGGCAAGCTCTATCCAAGCCCTTGGAGAGCACTTTCACAGCCAGACAAGAGTTCAGCAAGGCAGCAGGGCAACAGCAAGACAGCAGTCCTTTGGAGAAAGCAGACAGGTGAGTCCTTTGAGCAGCCAGGCAGTTCTTCTTGGCAGGATGTAGTTTCTGGTTCCGGTTTCTTCTCCAGCAAGTGTCTGATGAGGTAGGGCAGAGGCCCTGTTTTATACTAAGTTGTGCCTTTGAAGTGGGGGTGATTTCAAAGAGTCTCTAAGAAATGCACCAAGTTCCCTTTCAGCTCAATCCTGTCTGCCAGAGTCCCAGTAGGGGGTGTGGCAGTCCTTTGTGTGAGGGCAGGCCCTCCACCCTCTCAGCCCAGGAAGACCCATTCAAAATGCAGATGTATGCAAGTGAGGCCGAGTACCCTGTGTTTGGGGTGTGTCTGAGTGAATGCACAAGGAGCTGTCAATTAAACCTAGCCAGACGTGGATTGAAGGGCACAACAAGATTTTAGTGCAAAGAAATGCTCACTTTCTAAAAGTGGCATTTCTAGAATAGTAATATTAAATCCGACTTCACCAGTCAGCAGGATTTTGTATTACCATTCTGGCCATACTAAATATGACCTTCCTGCTCCTTTCAGATCAGCAGCTGCCACTTCAACAGTGTATGAGGGCAGCCCCAATGTTAGCCTATGAAGGGAGCAGGCCTCACAGTAATGTAAAAACGAATTTAGGAGTTTTACACTACCAGGACATATAACTACACAGGTACATGTCCTGCCTTTTACCTACACAGCACCCTGCTCTAGGGGTTACCTAGGGCACACATTAGGGATGACTTATATGTAGAAAAAGGGGAGTCCTAGGCTTGGCAAGTACTTTTAAATGCCAAGTCGAAGTGGCAGTGAAACTGCACACACAGGCCTTGCAATGGCAGGCCTGAGACAAGGTTAGGGGGCTACTGAGGTGGGTGGCACAACCAGTGCTGCAGGCCCACTAGTAGCATTTAATCTACATGCCCTAGGCACATGTAGTGCACTCTACTAGGGACTTACAGGTAAATTAAATAGTCAATCATGGATAAACCAATCAATAGTACAATTTACACAGAGAGCATATGCACTTTAGCACTGGTTAGCAGTGGTAAAGTGCTCAGAGGTCAAAAGCCAACAACAACAGGTCAGAAAAAAAATACTAGGACGGAGGCAAAAAGTTTGGGGATGTCCCTGTCAAAAAGCCAGGTCCAACACTCACCCTATACCCAGGGCAGATGAGCTCATAGATACACTGGCATCTGCCAAGTATCTAAGCACTTTTGACTTGACTGCAGGGTATTGGCAGATCAAATTGTCAGAAGATGCTAAACCTAAGACTGCATTTTCAACCATTGGAGGACATTACCAGTTTACTGTAATGCCTTTTGGGTTGAAAAATGCACCTGCCACTTTTCAGAGGTTGGTGAACACAGTCCTGCAAGGGCTGGAAGCTTTCAGTGCAGCATATTTGGACGATATAGCTGTCTTTAGCTCCAGCTGGGATGATCACCTGGTCCACCTATGGAAAGTTTTGGAGGCCCTGCAAAAGGCAGGCCTCACTATCAAGGCTTCAAAGTGCCAGATAGGGCAGGGTAAGGTGGTTTATCTGGGACACCTTGTTGGTGGGGAACAGATTGCACCACTTCAGGGGAAAATCCAAACAATTATTGATTGGGTTCCCCCTACCACTCAGACTCAGGTGAGAGCCTTCCTAGGCCTCACTGGGTATTACAGGAGGTTCATTAAGAACTATGGCTCCATTGCAGCCCCTCTTAATGACCTCCCTTCCAAAAAGATGCCTAAAAAGGTATTATGGACAGCAAACTGTCAGAAAGCTTTTGAGGAGCTGAAGCAGGCCATGTGCTCTGCACCTGTCCTGAAAAGCCCTTGTTACTCTAAAAAATTCTATGTCCAAACTGATGCATCTGAATTAGGAGTAGGGGCAGTCCTATCACAACTTAATTCTGAGGGCCAGGATCAACCTGTTGCTTTTATTAGTAGGAGGTTGACCCCTAGAGAAAAGTGTTGGTCTGCCATTGAGAGGGAGGCCTTTGCTGTGGTCTGGGCCCTGAAGAAGTTGAGGCCATACCTGTTTGGCACTCACTTCATTGTTCAGACAGACCACAAACCTCTACTTTGGCTAAAACAAATGAAAGGTGAAAATCCTAAATTGTTGAGGTGGTCCATATCCCTACAGGGAATGGACTATACAGTGAAACATAGACCTGGGAGTAGCCACTCCAATGCAGATGGACTCTCCAGATATTTCCACTTAGACAATGAAGACTCATCAGGTCATGGCTAGTCTTATTGTCATTCGTTTGGGGGGGGGGTTTGTAGGAAAGTACCATCTTGCCTGGCATGTTACCCCCATTTTTCACTGTATATATGTTGTTTTAGTTGTATGTGTCACTGGGACCCTGGTAACCCAGGGCCCCAGTGCTCATAAGTGTGCCTGAATGTGTTACCTGTGTAGTGACTAACTGTCTCACTGAGGCTCTGCTAATCAGAACCTCAGTGGTTATGCTCTCTCATTTCTTTCCAAATTGTCACTAACAGGCTAGTGACCATTTTTACCAATTTACATTGGCTTACTGGAACACCCTTATAATTCCCTAGTATATGGTACTGAGGTACCCAGGGTATTGGGGTTCCAGGAGATCCCTATGGGCTACAGCATTTCTTTTGCCACCCATAGGGAGCTCTGACAATTCTTACACAGGCCTGCCACTGCAGCCTGAGTGAAATAACGTCCACGTTATTTCACAGCCATTTTACACTGCACTTAAGTAACTTATAAGTCACCTATATGTCTAACCTTTACCTGGTAAAGGTTAGGTGCAAAGTTACTTAGTGTGAGGGCACCCTGGCACTAGCCAAGGTGCCCCCACATTGTTCAGAGCCAATTCCCTGAACTTTGTGAGTGCGGGGACACCATTACACGCGTGCACTACATATAGGTCACTACCTATATGTAGCTTCACAATGGTAACTCCGAATATGGCCATGTAACATGTCTATGATCATGGAATTGCCCCCTCTATACCATCCTGGCATAGTTGGCACAATCCCATGATCCCAGTGGTCTGTAGCACAGACCCTGGTACTGCCAAACTACCTTTCCTCGGGTTTCACTGCAGCTGCTGCTGCTGCCAACCCCTCAGACAGGCATCTGCCCTCCTGGGGTCCAGCCAGGCCTGGCCCAGGATGGCAGAACAAAGAACTTCCTCTGAGAGAGGGTGTGACACCCTCTCCCTTTGGAAAATGGTGTGAAGGCAGGGGAGGAGTAGCCTCCCCCAGCCTCTGGAAATGCTTTCTTGGGCACAGATGTGCCCAATTCTGCATAAGCCAGTCTACACCAGTTCAGGGGACCCCTTAGCCCTGCTCTGGCGCGAAACTGGACAAAGGAAAGGGGAGTGACCACTCCCCTGACCTGCACCTCCCCTGGGAGGTGTCCAGAGCTCCTCCAGTGTGCTCCAGACCTCTGCCATCTTGGAAACAGAGGTGCTGCTGGCACACTGGACTGCTCTGAGTGGCCAGTGCCACCAGGTGACGTCAGAGACTCCTTCTGATAGGCTCCTTCAGGTGTTAGTAGCCTATCCTCTCTCCTAGGTAGCCAAACCCTCTTTTCTGGCTATTTAGGGTCTCTGTCTCTGGGGAAACTTTAGATTACGAATGCAAGAGCTCATCCGAGTTCCTCTGCATCTCTCTCTTCACCTTCTGCCAAGGAATCGACTGCTGACCGCGCTGGAAGCCTGCAAACCTGCAACATAGAAGCAAAGACGACTACTGCAACTCTGTAACGCTGATCCTGCCGCCTTCTCGACTGTTTTCCTGCTTGTGCATGCTGTGGGGGTAGTCTGCCTCCTCTCTGCACCAGAAGCTCCGAAGAAATCTCCCGTGGGTCGACGGAATCTTCCCCCTGCAACCGCAGGCACCAAAAAGCTGCATTACCGGTCCCTTGGGTCTCCTCTCAGCACGACGAGCGAGGTCCCTCGAATCCAGCGACTCTGTCCAAGTGACCCCCACAGTCCAGTGACTCTTCAGTCCAAGTTTGGTGGAGGTAAGTCCTTGCCTCACCTCGCTGGGCTGCATTGCTGGGAACCGCGACTTTTGCAGCTACTCCGGCCCCTGTGCACTTCCAGCGGAAATCCTTTTTGCACAGCCGAGCCTGGGTCCACGGCACTCTAACCTGCATTGCACGACTTTCTAAGTTGGTCTCCGGCGACGTGGAACTCCTTTGTGCGACTTCGGGTGAGCACTGTTTCACGCATCTTCGTAGTGCCTGTTTCTGGCACTTCTCCGGATGCTAACTGCTACTGAGAGGGCTCGTTGTCTTGCTCGACGTCCCCTCTCTCTCCTGGTCCAACTTGCGACCTCCTGGTCCCTCCAGGGCCACAGCAGCGTCCAAAAATGCTACCCGCACGATTTGCAGCTAGCAAGGCTTGTTGGCGTTCTTTTGGCGGGAAAACACTTCTGCACGACTCTCCACGGCAAGAGGGATCCGTCCACCAAAGGAGAAGTCTCTAGCCTTTTTTGTTCCTGCAGAAACCTCAGCTTCTTCTGTCCAGTAGAAGCTTCTTTGCACCCGCAGCTGGCATTTCCTGGGCATTTGCACATCTCCGACTTGCTTGTGACTTTTGGACTTGGTCCCCTTGTTCCACAGGTACCCTAGATTGGAAATCCACAGTTGTTGCATTGTTGGTTTGTGTCTTTCCTGCATTATTCCTCTAACACGACTTCTTTGTCCTTAGGGGAACTTTAGTGCACTTTGCACTCACTTTTCAGGGTCTTGGGGAGGGTTATTTTTCTAACTCTCACTATTTTCTAATAGTCCCAGCGACCCACTACAAGGTCACATAGGTTTGGGGTCCATTCGTGGTTCGCATTCCACTTTTGGAGTATATGGTTTGTGTTGCCCCTATCCCTATGTTTCCCCATTGCATCCTATTGTAACTATACATTGTTTGCACTGTTTTCTAAGACTATACTGCATATTTTTGCTATTGTGTATATATATCTTGTGTATATTTCCTATCCTCTCACTGAGGGTACACTCTATGATACTTTGGCATATTGTCATAAAAATAAAGTACCTTTATTTTTAGTATAACTGTGTATTGTGTTTTCTTATGATATTGTGCATATGACACTAAGTGGTACTGTAGTAGCTTCACACGTCTCCTAGTTCAGCCTAAGCTGCTCTGCTAAGCTACCATTATCTATCAGCCTAAGCTGCTAGACACCCTATACACTAATAAGGGATAACTGGGCCTGGTGCAAGGTGCAAGTACCCCTTGGTACTCACTACAAGCCAGTCCAGCCTCCTACAACTAGCACATGACATTCCTTTGGCTGGGCATTTGGGCCAGACGAAAACTTGGGAAAGACTTGTACCCTTGTTCCACTGGCCTCATATGTCAGAGGACACCAAAGATTTTTGCAAGTCTTGTGTGACCTGCCAAGCCAGTGGCAAGACTGGTGGCACTCCAAAGGCCCCTCTAATCCCACTTCCAGTGGTTGGGGTGCCCTTTGAAAGGGTAGGGGTTGACATAGTTGGCCCAGTTGACCCTCCTACTGCTTCAGGCAATAGATTTATCTTGGTGATAGTGGACCATGCCACAATATATCCTGAAGCCATACATTTAAGGACCACTACAGCTCCTGCAGTGGCAAAGGCCCTCCTGGGAATCTTTTCCAGGGTGGGTTTTCCTAAAGAGGTGGTGTCAGACAGAGGTAGCAACTTCATATCTCCATACCTAAAAGCAATGTGAAAGGAGTGTGGTGTTACCTATAAGTTCACCACCCCTTACTGTAGGAAAGTACCATCTTGCCTGGCATGTTACCCCCATATTTCACTGTATATATGTTGTTTTAGTGTATGTGTCACTGGGACCCTGCCAGCCAGGGCCCCAGTGCTCGTACGTGTGCCCTGTATGTGTTCTCCGTGTGATGATTAACTGTCTCACTGAGGCTCTGCTAATCAGAACCACAGTGGTTATGCTCTCTCTGCTTTCTAAATTGTCACTAACAGGCTAGTGACCAATTTCACCAATTCACATTGGCATACTGGAACACCCTTATTATTCCCTAGTATATGGTACTGAGGTACCCAGGGTATTGGGGTTCCAGGAGATCCCTATGGGCTGCAGCATTTCTTTTGCCACCCATAGGGAGCTCTGACAATTCTTACACAGGCCTGCCACTGCAGCCTGAGTGAAATAATGTCCACGTTATTTCACAGCCATTTACCACTGCACTCAAGTAACTTATAAGTCACCTATATGTCTAACCTTTACCTGGTAAAGGTTGGGTGCTAAGTTACTTAGTGTGTGGGCACCCTGGCACTAGCCAAGGTGCCCCCACATCGTTCAGGGCAAATTCCCCGGACTTTGTGAGTGCAATGACACCATTACACGTGTGCACTATACATAGGTCACTACCTATGTATAGCGTCACAATGGTAACTCCGAACATGGCCATGTAACATGTCTAAGATCATGGAATTGTCACCCCAATGCCATTCTGGCATTGGGGAGACAATTCCATGATCCCTGAGTCTCTAGCACAGACCCGGGTACTGCCAAACTACCTTTCCCGGGGTTTCACTGCAGCTGCTGCCAACCCCTCAGACAGGTTTCTGCCCTCCTGGGGTCCAGCCAGGCCTGGCCCAGGAAGGCAGAACAAAGGACTTCCTCAGAGAGAGGGTATTACACCCTCTCCCTTTCGAAAAAGGTGTCAGGGCTGGGGAGGAGTAGCCTCCCCCAGCCTCTGGAAATGCTTTGATGGGCACAGATGGTGCCCATCTCTGCATAAGCCAGTCTACACTGGTTCAGGGATCCCCCAGCCCTGCTCTGGCGCGAAACTGTACAAAGGAAAGGGGAGTGACCACTCCCCTGACCTGCACCTCACAGGGGAGATGCCCAGCCAGTGTGCTCCAGACCTCTGCCATCTTGGAAACAGAGATGCTGCTGGCACACTGGACTGCTCTGAGTGGCCAGTGCCAGCAGGTGACGTCAGAGACTCCTTCTGATAGGCTCTTACCTGTGTCGCTAGCCTATCCTCCTACCTAGGTAGCCAAACCTCCTTTTCTTGGTACTTAGGGTCTCTGCTTTGGGGAATTCTTTAGATAACGAATGCAAGAGCTCATCAGAGTTCCTCTGCATCTCTCTCTTCACCTTCTGCCAAAGGATTGACCGCTGACTGCTCAGGACGCCTGCAAAACTGAAAAAAAAAAGGAGCAAAGACACCTACGGCAACCTTGTATCGCTGATCCTGCCGCTTTCTCGCCTGTTTCCTGGTGGTGCATGCTCTGGGGGTAGCCTGCCTCCTTTCTGCACCAGGAGCTCTGAGGAAATCTCCCGTGGGACGACGGAATCTTCCCCCTACAACCACAGGCAACAAAAGACTGCATCACCGGTCCTCTGGGTCCCCTCTCAGCACGACAAGTGTGGTCCCTGGAACTCAGCAACTCTGTCCAAGTGACTCCCACAGTCCAGTGACTCTTCAGTCCAAGTTTGGTGGAGGTAAGTCCTTGCCTCCCCACGCTAGACTGCATTGCCGGGTACCGTGTGATTGGCAGCTGCTCCGGCTCCTGTGCACTCTTCCAGGATTTACTTCGTGCATAGCCAAGCCTGGGTCCCGACACTCTAACCTGCAGTGCACAACCTCCTGAGTTGTCCTCGGGCGTCGTGGGACTCCCTTTTGTGTCTTCGGGTGAGCTCGGGTTCACTCCTCTTCCAAGTGCCTGTTCTGGTACTTCTGCGGGTGCTGCCTGCTTCTGTGAGGGCTCCCTGACTTGCTGGGCGCCCCCTCTGTCTCCTCATCCAAGTGGCGACATCCTGGTCCCTCCTGGGCCACAGCAGCATCCAGAAACAGTAACCGCGACCCTTGCAGCTAGCAAGGCTTGTTTGCGGTCTTTCTCCGTGGGAACACATCTGCAAGCTTCTTCACGACGTGGGACATCCATCCTCCAAAGGGGAAGTTCCTAGTCCTCTTCGTTCTTGCAGAATCCACAACTTCTATCATCCGGTGGCAGCTTCTTTGCACCCTCAGCTGGCATTTCCAGGGCATCTGCCCAATCTCGACTTTGTCGCGAATCTTGGACTTAGTACCCTTGTTCCACAGGTACTCTCGTCCGGAAATCCACTTTGGTTGCATTGCTGGTGTTGGTCTTCCTTGCAGAATTCCCCTATCACGACTTCTGTGTTCTCTGGGGAATACAGGTGCCCTTTACACCTACTTTTCAGGGTCTTGGAGTGGGCTATTTTTCTAACCCTCACTGTTTTCTTACAGTCCCAGCGACCCTCTACAAGCTCACATAGGTTTGGGGTCCATTCGTGGTTCGCATTCCACTTTTGAAGTATTTGGTTTGTGTTGCTCCTATACCTATGTGTTCCTATTGTAATCTACTGCAACTTTACATTGCTTGCATTACTTCCTTTTGCTATTACTGCATATTTTTGGTATTGTGTACACATATCTTGTGTATATTTGGCATCCTCATACTGAGGGTACTCATTGAGATACTTTTGGCATATTGTCATAAAAATAAAGTACCTTTATTTTTAGTATATCTGTGTATTGTGTTTTCTTATGATATTGTGCATATGACACCAGTGGTATAGTAGGAGCTTTGCATGTCTCCTAGTTCAGCCTAAGCTGCTCTGCTATAGCTACCTTCTATCAGCTTAAGCTGCTAGAAACACCTCTTCTACACTAATAAGGGATAACTGGACCTGGTACAGAGTGTAAGTACCCCTTGGTACCCACTACAAGCTAGGCCAGCCTCCTACATTGGTTGTGCAGCGGCGGGATAAGTACTTGTAACTACTTACCACTTTGTCATTTTGTACTTTTCATAAGAGAATAATATACAAAACAAGTTCAGTGTATGTACACCTAATCAAAAAGTTTTGTTTTTCTTCTCTTACACTATCTGCTAAGTGCTGAAAAGTACTCCTAAACTTTCAAAAAGTCTCTAAAAATTGAAAACTTTTTTTTTTCTGTTTCCTTAAAAAGTCCTTAAACTTTTTCTCTCTTTTATCTGTCCCTAAACCTTTTCAATCATGTCTGATGTAGGAACTTCTACTAACTTGGTCAGCACAGCTTATGACCACCTTAACTGGAAGGGTTTAAGGAGTCTCTGCATTGATAGAGGTTCAGTGGTGGGAAAGAATCCCTCTAGAGAATTATTCTCTAACATGCTTATTGAAAATGATAAGGCCTTAGCTGGCAGTTCAATTGAGAAGTTAGGAGATAGTTCACACTCTGACTCAGGGGAGCCCCCAGTAAGAGTGTTAGAAGGTGACCTTCCTAACCTGCCCCTTAGCAGACCACCTAGCATAGCTGGTAGTAATGTAAGTTCCCATCACAGTAGGGATTACTTTATTCCTGCAGGCCAGGTTGCTAGGGTGCCAACTGTTAGGCACAGGTCTCCCTCTGTTCACTCACATCATTCTTCTGTGTCAAAGCATTCCCAACCCACCCACCCCGATGACAGACTGTTAGAAAGGGAACTCAATAGATTGAGAGAGGAAGAGTCCAGGATGAAGTTTAAACAGCAACAGCTGGCTCTAGACAGGGAATCTCTAGACTTAAAAAAAGAGAGACAGAGGTTGGGGTTTAGACCCCATGGTGGCAGCAGCACTATTCTAGATAGTAATCCTGTGAAAGAGCATGATTCTAGGAATCTGCATAAGATAGGTCCCCCTTACAAGGAGGGGGATGACATGAACAAGTGGTTTGCTGCACTTGAGAGGGCCTGTATGGTACAGGGGGTCCCTCAAAGGCAGTGGGCTGCTATGCTATGGCTATCTTTCAGTGGAAAGGGTAGGGATAGGCTCCTTACTGTGAAGGAAAGTGATGTCAATAATGTTACAGTTTTGAAGAATGCACTCTTGGATGGATTTGGCTTAACCACTGAACAATACAGGATTAAGCTCAGAGAAACCAGAAAAGAGTCCTCTCAAGACTGGGTAGACTTTGTTGACTATTCAGTGAAGGCCTTGGAGGGATGGTTACATGGCAGTAAAGTTTCTGACTATGAAAGCCTATATAATCTGATCCTGAGAGAGCATATTCTGAATAACTGTGTGTCTGATTTGTTACACCAATATCTAGTGGACTCAGATCTGACCTCTCCCCAAGAATTGGGAAAGAAGGCAGACAAATGGGTCAGAACAAGAGTGAACAGAAAAGTTCATACAGGGGGTGGCAAGGATGGCAAGAAGTAGGATGGTAAGTCTTCAGACAAGGGTGGGGACAAATCTAAAAATGAGTCTTCATCAGGCCCACAAAAACACTCTGGTGGGGTTGGTGGGTCCAAATCCTCTTCTAATCAAGTAAAGAAACCATGGTGCTATTTATGTAAAGTAAAAGGCCATTGGACAACTGATGCCAGTTGTCCAAAGAAATGCACCAAGCCTCCCACTACCACAACCGCTACTGCAACCTCTAGTGCCCCTAGTAATAGCAGTGGTGGTGGGAGCAAACCTACTAGCCAATCCAAGGGAGTAGCTGGGCTCACTTTTGGTAATTTAGTTGGTGTTGGTCTTGTTAGGGAGACCACAGAGGCTGTGTTAGTCTCTGAAGGTGCCATTGATTTGGCCACCTTGGTTGCTTGTCCCCTTGATATGGATAAGTACAAGCAACTTCCCCTAATCAATGGTGTTGAGGTTCAGGCCTACAGGGACACAGGTGCCAGTGTTACCATGGTAATAGAGAAACTGGTACACCCTGAACAACATCTACTTGGTCACCAGTACCAAGTGACAGACGCTCATAACAACACTCTTAGCCACCCCATGGCTGTTGTGAATCTCAACTGGGGCGTGAGGGCTTTTGCGCCTCGCAAACAGCGTTTTTCGCCATTTGCGAGGCGCAAAAGCCTACCTACATTTAGCCCTTAGTGTGTGGGCACCCTGGCACTAGCCAAGGTACCCCCACATTGTTCAGGGCAATTTCCCCGGACTTTGTGACTGCGGGACACCATTACATGCGTGCACTATACATAGGTCACTACTTATGTATATCGTCACAATGGTAACTCCGAACATGGTCATGTAACATGTCTAAGATCACGGAATTGTCACCCCAAAACCATTCTGGTATTGGGGGGACAATTCCATGATCCCCCGGCTCTCTAGCACAGAACCCGGGTACTGCCAAACTGCCTTTCCGGGGTTTCCACTGCAGCTGCTGCCAACCCCTCAGACAGGATTCTGCCCTCCTGGGGTCTGGGCAGCCCCGGAACAGGAAGGCAGAAGAAAGGATTTCCTCGGAGAGAGGGTCTTACACCCTCTCCCTTTGGAAATAGGTGTGAAGGGCTGGGGAGGAGTAGCCTCCCCCAGCCTCTGGAAATGCTTTGATGGGCACAGATGGTGCCCATCTCTGCATAAGCCAGTCTACACTGGTTCAGGGATCCCCCAGCCCTGCTCTGGCGTTAAACTGGACAAAGGAAAGGGGAATGACCAGTACCTCCCAGGGGAGGGGCCCAGAGCTCCTCCAGTGTGTCCCAGACCTCTGCCATCTTGGAAACAGAGGTGTTGGGGGCACACTGGACTGCTCTGAGTGGCCAGTGCCAGCAGGTGACGTCAGAGACCCCCTCTGATAGGCTCTTACCTCTCTTGTTAGCCAATCCTCCTTTCTTGGTAGCCAAACCTCCTTTTCTGGCTATTTAGGGTCTTTCCTCTGGGGTATTCTTCAGATAACGAATGCAAGAGCTCACCAGAGTTCCTCTGCAATTCCCTCTTCGACTTCTGCCAAGGATCGACCGCTGACTGCTCCAGGACGCCTGCAAAACCGCAACAAGGTAGCAAGACGAACCAGCAACATTTTAGCACCTTATCCTGCCGGCTTTCTTAACTGTTTCCAGGTGGTGCATGCTCTGGGGGTCATCTGCCTTCACCCTGCACTGGAAGCCAAGAAGAAATCTCCTGTGGGTCGACGGAATCTTCCTCCTGCTAATGCAGGCACCAAGAGACTGCATCACCGGTCATCTGGGTCCCCTCTCATCCTGACCAGTGTGCTCCCTAGAACACAGGAACTCTATCCAAGTGACTCCCAGAGTCCAGTGATCCTTCAGTCCAAGTTTGCTGGAGGTAAGTCCTTGCCTCCCCACGCTAGACTGCAAACCTGTGTAAAGCGTGATTTGCAACTGCTCCGGCTCCTGTGCACTCCTCCAAGGATTCCTTCGTGCACAGCCTAGCAAGGGTCCCCAGTACTCCGTCCTGTAGTGCTCAACCCTCTGAGTTGGCCTCCAATGTCGTGGGACACTCCTTTGTGTCTCTGAGCCAGCTCTGGTTCACAAATATTTTAAGTGCCTGATCCGCTACTTCTGCGGGTGCTCCCTGCTTCTGTGGGGGCTCTCCGCGTTGCTGAGAGCCCCCTCTGTCTCCTCCTCCAAGGGGCGACATCCTGGTTCCTCCTGGTCCCCAGCAGCACCCAAAAACCTCTACCGCCACCCTTGCAGCTAGCAAGGCTTGTGTGCGGTATGTCTGTGTGGGAACACTTCTGCAACCTTCAGAACGACGTGGGACATCTTCCATCTAAAGGAAAAGTTCCTAGTCCTCTTCGTTGTTGCAGAATCCTAAGCTTCTTCCATCCGGAGGCAGCTTCCTTGCACCTTCATCCGGGGTTTCCTGGGCTCCTGCCCCAACTGGACACTATCGCAACTCTTGGACTTGGTCCCCTTGCTTTGCAGGTCCTCAGGTCCAGGAATCCGCCTTCAGTGCTTTACTGGTGTTTGTGGTTCTTGCAGAAACTCCCTATCACGACTATAGTGTCCTTTTAGGGTAGTAGGGGTACTTTACTCCTACTTTTCAGGGTCTTGGGGTGGGGTATCTTGGACACCCTGACTGTTTTCTTACAGTCCCAGTTACCCTCTACAAGGTCCCATAGGTCTGGGGTCCATTCGTGATTCGCATTCCACTTTTGGAGTATATGGTTTGTGTTGCCCCTAGACCTATGTTCACCTATTGCATCCTACTGTAATTCTACACTGTTTGCATTACTTTTCTTACTCTTACTTACCTGTTTTGGGTTTGTGTACATATAACTTGTGTATATTACTTACGTTCTAACTGAGGGTACTCACTGAGATACTTTTGGCATATTGTCACTCTGAGTATTGTGTTTTCTTATGATATTGTGCTATATGATATAAGTGGTACAGTAGGAGCTTTTGCATGTCTCCTAGTTCAGCCTAAGTTGCTTTACCATACCTACCTTCTATCAGCCTAAGCTGCTAGAAACACCTCTATTCTACTAATAAGGGATAACTGGACCTGGCACAGGGTGGAAGTACCACAAGGTACCCACTATAAGCCAGGCCAGCCTCCTACATTGGTGGTGCAGCGGTGGGATAAGTACTTGTAACTGTTTTACTACTTTGTCATTTGGTGCTTTTCATAAGAAAATCATAAACCAAATAGTTCAGTATATGTACACTTAACCAAAAAAGTTTACTTTTCTATTCTAAAACTTTTAACAAATTTCTGAAAAGTTTTTGAAAACTTCTAAAAGTTTCCCAAAGTTTGAAAAAGTCTTTTCTCTGTGCTTTCTAGGTTCTAAAACTTTTTCTTTCTCACTATCCTTAAACCTATACTATCATGCCTGTTGTAGAGCCTACTCCCAAAACTGTTAATGTAACATATGAGAGTTACACTACAAAAGTTTAAGGGGGCTCTGCCTAGATAGAAGTTTGAGCATAGGAAATAATCCTACAAAAGAGTTTCTCTTTAACATGCTTGTTGTAGATGACCAGAACCACTCTGGACCATCACATGAGAGGTTAGAAAATGGGGAAGATTTCCAGTCTGACTCAGGAGAGTTCCTTGAGAAAGCTGGGGAGTATTCTTACAAGGGCCTGCCCCCTAGCAGGACACCTAGTAAAGCTGTTAGTGATAGAGGGTACCATAACAGTAGGGCATCTTTTATACCTAGAGGACAGGTTACCAGGGTCCAGAAAGTTAGGGACAGGTCCCCCTCTGAAACTTCCCACATTTCCTCTGTGTCAAAGCATTCCCAACCCACCCACCCTGAGGATAACTTGTTAGAAAGGGAACTCAAAAAGTTGAGGGTTGAAGAGACCAGACTGAAGCTTAAACAGCAACAGCTGGCCTTAGATAGGGAATCCCTAGACATAGAGAGGGAAAGAGAGGTTGGTGTTAGTTCCCCATGGTGGCAGCAGCAGTATTTCTGATAGCAATCCTGTTAGAGAGTAAGATTCCAGGAATCTGCACAAGATAGTCCCCCCTTACAAGGAGGGGGATGACATTAATAAGTGGTTTGCTGCACTTGAGAGGGCCTGTATGGTACAGTTGGTCCCTCAAAGGCAGTGGGCTGCTATTTTGTGGCTATCTTTCACTGGAAAGGGTAGGGATAGGCTCCTTACTGTCAGAGAAAGTGATGCCAATAACTACAAAGTTTTGAAAGATGCACTCTTGGATGGATTTGGCTTAACCACTGAACAATACAGGATTAAGTTCAGAGACACCAGAAAAGAGTCTTCTCAAGACTGGACAGATTTTGTGGACTGTTCAGTGAAGGCCTTGGAAGGGTGGTTGCACGGCAGTAAAGTTTCTGACTATGAAAGCCTGTACCATCTTATTCTGAGAGAGCATATTCTTAACAATTGTGTGTCTGACTTGTTTCACCAATACCTTGTGGACTCCGATCTGACCCCTCCCCAAGAATTGGGAAAGAAGGCAGATATATGGGTCAGAACAAGGGTGAACAGAAAAGTTAATACAGGGGGTGACAAGGATGGCAAGAAGAAGGATGGTAAGTCTTCTGAGAAGGGTGGGGACAAAAGTAAGCATTCTGAGTCTTCATCAGGCCCACAAAAATCCTTCGGGGGTGATCGGTCCAAATCCTCTTCTAATAATCAACCTTAAAAGCCTTTGTGGTATTTGTGTAAAGTCAATGGCCATTGGGCAAGTGATTCCACTTGTCCAAAGAAAAACACCAAACCTCCCACCACCACAACCCCTGCTGCAAATTCTAGTGCCCCTAGTAATAGCAGTGGTGGTGGGAAATCTACTACTAATGGCCAATGCAAGGATGTAGCTGGGCTCACTATTGGCAATGTAGTTGGAGTTGGTCTTGTTAGGGAGACCACAGAGGCCGTTTTATTCTCTGATGGTGGCATTGATTTTGCCACCTTGGTTGCTTGTCCCCTTAATATGGATTACTACAAGCAACTTCCCCTAATAAATGGTGTTGAGGTTCAGGCCTACAAGGACACAGGAGCCAGTGTAACTATGGTGATAGAAAAACTGGTCCACCCTGATCAACACATACTTGTTCACCAGTACCAAGTGACAGACGCTCATAACAACACTCTTAGCCACCCCATGGCTGTTGTGAATCTCAACTGTGGGGGGGGGGTTACTGGCCCAAATAAAGTTGTGGTAGCCACAGATTTACCTGTAGACTGTCTACTAGGAAATGATTTGGAGACATCAGCTTGGGCAGAAGTGGAGTTGGAGGCCCATGCAGCAATGCTGGGCATTCCTGTGCATATTTGTGCTTTGACAAGGGCTCAGGCAAAAAAGCAAAAAGGGCAGGGTAACTTGGATCCTGGAACAATGGACCAAGTGCTCCCTAAAGCTAGGGGTAAGAAGGGTAAATCCCTACCCACTATCCCTCTCTCTACAGATGATTCCCCTTCTGAGGAAGAGGAATTTCCTCCCTGTGCAAAACCTACACCAGAGGAGCTGGCAGCAGACACTGCTGAGCTTTTGGGTGGAGGGGGGCCTGCCAGGGAAGAGCTGAGTGTGGCACAGCAAACCTGTCCCACATTAGAGGGTCTCAGACAGCAAGCTGTCAAGCAGCAAAATGGGGATGACAGTGACAGTCATAGGGTATACTGGGAAGATAACCTCTTGTACACAGAGTCAAGGGACCCAAAACCTGGAGCAGCCAGGAGATTGGTCATTCCCCTGCAGTACAGAGAGTTTCTTCTGACACTAGCACATGACATTCCTTTGGCTGGGCATTTGGGCCAGACGAAAACTTGGGAAAGACTTGTACCCTTGTTCCACTGGCCTCATATGTCAGAGGACACCAAAGATTTTTGCAAGTCTTGTGTGACCTGCCAAGCCAGTGGCAAGACTGGTGGCACTCCAAAGGCCCCTCTAATCCCACTTCCAGTGGTTGGGGTGCCCTTTGAAAGGGTAGGGGTTGACATAGTTGGCCCCCTTGACCCTCCTACTGCTTCAGGCAATAGATTTATCTTGGTGATAGTGGACCATGCCACAATATATCCTGAAGCCATACATTTAAGGACCACTACAGCTCCTGCAGTGGCAAAGGCCCTCCTGGGAATCTTTTCCAGGGTGGGTTTTCCTAAAGAGGTGGTGTCAGACAGAGGTAGCAACTTCATATCTCCATACCTAAAAGCAATGTGGAAGGAGTGTGGTGTTACCTATAAGTTCACCACCCCTTACTGTAGGAAAGTACCATCTTGCCTGGCATGTTACCCCCATATTTCTCTGTATATATGTTGTTTTAGTGTATGTGTCACTGGGACCCTGCCAGCCAGGGCCCCAGTGCTCGTAAGTGTGCCCTGTATGTGTTCCCTGTGTGATGATTAACTGTCTCACTGAGACTCTGCTAATCAGAACCTCAGTGGTTATGCTCTCTCTGTTTTCTAAATTGTCACTAACAGGCTAGTGACCAATTTCACCAATTCACATTGGCATACTGGAACACCCTTATAATTCCCTAGTATATGGTACTGAGGTACCCAGGGTATTGGGGTTCCAGGAGATCCCTATGGGCTGCAGCATTTCTTTTGCCACCCATAGGGAGCTCTGACAATTCTTACACAGGCCTGCCACTGCAGCCTGAGTGAAATAACGTCCACGT
The DNA here is from genome assembly GCF_031143425.1 of Pleurodeles waltl. Lineage (NCBI taxonomy): Eukaryota > Metazoa > Chordata > Amphibia > Caudata > Salamandridae > Pleurodeles > Pleurodeles waltl. Next base: position 409,308,203 of record NC_090449.1, read on the forward strand.
TATTTCACAGCCATTTACCACTGCACTTAAGTAACTTATAAGTCACCTATATGTCTAACCTTTACCTGGTAAAGGTTGGGTGCTAAGTTACTTAGTGTGTGGGCACCCTGGCACTAGCCAAGGTGCCCCCACATCGTTCAGGGCAAATTCCCCGGACTTTGTGAGTGCGGGGACACCATTACACGTGTGCACTATACATAGGTCACTACCTATGTATAGCGTCACAATGGTAACTCCCAAAATGGCCATGTAACATGTCTAAGATCATGGAATTGTCATCCCAATGCCATTCTGGCATTGGGGAGACAATTCCATGATCCCTGAGTCTCTAGCACAGACCCGGGTACTGCCAAACTACCTTTCCCGGGGTTTCACTGCAGCTGCTGCTGCTGCCAACCCCTCAGACAGGTTTCTGCCCTCCTGGGGTCCAGCCAGGCCTGGCCCAGGAAGGGAGAACAAAGGACTTCCTCAGAGAGATGGTGTTACACCCTCTCCCTTTCGAAAAAGGTGTCAGGGCTGGGGAGGAGTAGCCTCCCCCAGACTCTGGAAATGCTTTGATGGGCACAGATGATGCCCATCTCTGCATAAGCCAGTCTACACTGGTTCAGGGATCCCCCAGCCCTGCTCTGGCGCGAAACTGGACAAAGGAAAGAGGAGTGACCACTCCCCTGACCTGCACCTCACAGGGGAGATGCCCAGAGCTCCTCCAGTGTGCTCCAGACCTCTGCCATCTTGGAAACAGAGATGCTGCTGGCACACTGGACTGCTCTGAGTGGCCACTGCCAGCAGGTGACGTCAGAGACTCCTTCTGATAGGCTCTTACCTGTGTCGCTAGCCTATCCTCCTACCTAGGTAGCCAAACCTCCTTTTCTGGCTATTTAGGGTCTCTGCTTTGGGGAATTCTTTAGATAACGAATGCAAGAGCTCATCAGAGTTCCTCTGCATCTCTCTCTTCACCTTCTGCCAAAGGATTGACCGCTGACTGCTCAGGACGCCTGCAAAACCGCAACAAAGTAGCAAAGACGCCTACTGCAACCTTGTATCGCTGATCCTGCCGCTTTCTCGCCTGTTTCCTGGTGGTGCATGCTCTGGGGGTAGCCTGCCTCCTTTCTGCACCAGGAGCGCTGAAGAAATCTCCCGTGGGACGACGGAATCTTCCCCCTACAACCACAGGCAACAAAAGACTGCATCACCGGTCCTCTGGGTCCCCTCTCAGCACAACAAGTGTGGTCCCTGGAACTCAGCAACTCTGTCCAAGTGACTTCCACAGTCCAGTGACTCTTCAGTCCAAGTTTGGTGGAGGTAAGTCCTTGCCTCCCCACGCTAGACTGCATTGCCGGGTACCGTGTGATTGGCAGCTGCTCTGGCTCCTGTGCACTCTTCCAGGATTTACTTCGTGCACAGCCAATCCTGGGTCCCCGACACTCTAACCTGCAGTGCACAACCTCCTGAGTTGTCCTCTGGCGTCGTGGGACTCCCTTTTGTGTCTTCGGGTGAGCTCGGGTTCACTCCTCTTCCAAGTGCCTGTTCTGGTACTTCTGCGGGTGCTGCCTGCTTCTGTGAGGGCTCCCTGACTTGCTGGGCACCCCCTCTGTCTCCTCATCCAAGTGGCGACATCCTGGTCCCTCCTGGGCCACAGCAGCATCCAAAAACAGAAACCGCGACCCTTGCAGCTAGCAAGGCTTGTTTGCGGTCTTTCTGCGTGGGAATACATTTGCAAGCTTCTTCCCGACGTGGGACATCCATCCTCCAAATGGGAAGTTCCTAGTCCTCTTCGTTCTTGCAGAATCCACAGCTTCTACCATCCTGTGGCAGCTTCTTTGCACCCTCAGCTGGCATTTCCTGGGCATCTGCCCAATCTCGACTTTGTCGCGAATCTTGGACTTAGTACCCTTGTTCCACAGGTACTCTCGTCCGTAAATCCACTTTGGTTGCATTGCTGGTGTTGGTCTTCCTTGCAGAATTCCCCTATCACGACTTCTGTGCTCTCTGGGGAATACAGGTGCCCTTTACACCTACTTTTCAGGGTCTTGGAGTGGGCTATTTTTCTAACCCTCACTGTTTTCTTACAGTCCCAGCGACCCTCTACAAGCTCACATAGGTTTGGGGTCCATTCGTGGTTCGCATTCCACTTTTGAAGTATATGGTTTGTGTTGCCCCTATACCTATGCGTTCCTATTGCAATCTACTGCAACTTTACATTGCTTGCATTACTTCCTTTTGCTATTACTGCATATTTTTGGTATTGTGTACATATATCTATATTTGGCATCCTCAAACTGAGGGTACTCATTGAGATACTTTTGGCATATTGTCATAAAAATAAAGTACCTTTTTTTTTAGTATATCTGTGTAATGTGTTTTCTTATGATATTGTGCATATGACACCAGTGGTATAGTAGGAGCTTTGCATGTCTCCTAGTTCAGCCTAAGCTGCTCTGCTATAGCTACCTTCTATCAGCCTAAGCTGCTAGAAACACCTCTTCTACACTAATAAGGGATAACTGGACCTAGTACAGAGTGTAAGTACCCCTTGGTACCCACTACAAGCCTGGCCAGCCTCCTACATTGGTTGTGCAGCGGTGGGATAAGTACTTGTAACTACTTACCACTTTGTCATTTTGTACTTTTCATAAGAGAATAATATACAAAACAAGTTCAGTGTATGTACACCTAACCAAAAAGTTTTGTTTTTCTTCTCTTACACTATCTGCTAAGTGCTGAAAAGTACTCCTAAACTTTCAAAAAGTCTCTAAAAAGTTGAAAAACTTTTTCTCTCTTTTATCTGTCCCTAAACCTTTTCAATCGTGTCTGATGTAGGAACTTCTACTAACTTGGTCAGCACAGCTTATGACCACCTTAACTGGAAGGGTTTAAGGAGTCTCTGCATTGATGGAGGTTCAGAGGTGGGAAAGAATCCCTCTAGAGAATTATTGTCTAACATGCTTATTGAAAATGATAAGGCGGCCTTAGCTGGCAGTTCAATTGAGAAGTTAGGAGATAGTTCACACTCTGACTCAGGGGAGCCCCCAGTAAGAGTGTTAGAAGGTGACCTTCCTAGCCTGCCCCTTAGCAGACCACCTAGCATAGCTGGTAGTAATGTAAGTTCCCATCACAGTAGGGATGACTTTATTCCTGCAGGCCAGGTTGCTAGGGTGCCAACTGTTAGGGACAGGTCTCCCTCTGTTCATTCACATCATTCTTCTGTGTCAAAGCATTCCCAACCCACCCACCCCGATGACAGATTGTTAGAAAGGGAACTCAATAGATTGAGAGAGGAAGAGTCCAGGATGAAGTTTAAACAGCAACAGCTGGCTCTAGACAGGGAATCTCTAGACTTAAAAAAAGAGAGACAGAGGTTGGGGTTTAGACCCCATGGTGGCAGCAGCAGTATTCCAGATAGTAATCCTGTGAAAGAGCATGATTCTAGGAATCTGCATAAGATAGGTCCCCCTTACAAGGAGGGGGATGACATGAACAAGTGGTTTGCTGCACTTGAGAGGGCCTGTATGGTACAGGGGGTCCCTCAAAGGCAGTGGGCTGCTATCCTATGGCTATCTTTCAGTGGAAAGGGTAGGGATAGGCTCCTTACTGTGAAGGAAAGTGATGCCAATAATGTTACAGTTTTGAAGAATGCACTCTTGGATGGATTTGGCTTAACCACTGAACAATACAGGATTAAGTTCAGAGAAACCAGAAAAGAGTCCTCACAAGACTGGGTAGACTTTGTTGACTATTCAGTGAAGGCCTTGGAGGGATGGTTACATGGCAGTAAAGTTTCTGACTATGAAAGCCTGTATAATCTGATCCTGAGAGAGCATATTCTGAATAACTGTGTGTCTGATTTGTTACACAAATATCTAGTGGACTCAGATCTGACCTCTCCCCAAGAATTGGGAAAGAAGGCAGACAAATGGGTCAGAACAAGAGTGAACAGAAAAGTTCATACAGGGGGTGGCAAGGATGGCAAGAAGAAGGATGGTAAGTCTTCAGACAAGGGTGGGGACAAATCTAAAAATGAGTCTTCATCAGGCCCACAAAAACACTCTGGTGGGGGGGGTTGGTCCAAATCCTCTTCTAATCAAGTAAAGAAACCATGGTGCTATTTATGTAAAGAAAAAGGCCATTGGACAACTGATGCCAGTTGTCCAAAGAAAAGCACCAAGCCTCCCACTACCCCAACCCCTACTGCAACCTCTAGTGCCCCTAGTAATAGCAGTGGTGGTGGGAGCAAACCTACTAGCCAATCCAAGGGAGTAGCTGGGCTCACTTTTGGTAATTTAGTTGGTGTTGGTCTTGTTAGGGAGACCACAGAGGCTGTGTTAGTCTCTGAAGGTGCCATTGATTTGGCCACCTTGGTTGCTTGTCCCCTTGATATGGATAAGTACAAGCAACTTCCCCTAATCAATGGTGTTGAGGTTCAGGCCTACAGGGACACAGGTGCCAGTGTTACCATGGTAATAGAGAAACTGGTACACCCTGAACAACACCTACTTGGTCACCAGTACCAAGTGACAGACGCTCATAACAACACTCTTAGCCACCCCATGGCTGTTGTGAATCTCAACTGGGGCGTGAGGGCTTTTGCGCCTCGCAAACGGCGTTTTTCGCCATTTGCGAGGCGCAAAAGCCTACCTACATTTACCCCTTAGTGTTTGGGCACTAGCCAAGGTACCCCCACATTGTTCAGGGCAATTTCCCCGGACTTTGTGACTGCGGGGACACCATTACATGCGTGCACTATACATAGGTCACCACTTATGTATAGCGTCACAATGGTAACTCCGAACATGGTCATGTAACATGTCTAAGATCATGGAATTGTCACCCCAATACCATTCTGGTATTGGGGGGACAATTCCATGATCCCCCGGCTCTCTAGCACAGAACCCGGGTACTGCCAAACTGCCTTTCCGGGGTTTCCACTGCAGCTGCTGCCAACCCCTCAGACAGGATTCTGCCCTCCTGGGGTCTGGGCAGCCCCGGAACAGGAAGGCAGAAGAAAGGATTTCCTCGGAGAGAGGGTGTTACACCCTCTCCCTTTGGAAATAGGTGTGAAGGGCTGGGGAGGAGTAGCCTCCCCCAGCCTCTGGAAATGCTTTGATGGGCACAGATGGTGCCCATCTCTGCATAAGCCAGTCTACACTTGTTCAGGGATCCCCCAGCCCTGCTCTGGCATGAAACTGGACAAAGGAAAGGGGAATGACCACTCCCCTGACCAGTACCTCCCAGGGGAGGGGCCCAGAGCTCCTCCAGTGTGTCCCAGACCTCTGCCATCTTGGAAACAGAGGTGTTGGGGGCACACTGGACTGCTCTGAGTGGCCAGTGCCAGCAGGTGACGTCAGAGAACCCCTCTGATAGGCTCTTACCTCTCTTGTTAGCCAATCCTCCTTTCTTGGTAGCCAAACCTCCTTTTCTGGCTATTTAGGGTCTTTCCTCTGGGGTATTCTTCAGATAACGAATGCAAGAGCTCACCAGAGTTCCTCTGCAATTCCCTCTTCGACTTCTGCCAAGGATTGACCGCTGACTGCTCCAGGACGCCTGCAAAACTGCAACAAGGTAGCAAGACGAACCAGCAACATTTTAGCGCCTTATCCTGCCGGCTTTCTCAACTGTTTCCAGGCGGTGCATGCCCTGGGGGTCATCTGCCTTCACCCTGCACTGGAAGCCAAGAAGAAATCTCCTGTGGGTCGACGGAATCTTCCTCCTGCTAATGCAGGCACCAAGAGACTGCATCACCGGTCATCTGGGTCCCCTAACATCCTGACCAGTGTGCTCCCTAGAACACAGGAACTCTATCCAAGTGACTCCCAGAGTCCAGTGATCCTTCAGTCCAAGTTTGCTGGAGGTAAGTCCTTGCCTCCCCACGCTAGACTGCAAACCTGTGTAAAGCGTGATTTGTAACTGCTCCGGCTCCTGTGCACTCCTCCAAGGATTCCTTCGTGCACAGCCTAGCATGGGTCCCCAGCACTCCGTCCTGTAGTGCTCAACCCTCTGAGTTGGCCTCCAATGTCGTGGGACACTCCTTTGTGTCTCTGAGCCAGCTCTGGTTCACAAATCTTCTAAGTGCCTGATCCGCTACTTCTGCGGGTGCTCCCTGCTTCTGTGGGGGCTCTCCGCGTTGCTGAGAGCCCCCTCTGTCTCCTCCTCCAAGGGGCGACATCCTGGTCCCTCCTGGTCCCCAGCAGCACCCAAAAACCTCTACCGCCACCCTTGCAGCTAGCAAGGCTTGTGTGCGGTATTTCTGCGTGGGAACACTTCTGCAACCTTCAGAACGACGTGGGACATCTTCCATCTAAAGGAAAAGTTCCTACTCCTCTTCGTTGTTTCAGAATCCTAAGCTTCTTCCATCCGGAGGCAGCTTCCTTGCACCTTCATCTGGGGTTTCCTGGGCTCCTGCCCCCACTGGACACTATCGCAACTCTTGGACTTGGTCCCCTTGCTTTGCAGTTCCTCAGGTCCAGGAATCCGCCTTCAGTGCTTTACTGGTGTTTGTGGTTCTTGCAGAAACCCCCTATCACGACTATAGTGTCCTTTTAGGGTAGTAGGGGTACTTTACTCCTACTTTTCAGGGTCTTGGGGTGGGGTATCTTGGACACCCTGACTGTTTTCTTACAGTCCCAGTTACCCTCTACAAGGTCCCATAGGTCTGGGGTCCATTCGTGATTCGCATTCCACTTTTGGAGTATATGGTTTGTGTTGCCCCTAGACCTATGTTCACCTATTGCATCCTACTGTAATTCTACACTGTTTGCATTACTTTTCTTACTCTTACTTACCTGTTTTGGGTTTGTGTACATATAACTTGTGTATATTACTTACGTTCTAACTGAGGGTACTCACTGAGATACTTTTGGCATATTGTCACTCTGAGTATTGTGTTTTCTTATGATATTGTGCTATATGATATAAGTGGTATAGTAGGAGCTTTTGCATGTCTCCTAGTTCAGCCTAAGTTGCTTTACCATACCTACCTTCTATCAGCTTAAGCTGCTAGAAACACCTCTATTCTACTAATAAGGGATAACTGGACCTGGCACAGGGTGGAAGTACCACAAGGTACCCACTATAAGCCAGGCCAGCCTCCTACATTGGTGGTGCAGCGGTGGGATAAGTACTTGTAACTGCTTTACCACTTTGTCATTTGGTGCTTTTCATAAGAAAATCATAAACCAAATTGTTCAGTATATGTACACTTAACCAAAAAAGTTTACTTTTCTATTCTAAAACTTTTAACAAAGTTCTGAAAAGTTTTTGAAAACTTCTAAAAGTTTCCCAAAGTTTGAAAAAGTCTTTTCTCTGTGCTTTCTAGGTTCTAAAACTTTTTCTTTCTCACTATCCTTAAACCTATACTATCATGCCTGTTGTAGAGCCTACTCCCAAAACTGTTAATGTAACATATGAGAGTTACACTACAAAAGTTTAAGGGGGCTCTGCCTGGATAGAAGTTTGAGCATAGGAAATAATCCTACAAAAGAGTTTCTCTTTAACATGCTTGTTGTAGATGACCAGAACCACTCTGGACCATCATATGAGAGGTTAGAAAATGGGGAAGTTTCCCAGTCTGTCTCAAGAGAGTTCCTTGAGAAAGCTGGGGAGGATTCTTACAAGGGCCTGCCCCCTAGGAGGACACCTAGTGAAGCTGGTAGTGGTAGAGGGCCCCATAACAGTAGGGCATCTTTTATCCCTAGAGGCCAAGTTATTAGGGTCCAGACAATTAGGGACAGGTCCCCCTCTGAAACTTTCCACATTTCCTCTGTGTCAAAGCATTCCCAACCCACCCACCCTGAGGATAACGTGTTAGAAAAACAACTCAAAAAGTTGAGGGTTGAAGAGACCGGACTAAAGTGACATTAATAAGTGGTTTGCTGCACTTGAGAGTGCCTGTATGGTACAGTTGGTCCCTCAAAGGCAGTGGGCTGCTATGTTGTCGCTATCTTTCACTTTAAAGGGTAGGGATAGGCTCCTTACTGTCAGAGAAAGTGATGCCAATAACTACAAAGTTTTGAAAGATGCACTCTTGGATGGATTTGGCTTAACCACTGAACAATATAGGATTACATTCAGAGACACCAGAAAAGAGTCTTCTCAAGACTGGACAGATTTTGTGGACTGTTCAGTGAAGGCCTTGGAAGGGTGGTTGCATGGCAGTAAAGTTTCTGACTTTGAAAGCCTGTACAATCTTATTCTGAGAGAGCATATTCTTAACAATTGTGTGTCTGACTTGTTGCACCAATACCTAGTGCACTCTGATCTGACCTCTCCCCAAGAATTGGGAAAGAAGGCAGACAAATGGGTCAGAACAAGGGTGAACAGAAAAGTTCATACAGGGGGTGACAAGGATGGCAAGAAGAAGGATGGTACGTTTTCTGAAAAGGGTGGGGACAAAAGTAAGCATTCTGAGTCTTCATCAGGCCCACAAAAATCCTCTGGGGGTGATGGGTCCAAATCCTCTTCTCATAATCAACCTAAAAAGCCTTGGTGTTATTTGTGTAAAGTCAAAGGCCATTGGGCAAGTGATTCCACTTGTCCAAAGAAAAACACCAAACCTCCCACCACCACAACCCCTGCTGCAAATTCTAGTGCCCCTACTAATAGCAGTGCTGGTGGAAAATCTACTACTAATAGCCAATCCAAGGGTGTAGCTGGGCTCACTATTGGCAATGTATTTGGGGTTGGTCTTGTTAGTGAGACCACAGAGGCTGTTTTAGTCTCTGATGGTGGCATTGAATGTGCCACCTTGGCTGCTTGTCCCCTTAATATGGATAACTACAAGCAACTTCCCCTAATAAATGGTGTTGAAGTTCAGGCATACAGGGACACAGGAGCCAGTGTAACTAGGGTGTTAGAAAAACTGGTCCACCCTGATCAACACCTACTTGGTCAGCAGTACCAAGTGACACACGCTCATAACAACACTCTTAGCCACCCCATGGCTGTTGTGAATCTCAACTGGGGGGGGGGTTACTGGTCCAAAGAAAGTTGTGGTAGCCACAGATTTACCTGTAGACTGTCTACTAGGAAATGATTTGGAGACTTCAGCTTGGGCAGAAGTGGAGTTGGAGGCCCATGCACCAATGCTGGGCATTCCTGGGCATATTTTTGCTTTGACAAGGGCTCAGGCCAAAAAGCAAAAAGGACAGGGTAACTTGGATCCTGGAACAATGGACCAAGTGCTCCCTAAAGCTAGGGGTAAGAAGGGTAAATCCCTACCCACTATCCCTCCCTCTACAGATGATTCCCCTTCTGAGGAAGATTAATTTCCTCCCTGTGGAGAACCTACACCAGAGGAGCTGGCAGCAGACACTGCTGATCTTTTGGGTGGAGGGGGGCCTGCCAGGGAAGAGCTGAGTGTGGCACAGCAAACCTGTCCCACATTAGAGGGTCTCAGACAGCAAGCTGTCAAGCAGCAAAATGGGGATGTCAGTGACAGTCATAGGATATACTGGGAAGATAACCTCTTGTACACAGAGTCAAGGGACCCAAAACCTGGAGCAACCAGGAGATTGGTCTTACCCTGCAGTACAGAAAGTTTCTTCTCACCCTAGCACATGACATTCCTTTGGCTGGGCATTTGGGCCAGACGAAAACTTGGGAAAGACTTGTCCCCTTGTTTCACTGGCCCCATATGTCAGAGGATACCAAAGATTTTTGCAAGTCTAGTGTGACCTGCCAAGCCAGTGGCAAGACTGGTGGCACTCCAAAGGCCCCTCTAATCCCACTTCCAGTGGTTGTGGTGCCCTTTGAAAGGGTAGGGGTTGACATAGTTGGCCCCTTGACCCTCCTACTGCTTCAGGCAACGCATTTATCTTGGTGATAGTGGACCATGCCACAAGATATCCTGAAGCCATACCTTTAAGGACTACTACAGCTCCTGCAGTGGCAAAGGCCCTCCTTGGAATCTTTTCCAGGGTGGGTTTTCCTAAAGAGGTGGTGTCAGACAGAGGTAGCAACTTCATGTCTGCATACCTAAAAGCAATGTGGAAGGAGTGTGGTGTTACCTACAAGTTCACCAACCCTTACCATCCACAAACAAATGGTCTGGTTGAGAGGTTTAATAAAACTCTCAAAGGTATGATAATGGGACTCCCTGACAAACTCAGGAGGAGATGGGATGTCCTGTTACCTTGCCTCCTTTTTGCTTACAGGGAGGAACCCCAGAAAGGAGTGGGCTTCAGCCCCTTTGAACTCCTCTTTGGGAACTGTAGGAAGTTGTCTCTGTATGTGCTATTTCAAAGTAAGGAATAGCATGCACAGAGTCCAAGGGTTCCCCTTAGAGGTAAAATAGTGGTAAAAATAGATAATACTAATGCTCTATTTTGTGGTAGTGTGGTCGAGCAGTAGGCTTATCCAAGGAGTAGTGTTAAGTATTTGTTGTACATACACATAGACAATAAATGAGGTACACACACTCAGAGACAAATCCAGCCAATAGGTTTTGTATAGAAAAATATCTTTTCTTAGTTTATTTTAAGAACCACAGGTTCAAATTTAACATGTAATATCTTGTTTGAAAGGTATTGCAGGTAAGTACATTAGGAACTTTGAATCATTTCAATTGCATGTATACTTTTCAAGTTATTCACAAATAGCTATTTTAAAAGTGGACACAGTGCAATTTTCACAGTTCCTGGGGGAGGTAAGTTTTTGTTAGTTTTACCAGGTAAGTAAGGCACTTACAGGGTTCAGTTCTTGGTCCAAGGTAGCCCACCGTTGGGGGTTCAGAGCAACCCCAAAGTCACCACACCAGCAGCTCAGGGCCGGTCAGGTGCAGAGTTCAAAGTGGTGCCCAAAACGCATAGGCTTCAATGGAGAGAAGGGGGTGCCCCGGTTCCGGTCTGCTTGCAGGTAAGTACCCGCGTCTTCGGAGGGCAGACCAGGGGGGTTTTGTAGGGCACCGGGGGGGACACAAGCCCACACAGAAATTTCACCCTTAGCGGCGCGGGGGCGGCCGGGTGCAGTGTTAGAACAAGCGTCGGGTTCGCAATGTAAGTCAATGAGAGATCAAGGGATCTCTTCAGCGCTGCAGGCAGGCAAGGGGGGGCTTCCTCGGGGAAACCTCCACTTGGGCAAGGGAGAGGGACTCCTGGGGGTCACTTCTGCAGTGAAAGTCCGGTCCTTCAGGTCCTGGGGGCTGCGGGTGCAGGGTCTTTTCCAGGCGTCGGGACTTCGGTTTCAGAGAGTCGCGGTCAGGGGAAGCCTCGGGATTCCCTCTGCAGGCGGCGCTGTGGGGGCTCAGGGGGGACAGGTTTTGGTACTCACAGTCGTAGAGTAGTCCGGGGGTCCTCCCTGAGGTGTTGGTTCTCCACCAGCCGAGTCGGGGTCGCCGGGTGCAGTGTTGCAAGTCTCACGCTTCTTGCGGGGAGATTGCAGGGTTCTTTAAAGCTGCTCCTTTGGATAAAGTTGCAGTCTTTTTGGAGCAGGTCCGCTGTCCTCGGGAGTTTCTTGTCGTCGTCGAAGCAGGGCAGTCCTCAGAGGATTCAGAGGTCGCTGGTCCCTTTGGAAGGCGTCGCTGGAGCAGAGTTCTTTGGAAGGCAGGAGACAGGCCGGTGAGTTTCTGGAGCCAAGGCAGTTGTTGTCTTCTGGTCTTCCTCTGCAGGGGTTTTTCAGCTAGGCAGTCCTTCTTCTTGTTGTTGCAGGAATCTAATTTTCTAGGGTTCAGGGTAGCCCTTAAATACTAAATTTAAGGGCGTGTTTAGGTCTGGGGGGTTAGTAGCCAATGGCTACTAGCCCTGAGGGTGGGTACACCCTCTTTGTGCCTCCTCCCAAGGGGAGGGGGTCACAATCCTAACCCTATTGGGGGAATCCTCCATCTGCAAGATGGAGGATTTCTAAAAGTTAGAGTCACCTCAGCTCAGGACACCTTAGGGGCTGTCCTGACTGGCCAGTGACTCCTCCTTGTTATTCTCATTATTTTCTCCGGCCTTGCCGCCAAAAGTGGGGGCCGGGCCGGAGGGGGCGGGCAACTCCACTAGCGGGAGTGCCCTGCGGTGCTGTGACAAAGGGGTGAGCCTTTGAGGCTCACCGCCAGGTGTTACAGCTCCTGCCTGGGGGAGGTGTTAGCATCTCCACCCAGTGCAGGCTTTGTTACTGGCCTCAGAGTGACAAAGGCACTCTCCCCATGGGGCCAGCAACATGTCTCTAGTGTGGCAGGCTGCTGGAACTAGTCAGCCTACACAGATAGTCGGTTAAGTTTCAGGGGGCACCTCTAAGGTGCCCTCTGGGGTGTATTTTGCAATAAAATGTACACTGGCATCAGTGTGCATTTATTGTGCTGAGAAGTTTGATACCAAACTTCCCAGTTTTCAGTGTGGCCATTATGGTGCTGTGGAGTTCGTGTAAAACAGACTCCCAGACCATATACTCTTATGGCTACCCTGCACTTACAATGTCTAAGGTTTTGCTTAGATACTGTAGGGGTACAGTGCTCATGCACTGGTACCCTCACCTATGGTATAGTGCACCCTGCCTTAGGGCTGTAAGGCCTGCTAGAGGGGTGTCTTACCTATACTGCATAGGCAGTGAGAGGCTGGCATGGCACCCTGAGGGGAGTGCCATGTCGACTTACTCGTTTTGTCCTCACTAGCACACACAAGCTGGCAAGCAGTGTGTCTGTGCTGAGTGAGAGGTCTCCAGGGTGGCATAAGACATGCTGCAGCCCTTAGAGACCTTCCTTGGCATCAGGGCCCTTGGTACTAGAAGTACCAGTTACAAGGGACTTATCTGGATGCCAGGGTCTGCCAATTGTGGATACAAAAGTACAGGTTAGGGAAAGAACACTGGTGCTGGGGCCTGGTTAGCAGGCCTCAGCACACTTTCAATTGTAAACATAGCATCAGCAAAGGCAAAAAGTCAGGGGGCAACCATGCCAAGGAGGCATTTCCTTACAGGAACCCTTTAAGAGGTCCACTTACTCTTGTGAAGGAGGGTTGGGGACAAACATTAAAAGCACCCAAAGAGGACATAGTGGACTATATACTGGGCCTAAGATCCAGAATGGCTGAGTACGTGGAAAAGGCCAGTAAAAACCTTCAGGCCAGCCAGGAGCTGCAAAATCAATGGCATGACCGGAATGCTGCCCTGATCTAGTACTAACCAGGACAGAAGGTGTGGGGATTGGAGCCTGTGGCCCTAAGAGCACTCCAGGACAAATGGAGTGGACCCCATCTAATTGTTGATAAGAAGGGTGAGGTTACCTATTTGGTAGACCTGGGCACTGCCAGGAGTCCCCTTAGGGTGATTCATGTCAACCGCCTGAAACCCTAATATGACAGGGCTGATCTCACCCTGCTCATGGCAACAGATGAGGGACAGGTAGACGAGAGTGACCCTATCCCTGATCTCATCTCCACCACTGAAGCAGATGCCTTAGTGGAGGGAGTAGTTTTAGCAGATTGTCTTACTGCAGAACAGAAAGACAACTGCATCAATCTCCTAAGCCAGTTTTCAGACCTCTTTTCACTTGTACCAGGTACAACATCCAGATGTGAACATACAATTGACACTGGAGACAGCCTACTTGTCAAAAGTAAAATTTATAGGCAGCCTGACTGTAGGAGGCTGGACTGGCTTGTAGTGAGTACCAAGGGGTACTTGCACCTTGCACCAGGCCCAGTTATCCCTTATTAGTGTATAGGGTGTCTAGCAGCTTAGGCTGATAGATAATGGTAGCTTAGCAGAGCAGCTTAGGCTGAACTAGGAGACGTGTGAAGCTACTACAGTACCACTTAGTGTCATATGCACAATATCATAAGAAAACACAATACGCAGTTATACTAAAAATAAAGGTACTTTATTTTTATGACAATAAGCCAAAGTATCTTAGAGTGTACCCTCAGTGAGAGGATAGGAAATATACACAAGATATATATACACACAATAGCAAAAATATGCAGTATAGTCTTAGAAAACAGTGCAAACAATGTATAGTTACAATAGGATGCAATGGGGAAACATAGGGATAGGGGCAACACAAACCATATACTCCAGAAGTGGAATGCGAACCACGAATGGACCCCAAACCTATGTGACCTTGTAGAGGGTCGCTGGGACTATTAGAAAATAGTGAGAGTTAGCAAAATAACCCTCCCCAAGACCCTGAAAAGTGAGTGCAAAGTGCACCAAAGTTCCCCTAAGGACAAAATAGTCGTGTTAGAGGAATAATGCAGGAAAGACACAAACCAGCAATGCAACAACTGTGGATTTCCAATCTAGGGTACCTGTGGAACAAGGGGACCAAGTCCAAAAGTCACAAGCAAGTCGGAGATGGGCAGATGCCCAGGAAATGCCAGCTGCAGGTGCAAAGAAGCTTCGACTGGACAGAAGAAGCTGAGGTTTCTGCAGGAACGAAAAGGGCTAGAGACTTCCCCTTTGGTGGACGGATCCCTCTCGCCTTGGAGAGTCGTGCAGAAGTGTTTTCCCGCCGGAAAGACGCCAACAAGCCTTGCTACACGCAAATCGTGCGTTTGGCGTTTTTGGACGCTGCTGGGGCCCAGGAGGGACCAGGAGGTCGCAAATTGGACCTGCAGAGAGAGGGGACGTCGAGCAAGACAAAGAGCCCTCACTGAAGCAGGTAGCACCCGGAGAAGTGCCAGAAACAGGCACTACGAGGATGCGTGAAACGGTGCTCGCCGAAGTTGCACAAAGGAGTCCCACGTCGCCGGAGACCAACTTAGAAAGTCGTGCAATGCAGGTTAGAGTGCCGTGGACCCAGGCTTGGCTGTGCACGAAGGATTTCTGCCGGAAGTGCACAGGGGCCGGAGTAGCTTGCAAAGTCGCGGTTCCCAGCAATGCAGCCCAGCGAGGTGAGGCAAGGACTTACCTCCACCAAACTTGGGCTGAAGAGTCACTGGACTGTGGGGGTCACTTGGACAGCATCGCTGGATTCGAGGGACCTCGCTCGTCGTGCTGAGAGGAGACCCAAGGGACCGGTAATGCAGCTTTTTGGTGCCTGCGGTTGCAGGGGGAAGATTCGGTCGACCCACGGGAGATTTCTTCGGAGCTTCTGGTGCAGAGAGGAGGCAGACTACCCCCACAGCATGCACAAGCAGGAAAACAGTCGAGAAGGCGGCAGGATCAGCGTTACAGAGTTGCATTAGTCGTCTTTGCTACTATGTTGCAGGTTTGCAGGCTTCCAGCGCGGTCAGCGGTCGATTCCTTATCAGAAGGTGAAGAGGGAGATGCAGAGGAACTCGTCTGAGCTCATGCATTCGTTATCTAAAGTTTCCCCAGAGACAGAGACCCTAAATAGCCAGAAAAGAGGGTTTGGCTACCTAGGAGAGAGGAAAGGCTACTAACACCTGAAGGAGCCTATCAGCAGGAGTCTCTGACGTCACCTGGTGGCACTGGCCACTCAGAGCAGTCCAGTGTGCCAGCAGCACCTCTGTTTCCAAGATGGCAGAGGTCTGGAGCACACTGGAGGAGCTCTGGACACCTCCCAGGGGAGGTGCAGGTCAGGGGAGTGGTCACTCCCCTTTCCTTTGTCCAGTTTCGCGCCAGAGCAGGGGCTAAGGGGTCCCTGAACCGGTGTAGACTGGCTTATGCAGAATTGGGCACATCTGTGCCCAACAAAGCATTTCCAGAGGCTGGGGGAGGCTACTCCTCCCCTGCCTTCACACCATTTTCCAAAGGGAGAGGGTGTCACACCCTCTCTCAGAGGAAGTTCTTTGTTCTGCCATCCTGGGCCAGGCCTGGCTGGACCCCAGGAGGGCAGCTGCCTGTCTGAGGGGTTGGCAGCAGCAGCAGCTGCAGTGAAACCCCAGGAAGGGCAGTTTGGCAGTACCAGGGTCTGTGCTACAGACCACTGGGATCATGGGATTGTGCCAACTATGCCAGGATGGTATAGAGGGAGCAATTCCATGATCATAGACATGTTACATGGCCATATTCGGAGTTACCATGGTGAAGCTACATATAGGTAGTGACCTATATGTAGTGCACGCGTGTAATGGTGTCCCCGCACTCACAAAGTTCAGGGAATTGGCTCTGAACAATGTGGGGGCACCTTGCCTAGTGCCAGGGTGCCCTCACACTAAGTAACTTTGCACCTAACCTTTACCAGGTAAAGGTTAGACATATAGGTGACTTATAAGTTACTTAAGTGCAGTGTAAAATGGCTGTGAAATAACGTGGACGTTATTTCACTCAGGCTGCAGTGGCAGGCCTGTGTAAGAATTGTCAGAGCTCCCTATGGGTGGCAAAAGAAATGCTGCAGCCCATAGGGATCTCCTGGAACCCCAATACCCTGGGTACCTCAGTACCATATACTAGGGAATTATAAGGGTGTTCCAGTAAGCCAATGTAAATTGGTAAAAATGGTCACTAGCCTGTTAGTGACAATTTGAAAGTAATGAGAGAGAATAACCACTGAGGTTCTGGTTAGCAGAGCCTCAGTGAGACAGTTAGGCACCACACAGGGAACATATACATGCACACCTATGAGCACTGGGGCCCTGTGTGACAGGGTCCCAGTGACACATACATATAGGCCACAAACCTATGAGCACTGGGGTCCTGACCAGCAGGATCCCAGTGACACATAACAAACATACTGAAACCATAGTGTTTTCACTATGAGCACTGAGGCCTGGCTATCAGGATCCCAGTGAGACAGTGAAAACAGTGACAAACACCCTGACATACACTCACAAACAGGCCAAAAGTGGGTGTAACAAGGCTAGAAAGAGGCTACCTTCTCACACAACCCCCCCCCAAACGAAGGACAATAAGGCTAACCTTGGCCAGTTGAGACTTTATTGTCTAAGTGGTGATAAGTAGAGAGTAGCTCTGCAATAGACTGGTTACTCCCTTTATCATCCACTATATGGTTACTTCCCTGTGGGGATGTAAACCACCCTGTTTGAAGTTTTTTAGCTAAGCAACAATGTGAAGATGTATTTTCAGAGTTTCTATCAGTAAGTTTTAGTTTAGAGCAGTGGGAATTATCCACTGAACCTATTTGTAATGATGGAAATGCCAGACAGGGATGCTGTCTCAGTAAAGCCATAGCTGGGCAAAAACTTTGTCCATTTGGCTGGAAGAGAGAACAGGGATGCTGTTTCTCTTGAGTTGGAGCAGGGCAGGGATGCTGTCCTATGAGCTCCACACTAGGGCAGGGATGCTGTCCTAAGTGTTGTGAGGTAGTGCAGGGTTTCTGCACTAAAGTTTCTCTGGGAGGGTTGGAGGGATGCTCCATGTTAACTAAAATGGTGCTGTTTTTCTCACCAATGTTAGTTATCCCACAGAGAGGTACTTCCACCTCAGGGAGTACAGTTTTGCCAACTGATGATTCCCTTGGAACAGGTGCCACCCCAGGAGAGGTTTCTCCCACCACAGGAATGGTATCCTGAATGGTAGGGTGGTTAGGGGATACTGTGATACCCTTTTTACCTGTTGATGGAGAGGGTTCCTGAGTTTTCAGGCCTTCTCTCCTTTGCTTTTTCATTTCAGTAGAAATGAGAGGGAACAATTCCTCAGGGATGCCCAGCATGGCTGCATGGGCATAAAACTCTACATCAGCCCAACCTGAGGCCTCTAGGTCATTACCTAAGAGACAGTCTACAGGTAAGCTAGGTGATACCACCACCTGCTTAGGGCCAGTAACTCCACCCCAACTAAACTGAATTATAGCTAAGGGAAGAAACTTAGTGGAGTTATGGACATCAATACTTTTATACTGTTGTCCAATGATGTGTTGTTCAGGAGGCACTAGGTTTTCAGTCACCAAAGTGAAACTGGCACCTGTGTCCCTGTAGGCCAAGGCCTCAACACCATTTATTGAAACTGTCTGCCTGTACTTATCCATTGTAAGGGGACAAGCAGCCAGTGTGGCAAGGCCAGTGCCACTAGGTGTGACAGAAACTGTCTTGGGACTGATTACATCAGTTTCCACTATGGACCCATAAGTGAACCCAACTACACCCTTTGCTTGACTGTTGCCAGCAGTCCCACCACTAGTACCACTACTGCTAGGGGCACTAGAGCTTGATGTATTAGTGGTGGTAGGCTCAGGGGGTTTACCTGGACAGGACTTATCCCCTGGCCTATGGCCTCTGTTTTTACACACAAAGCACCAAGGCTTTTTAATGTGTGCAGGTTGGGAAGAAGAGGAAGAATTTGTTTTATCCCCACCCTCTGAAGAGTGTTTAAGATTTGAAGTGGGATCTTTGGTTTTACCCTTATCCCCATGCTTATCTTGAGATTTTTCACCATCTTTCTTCTTATTGCCATCTTGGTCACCCCCTGTATGAACTTTTCTGTTCACCCTTGTTCTGACCCATTTGTCTGCCTTCTTTCCCAATTCTTGGGGAGAGGTCAGATCAGAGTCTACCAGGTACTGGTGCAACAAATCAGACACACAATTATTAAGTATATGCTCTCTCAGGATTGTGTTATACAGGCTTTCATAATCAGTAACTTTACTGCCATGTAACCACCCCTCCAAGGCCTTCACTGAATGGTCAATGAAATCAACCCAGTCTTGTGAAGACTCCTTTTTGGTCTCTCTGAACTTTATCCTGTACTGTTCAGTGGTTAAGCCATAACCATCCAGGAGTGCATTCTTAAGAACTTGGAAATTATTGGCATCATTTTCTTTCACTGTAAGGAGCCTATCCCTACCTTTTCCACTAAATCATAGCCATAGGATAGCAGCCCACTGCTTTTGAGGGACATCCTGTACAGCACAGGCCATCTCAAGTGCAGCAAACCACTTGTTAATGTCATCCCCCTCCTTATAAGGGGGAACTATCTTGTGCAGATTCCTGGAATCATGCTCTTTTGCAGGATGACTATGGGGAATACTGCTGCTGCCACCATGGGTATCTAAACCCAACTTCTGTCTTTCCTTCTCTAATTCTAAAGACTGTCTATCCAAATCCAGCTGTTGCTTCTTGAGCTTCAGTCTGGTTTGTTCCACTCTCAATCTATTGAGTTCCCTTTCTAACAATCTGTCATCAGGGTGGGTGGGAGGGACATTTCTAGATACAGAGGTATGATGGGAATGAACAGAAGGAGACCTGTCCCTTACAGAGGGCACCCTAACAGCTTGGCTACCAGCATAATGTGAGAGCACACCATCAGTATGGTGTGATTCAATTTCTGTACCAACTATGCTAGACTGTCTAGTAATGGGCAGGCTGAGAAGTTTCTTTCCTGAACCTTTTCCTGGGGGAGTCCCTGGATCAGATTGAGAACCATTAGCTACTTTTTCACCAGATTGGGCACTTATGGCCTTATCCTGTACTCTAAGCATATTAATTAACAGTTCTAAGGAAGGATTCTTCCCTACACTCAAACCTCTCTCTATGCAGAGACTCCTTGGTCCTTTCCAGCTAAGGTGATCATATGCAATTTTGGACAGTTCAACATTTTGGCCTGTACCAGACATTTTTTAGAGAGAGTTAAAGTGATAGAAAAAGAGAAAAAAGTTTTCAGAACTTTTTGGAAAGACAGAAAAAAACTTTTTAAACTTTTAAGAACTTTTTGAAAGTTTAGGAGTACTTTTCAGCACTTAGAAAAGAGTGAAAAGAGGAAATGCAAAACTTTTTGGCTATGTGTATATACACTGACCTTGTTTTGTATATTTTTCTCTTATGAAAAGTACAATGACAAGAGTGGTAAGTAGTCTCAAGCACTTATCCCACAACTGCACAACCAATGTAGGAGGCTGGACTGGCTTGTAGTGAGTACCAAGGGGTACTTGCACCTTGCACCAGGCCCAGTTATCCCTTATTAGTGTATAGGGTGTCTAGCAGCTTAGGCTGATAGATAATGGTAGCTTAGCAGAGCAGCTTAGGCTGAACTAGGAGACGTGTGAAGCTACTACAGTACCACTTAGTGTCATATGCACAATATCATAAGAAAACACAATACACAGTTATACTAAAAATAAAGGTACTTTATTTTTATGACAATATGCCAAAGTATCTTAGAGTGTACCCTCAGTGAGAGGATTGTGTGAGAAGGTAGCCTCTTTCTAGCCTTGTTACCCCCACTTTTGGCCTGTTTGTGAGTGTATGTCAGGGTGTTTGTCACTGTTTTCACTGTCTCACTGGGATCCTGATAGCCAGGCCTCAGTGCTCATAGTGAAAACACTATGTTTTCAGTATGGTTGTTATGTGTCACTGGGATCCTGCTGATCAGGACCCCAGTGCTCATAGGTTTGTGGCCTATATGTATGTGTCACTGGGACCCTGTCACACAGGGCCCCAGTGCTCATAGGTGTGCATGTATATGTTCTCTGTGTGGTGCCTAACTGTCTCACTGAGGCTCTGCTAACCAGAACCTCAGTGGTTATGCTCTCTCATTTCTTTCCAAATTGTCACTGACAGGCTAGTGACCATTTTTACCAATTTACATTGGCTTACTGGAACACCCTTATAATTCCCTAGTATATGGTACTGAGGTACCCAGGGTATTGGGGTTCCAGGAGATCCCTATGGGCTGCAGCATTTCTTTTGCCACCCATAGGGAGCTCTGACAATTCTTACACAGGCCTGCCACTGCAGCCTGAGTGAAATAACGTCCACGTTATTTCACAGCCATTTTACACTGCACTTAAGTAACTTATAAGTCACCTATATGTCTAACCTTTACCTGGTAAAGGTTAGGTGCAAAGTTACTTAGTGTGAGGGCACCCTGGCACTAGCCAAGGTGCCCCCACATTGTTCAGAGCCAATTCACTGAACTTTGTGAGTGCGGGGACACCATTACACGCGTGCACTACATATAGGTCACTACCTATATGTAGCTTCACCATGGTAACTCCGAATATGGCCATGTAACATGTCTATGATCATGGAATTGCCCCCTCTATGCCATCCTGGCATTGTTGGTACAATTCCATGATCCCAGTGGTCTGTAGCACAGACCCTGGTACTGCCAGACTGCCCTTCCTGGGGTTTCACTGCAGCTGCTGCTGCTGCCAACCCCTCAGACAGGCAGCTGCCCTCCTGGGGTCCAGCCAGGCCTTGCCCAGGATGGCAGAACAAAGAACTTCCTCTGAGAGAGGGTGTGACACCCTCTCCCTTTGGAAAATGGTGTGAAGGCAGGGGAGGAGTAGCCTCCCCCAGCCTCTGGAAATGCTTTGTTGGGCACAGATGTGCCCAATTCTGCATAAGCCAGTCTACACCGGTTCAGGGACCCCTTAGCCCCTGCTCTGGCGCGAAACTGGACAAAGGAAAGGGGAGTGACCACTCCCCTGACCTGCACCTCCCCTGGGAGGTGTCCAGAGCTCCTCCAGTGTGCTCCAGACCTCTGCCATCTTGGAAACAGAGGTGCTGCTGGCACACTGGACTGCTCTGAGTGGCCAGTGCCACCAGGTGACGTCAGAGACTCCTGCTGATAGGCTCCTTCAGGTGTTAGTAGCCTTTCCTCTCTCCTAGGTAGCCAAACCCTCTTTTCTGGCTATTTAGGGTCTCTGTCTCTGGGGAAACTTTAGATAACGAATGCATGAGCTCAGCCGAGTTCCTCTGCATCTCTCTCTTCACCTTCTGATAAGGAATCGACCGCTGACCGCGCTGGAAGCCTGCAAACCTGCAACATAGTAGCAAAGACGACTACTGCAACTCTGTAACGCTGATCCTGCCGCCTTCTCGACTGTTTTCCTGCTTGTGCATGCTGTGGGGGTAGCCTGCCTCCTCTCTGCACCAGAAGCTCCGAAGAAATCTCCCGTGGGTCGACGGAATCTTCCCCCTGCAACCGCAGGCACCAAAAAGCTGCATTACCGGTCCCTTGGGTCTCCTCTCAGCACGACGAGCGAGGTCCCTCGAATCCAGCGACGCTGTCCAAGTGACCCCCACAGTCCAGTGACTCTTCAGCCCAAGTTTGTTGGAGGTAAGTCCTTGCCTCACCTCGCTGGGCTGCATTGCTGGGAACCGCGACTTTGCAAGCAACTCCGGCCCCTGTGCACTTCCGGCGGAAATCCTTCGTGCACAGCCAAGCCTGGGTCCACGGCACTCTAACCTGCATTGCACGACTTTCTAAGTTGGTCTCCGGCGACGTGGGACTCCTTTGTGCAACTTCAGCGAGCACCGTTTCACGCATCCTCGTAGTGCCTGTTTCTGGCACTTCTCCGGGTGCTACCTGCTTCAGTGAGGGCTCTTTGTCTTGCTCGACGTCCCCTCTCTCTGCAGGTCCAATTTGCGACCTCCTGGTCCCTCCTGGGCCCCAGCAGCGTCCAAAAACTACAAACGCACGTTTTTCGTGTAGCAAGGCTTGTTGGCGTCCTTTCGGCGGGAAAACACTTCTGCACGACTCTCCAAGGCGAGAGGGATCCGTCCACCAAAGGGGAAGTCTCTAGCCCTTTTCGTTCCTGCAGAAACCTCAGCTTCTTCTGTCCAGTCGAAGCTTCTTTGCACCCGCAGCTGGCATTTCCTGGGCATCTGCCCATCTCCGACTTGCTTGTGACTTTTGGACTTGGTCCCCTTGTTCCACAGGTACCCTAGATTGGAAATCCACAGTTGTTGCATTGCTGGTTTGTGTCTTTCCTGCATTATTCCTCTAACACGACTCTTTTGTCCTTAGGGGAACTTTGGTGCACTTTGCACTCACTTTTCAGGGTCTTGGGGAGGGTTATTTTTCTAACTCTCACTATTTTCTAATAGTCCCAGCGACCCTCTACAAGGTCACATAGGTTTGGGGTCCATTCGTGGTTCGCATTCCACTTTTGGAGTATATGGTTTGTGTTGCCCCTATCCCTATGTTTCCCCATTGCATCCTATTGTAACTATACATTGTTTGCACTGTTTTCTAAGACTATACTGCATATTTTTGCTATTGTGTATATATATCTTGTGTATATTTCCTATCCTCTCACTGAGGGTACACTCTAAGATACTTTGGCATATTGTCATAAAAATAAAGTACCTTTATTTTTAGTATAACTGTGTATTGTGTTTTCTTATGATATTGTGCATATGACACTAAGTGGTACTGTCGTAGCTTCACACGTCTCCTAGTTCAGCCTAAGCTGCTCTGCTAAGCTACCATTATCTATCAGCCTAAGCTGCTAGACACCCTATACACTAATAAGGGATAACTGGGCCTGGTGCAAGGTGCAAGTACCCCTTGGTACTCACTACAAGCCAGCCCAGCCTCCTACAGATAGGAAATATACACAAGATATATATACACAATAGCAAAAATATGCAGTATAGTCTTAGAAAACAGTGCAAACAATGTATAGTTACAATAGGATGCAATGGGGAAACATAGGGATAGGGGCAACACAAACCATATACTCCAGAAGTGGAATGCGAACCACGAATGGACCCCAAACCTATGTGACCTTGTAGAGGGTCGCTGGGACTATTAGAAAATAGTGAGAGTTAGAAAAATAACCCTCCCCAAGACCCTGAAAAGTGAGTGCAAAGTGCACCAAAGTTCCCCTAAGGACAAAATAGTCGTGTTAGAGGAATAATGCAGGAAAGACACAAACCAGCAATGCAACAACTGTGGATTTCCAATCTAGGGTACCTGTGGAACAAGGGGACCAAGTCCAAAAGTCACAAGCAAGTCGGAGATGGGCAGATGCCCAGGAAATGCCAGCTGCAGGTGCAAAGAAGCTTCGACTGGACAGAAGAAGCTGAGGTTTCTGCAGGAACGAAAAGGGCTAGAGACTTCCCCTTTGGTGGACGGATTCCTCTCGCCTTGGAGAGTCGTGCAGAAGTGTTTTCCCGCCGGAAGGACGCCAACAAGCCTTGCTATACGCAAATCGTGCGTTTGGCGTTTTTGGACGCTGCTGGGGCCCAGGAGGGACCAGGAGGTCGCAAATTGGACCTGCAAAGAGAGGGGACGTCGTGCAAGACAAAGAGCCCTCACTGAAGCAGGTAGCACCCGGAGAAGTGCCAGAAACAGGCACTACGAGGATGCGTGAAACGGTGCTCGCCGAAGTTGCACAAAGGAGTCCCACGTCGCCGGAGACCAACTTAGAAAGTCGTGCAATGCAGGTTAGAGTGCCGTGGACCCAGGCTTGGCTGTGCACGAAGGATTTCCGCCGGAAGTGCACAGGGGCCGGAGTAGCTTGCAAAGTCGCGGTTCCCAGCAATGCAGCCCAGCGAGGTGAGGCAAGGACTTACCTCCACCAAACTTGGGCTGAAGAGTCACTGGACTGTGGGGGTCACTTGGACAGCGTCGCTGGATTCGAGGGACCTCGCTCGTCGTGCTGAGAGGAGACCCAAGGGACCGGTAATGCAGCTTTTTGGTGCCTGCGGTTGCAGGGGGAAGATTCCGTCGACCCACGGGAGATTTCTTCGGAGCTTCTGGTGCAGAGAGGAGGCAGACTACCCCCACAGCATGCACAAGCAGGAAAACAGTCGAGAAGGCGGCAGGATCAGCGTTACAGAGTTGCAGTAGTCGTCTTTGCTACTATGTTGCAGGTTTGCAGGCTTCCAGCGCGGTCAGCGGTCGATTCCTTATCAGAAGGTGAAGAGGGAGATGCAGAGGAACTCGGCTGAGCTCATGCATTCGTTATCTAAAGTTTCCCCAGAGACAGAGACCCTAAATAGCCAGAAAAGAGGGTTTGGCTACCTAGGAGAGAGGAAAGGCTACTAACACCTAAAGGAGCCTATCAGCAGGAGTCTCTGACGTCACCTGGTGGCACTGGCCACTCAGAGCAGTCCAGTGTGCCAGCAGCACCTCTGTTTCCAAGATGGCAGAGGTCTGGAGCACACTGGAGGAGCTCTGGACACCTCCCAGGGGAGGTGCAGGTCAGGGGAGTGGTCACTCCCCTTTCCTTTGTCCAGTTTCGCGCCAGAGCAGGGGCTAAGGGGTCCCTGAACCGGTGTAGACTGGCTTATGCAGAATTGGGCACATCTGTGCCCAACAAAGCATTTCCAGAGGCTGGGGGAGGCTACTCCTCCCCTGCCTTCACACCATTTTCCAAAGGGAGAGGGTGTCACACCCTCTCTCAGAGGAAGTTCTTTGTTCTGCCATCCTGGGCCAGGCCTGGCTGGACCCCAGGAGGGCAGCTGCCTGTCTGAGGGGTTGGCAGCAGCAGCAGCTGCAGTGAAACCCCAGGAAGGGCAGTTTGGCAGTACCAGGGTCTGTGCTACAGACCACTGGGATCATGGGATTGTGCCAACTATGCCAGGATGGTATAGAGGGGGCAATTCCATGATCATAGACATGTTACATGGCCATATTCGGAGTTACCATGGTGAAGCTACATATAGGTAGTGACCTATATGTAGTGCACGCGTGTAATGGTGTCCCCGCACTCACAAAGTTCAGGGAATTGGCTCTGAACAATGTGGGGGCACCTTGCCTAGTGCCAGGGTGCCCTCACACTAAGTAACTTTGCACCTAACCTTTACCAGGTAAAGGTTAGACATATAGGTGACTTATAAATTACTTAAGTGCAGTGTAAAATGGCTGTGAAATAACGTGGACGTTATTTCACTCAGGCTGCAGTGGCAGGCCTGTGTAAGAATTGTCAGAGCTCCCTATGGGTGGCAAAAGAAATGCTGCAGCCCATAGGGATCTCCTGGAACCCCAATACCCTGGGTACCTCAGTACCATATACTAGGGAATTATAAGGGTGTTCCAGTAAGCCAATGTAAATTGGTAAAAATGGTCACTAGCCTGTTAGTGACAATTTGAAAGTAATGAGAGAGCATAACCACTGAGGTTCTGGTTAGCAGAGCCTCAGTGAGACAGTTAGGCACCACACAGGGAACATATACATGCACACCTATGAGCACTGGGGCCCTGTGTGACAGGGTCCCAGTGACACATACATATAGGCCACAAACCTATGAGCACTGGGGTCCTGACCAGCAGGATCCCAGTGACACATAACAAACATACTGAAACCATAGTGTTTTCACTATGAGCACTGAGGCCTGGCTATCAGGATCCCAGTGAGACAGTGAAAACAGTGACAAACACCCTGACATACACTCACAAACAGGCCAAAAGTGGGGGTAACAAGGCTAGAAAGAGGCTACCTTCTCACACTGACCATGCCAGAGACTGCATAAAACAAGAGGTGCAGAAAATGTTGGATTTGGGGGTGATTGAACCTTCTGAAAGCCCCTGGACTAGCCCAGCTGTGCTTGTACCTAAACCTCACACCAAAGATGGAAAGAGAGAGATGAGGTTTTGTGTAGATTACAGAGGGCTCAATCAGATAACCAAAACTGATGCTCACCCTGTACCCAGGGCAGATGAGCTAATTGATGCACTGGCTTCTGCCAAGTATCTTAGCATTTTTGATCTAACTACAGGGTATTGGCAGATTAGATGGGCAGAAGATGCTCAACCAAAGACTGCATTTTTTACTATAGGAGGACACTACCAATTCACAGTAATGCCCTTTGGTTTGAAAAATGCACCTGACACTTTTCAGAGGTTGGTGAACACAGTGCTGCAAGGGTTGGAGGCTTTTAGTGCAACATATCTAGATGATATTGCTGTCTTTAGCTCAACCTGGGATGATCACCTGGTGCACCTATGGAAAGTTTTGGAGGCCCTGCAAAAGGCAGGCATCACTATCAAGGCCTCAAAGTGCCAGATAGGGCAGGGGAAAGTGGTTTATCTGGGCCACCTGGTTGGTGGGGAACAGATTGCACCACTACAGGGGAAAATCCAGACTATCATGGATTGGGTTCCCCCTACAACTCAGACCCAGGTGAGAGCCTTTTTAGGCCTCACGGGCTACTACAGGAGATTCATCAAGAACTATGGCTCCATAGCAGCCCCTCTTAATGATCTCACTAGCAAGAAAATGCCTAAGAAGGTGCTATGGACAGCTAGCTGTTAGAAAGCTTTTGAGGAGCTCAAACAGACCTGTCAAAAACAGCCCATGTTACTCAAATAAATTAATTGTTCAAACTGATGCATCTGAATTAGGGGTAGGGGGCAGTACTATCACAACTGAATTCTGAGGGCCAGGATCAACCAGTTGCTTTTATCAGCAGAAGGTTGACTCCTAGAGAAAAGCGTTGGTCTGACGTAGAGAAGGAGGCCTTTGCTGTGGTCTAGGCACTGAAAAAGTTGAGACCATACCTGTTTGGTACTCAATTTATTGTTCCGACAGACCACAAACCTCTACTTTGGCTAAAGCAAATGAAAGGTGAAAACCCTAAATTGTTGAGGTTGTCCATATCTCTACAGGGAATGGACTATACAGTGGAACATAGACCTGGGAGTACCCACTCCAATGCAGATGGACTCTTGATATTTCCACTTAGACAATGAAGACTCATCTGGACCAGGCTAGTCTTATTGCCCTTCGTTTCGGGGGGTTGTGTAGGAAAGTACCATCTTGCCTGGCATGTTACCCCCAATTTCACTGTATGTATGTTTGTTTTAGCCCTTGTGTCACTGGGATCCTGCTAGGCAGGACCCCAGTGCTCATAGTATGTGCCCTGTATGTGTTCCCTGTATGGTGCCTAACTGTATCACTGAGGCTCTGCTAACCAGAACCTCAGTGTTTATGCTCTCTCTCCTTTCTAAATTTGTCACAGCAGGCTAGTGACTAAATTTACCAATTCTCATTGGCACACTGGTACACTCACATAATTCCCTTGTCTTGTATATGGTACTTAGGTACCCAGGGTATTGGGGTTCCAGGAGATCTGTATGGGCTGAAGCATTTCTTTTGCCACCCATAGGGAGTTCAAGCAATTCTTACACAGGCCTGCCACTGCAGCCTGAGTGAAATAACGTCCACGTTATTTCACAGCCATTTTTCACTGCACATAAGTAACTCATAAGTCACCTATATGTCTAACCCTCGCTTGGTGAAGGTTGGGTGCCAAGTTACTTAGGGCCAGATGTAGCAAACTTTTGCGAGTCGCAAATGGCCTGATTCGCAATTTGCGACCCCGCAAAATCGGAAATGGGATGCAAAAATCCAATTTCCGACTCGCAAAATGCGACACGAGCCATTACTGACTCGCAAAATTTGTGACCCGCAAATAGCAAGTCGCAATTTGCGAGTCGCAAACCATATGCAATAGCAACTCGCAAATTGGACTAGTCGCAAAAAGCCCATTTTGCACTTCCAATTTACCACTAACTCAGAGCAGGTGGTAACCATTACCAAAGTATAAAAGGAGACCCAGAAGGCATCTGGGTTACACAAGATGGCAGAGATATACCTGATAGCAGTGAGGAGGAGAGCCCACGCCGCCCAGCAGAGGAGGAGGAGGACCAGAGACAGGAGAAGATATACAGAACAAGGCAGACACTTTTCCAACAAACTGAGGATGAAATTTATGATAAATATAGACTTAGCAGCGCAGCTATACTAGATCTAATAGAATTACTCAAACCACAGCTACAACTCCAGACTGTGCGCGGCTGCGCCATCCCTACGCATGTGCAAGTGCTATGCTCACTGCACCTCTTGGCCTCGGGTAGCTATCAGGGGGTCATTGCTGTGGCAGGAGGGGTATCCCAAAGTGCACTCTCACGGTTCTTTAGGGCATTCCTAGACGCCTTACTCACACACATGTCCCGATACATATACCTACCCAGGAATGAGGCAGAAATCAACAGTACCAAGTTGGAATTTTACCGGATTGCCAACTTCCCCCATGTCATAGGGTGTGTAGACGGGACACATATTCAAATATGCCCTCCTGCAAACCTGGAATATCTGTTCCGCAATAGGAAGTGTACCCACTCACTCAATATTCAGGTGGTATGTGATGCCCATTATGTCATCACTGACATGGTTGCTAAATTTCCAGGCAGTACTCATGACTCCTACATTTTTAGGCACAGTGGGATACACCAACGCCTAGAACGTGGGGAGTTTGGAGACGGATACCTCCTAGGTAGAGCCGATAACACCTTGCAGACATACACACAGGTCAATGTGGAAACCACCCATGCCCTGCTAACATTGTACTTTTTGTGCCAAACAGGTGACAGTGCATATGCACTACGACCATGGATACTAACTCCGTACCTAACACCCAGCAATGATTCCGAGAGGCGATACAACAGTGCACATAAGAGGACCAGGAATATAATTGAACGTACCTTTGGACTGCTGAAAGCAAGGTTCAGATGCCTCCACCGAAGTGGAGGTGCCCTCCAGTATACCCCAATAACAGCTTTCAAAATCGTTGTTGCATGCGCTATACTGCACAACATTGCCACCAGACGTGGGCTACCTCTCACCCCTGATGACCCAGATTCTGTGGATGAAGAGCAAGAGATACCACATCGCCATCATGGGCATAGGAGCATCGCAAATCAAGGCAGACTGAGACGGGAACACATTGCAAACCAATACTTTGGAAGGTACGTGCTAACTTTTACCATACTCACCAATGTAACACACAAAGAGTCCATGTGTTAAGTGGAAAGAACAAGTGATTTAATAAGTGCAAACACAAAAACTATTTACAATAGGAACAGTTCAGGGGGTTCAATAGTCCACCTGGCATGGGACACATTGATGTCATGTGCCCCAACCCCAGGACTGTGTGGAGCTCAGACCCTACGGCGGGCTCGGCCAGCATGGCTGGTACTAGGGGGGTCAGCAGTGCCCTGCCTTGTGCTTCCACTGCGAAGCACCCTGGTGTCACCGGCAGAGACACTGCTGACAGTGGAGCCCTCCTCACTGTCCTGTGACGTGTCGCCTGTGCCCTTGGCCACCTGCCGTGCCTCCATTAGGTCTATAGCGTGGCTGAGACGACCCAGTCCCCGTGCTACGTCACTAGCAAAGTGGCCCATGTCCACCTGGAGGCTGACTGTGCGCCTAGACAGACCTGTTGGGTTCACAGCCAGCCTTACAATTGAGGAGGACATCTTGTCCAGGCGGTTCAGCAGCTGGCGGTCCCTACGCCGTGCACTCTCTGTCTGCGTTAGCAGTCCTGCCACTAGTTGGCGCATGGAGAGTGCAAGGTCACCCATGTTGGAACTGATCAGTTGCAACTCTGAATGTACCAGCTGCATACTGTTGCCATGATTGCGCTCTATGCGCCGCAATGCCCGGGTAATCCTCCTTAATTCCTGTGTTTGCAGGCGCTGACCCTGTAGGAGTGCGGCCTCGGTTTGTGATGTGGAGGCATCCCCTGACTCTGCCTGCCGCTCTGAGGATGGTGTTCCACGTCGCCTGCGACGCGGTGGAGGCCCTGTGATGTCACCCGTGGCACTTTGGCTCGTACCTGGTGCAGGCTCACACACCACTACTGCAACAGGTGTTTCATGAGGGGACATGGAGTTGGTGGTGCAGGTCACAGTGGGGGCTGGTCCTGTTCCCTCTTGTGTCTGCTGGCTGACCAGTGGCGCCTGGCTGCTTGGGCTGGTGGGGGTGTCTTGTGGGAGACCTGTGGGACATAGGGAACACACTGTCAGTATCTACTATCTGTTATCAACTTCCTAATAAACTATTGCCTATGAACTGCCTACTTGACTACATTGCCCATAATGCACCATACTGATGTTTGCTACTCTGAAATGGAGCTATTTTGGTTGTGCATGCTCCTGTGTACAAGGTGGGTGGGGGTATAGCATTAATGAGGGTACACGCATGTCACATGGTACTCACCGGTTGATGGTCCTGCCTCAGAGGTGTCCAGATCTCCCATCCCGCTTACAGCCTCAGGCTCAAGGGTCTCTTATACCCTTTCCTCCAGGGGTGTGGGTGGTGGTAGTGTTGATGGTCCCCCTCCTGTGCCTCTCATCTCCCGGAGCCGCTCTGCCACCCTCTCCTTGGTCCGGGAGTGCAGGTCGTACCACCGTTTTTTCAGTTCTTCAATACTCCGGTGGCTGACCACCAGGGAGTTGACTTTGTCCTGGATCTCCATCCAGAGTCTTCTCTTCTCTGTCTCTGGCACGGTGAGGGCTGCGCTGCCAAACAACTGGTCATGGTGCTGACAACATTCCTCAGTCAGCACCTCCAACTCCTTTTCAGCAAACTTCAGTTTCCTCTTCCTTGGGTTTTCAGCCATGGTTGCTGGAGCTCTGTGTGTCTGCAGTGCTTCAGTTGAAATGGGTGTGGTCCTCCCTCCTCCCAGGTGTATTTGTAAACTTCCTGGCTATGATGTCATCATCATGTGCCAGGAAGTGTTTTCTAGAGTGTTCTGCAGCACCTGCATTCAATTTTCGGCACAGTCACAATTTGCGACACCCACTCGCAAATTGTGTGTCCACTTTTTGCGCGGTCGCAAAAAGCGACCTCACAAACAGCGGACTCGCTATCTGCGGTGCGACTCCGTGTGCGAGTCGCAAATTGTCCTCGCGTTTTCTACCTGCATTGCAGTTAGCGAGTCAGAAATTGCGAGTCGCAAACAGTCGCAATTTGCGAGTCGCTAATTTTTACCTACTTAACATCTGGCCCTTAGTGTGTGGTCACCCTGGCACTAGCCAAGGTACCCCCCACATCGTTCAGGGCAATTTCCCCGGACTTTGTGAGTGCGGGACACCTTTACACGCGTGCGCTATACATAGGTCACTACCTATGTATAGCGTCACAATGGTAACTCCAAACATGGCCATGTAACATGTCTAAGATCATGGAATTGTCACCCCAATACCATTCTGGTATTGGGGGGACAATTCCATGATACTCCGGCTCTCTAGACAGAACCCAGGTACTGCCAAACTGCCTTTCCGGGGTTTCCACTGCAGCTGCTGCCAACCACTCAGACAGGATTCTGACCTACTTGAGTCTGGGCAGCCCCGGCCCAGGAAGGCAGAACAAAGGATTTCCTCTGAGAGAGGATGTTACACCCTCCCCCTTTGGAAATAGGTGTGAAGGGCTGGGGAGGAGTAGCCTCCCCCAGCCTCTGGAAATGCTTTGATGGGCACAGATGGTGCCCATCTCTGCATAAGACAGTCTACACCAGTTCAGGGATCCCCCAGCCCTGCTCTGGCGTGACACTGGACAAAGGAAAGGGGAGTGACCAATCCCCTGACCAGTACCTCCGAGGGGAGGTGCCCAGAGCTACTCCAGTATGTCCCAGACCTCTGCCATCTTGGATGCAGAGTTGTTGGGGGCACACTGGACTGCTCTGAGTGGCCAGTGCCAGCAGGTGATGTCAGAGACCCCCTCTGATAGGCTCTTACCTCTCTTGGTAGCCAATCCTCCTTTCTTGGTAGCCAAACTTCCTTTTCTGGCTATTTAGGGTCTTTCCTCTGGGGTATTCTTCAGATAACGAATGCAAGAGCTCACCAGAGTTCCTCTGCACTTCCCTCTTTGACTTCTGCCAAGGATCGACCGCTGACTGCTCCAGGACGCCTGCAAAACCGCGACGCGGTAGCAAGACGACTACCAGCAACATTGTAGCGCCTCATCCTGCCGGCTTTCTCAACTGTTTCCTGGGGGTGCATGCTCTGGGGGTCATCTGCCTTCACCCTGCACTGGAAGCCAAGAAGAAATCTCCCGTGGGTCGACGGAATCTTCCCCCTGCTAACGCAGGCACCAAGAGACTGCATCCCCGGTCCTCTGGGTCCCCTCTCATCCTGACAAGCGTGGTCCCTGGAACACAGGCACTCTATCTAAGTGACTCCCACAGTCCAGTGATCCTTCAGTCCAAGTTTGGTGGAGGTAAGTCCTTGCCTCCCCACGCTAGACTGCAAACCTGTGTACTGCGTGATTTGTAGCTGCTCCGCCTCCTGTGCACTCCTCCAAAGAATCCTAAGCTTCTTCCATCCGGAGGCAGCTTCCTTGCACCTTCATCCGTGGTTTCCTGGGCTCCTGCCCCCACTGGACACTATCGCAACTCTTGGACTTGGTCCCCTTGCTTTGCAGGTCCTCAGGTCCAGGAATCCGCCTTCAGTGCTTTACTGGTGTTTGTGGTTCTTGCAGAAACCCCCTATCACGACTATTGTGTCCTTTTGGGGTAGTAGGGGTACTCTACTCCTACTTTTCAGGGTCTTGGGGTGGGGTATCTTGGACACCCTGACTGTTTTCTTACAGTTCCAGCAACCCTCTACAAGCTCCTAGAGGTCTGGGGTCCATTTGTGATTCGCATTCCACTTTTGGAGTATATAGTTTGTGTTGCCCCTAGACCTATGTTCACCTATTGCATCCTACTGTAATTCTACACTGTTTGCATTACTTTTCTTACTCTTACTTACCTGTTTTGGGTTTGTTTACATATCACTTGTGTATATTACTTACCTTCTAACTGAGGGTGCTCACTGAGATACTTTTGGCATATTATCATAAAAATAAAGTACCTTTAGTTTTAGTAACTATGAGTATTGTGTTTTCTTATGATATTGTGCTATATGATATAAGTGGTATAGTAGGAGCTTTGCATGTCTCCTAGTTCAGCCTAAACTGCTTTGCCATAGCTACCTTCTATCAGCCTAAACTGCTAGAAACACCTCTATTCTACTAATAAGGGATAACTGGACCTGGCACAGGGTGGAAGTACCACAAGGTACCCACTATAAGCCAGGCCAGCCTCCTACATTGGTGGTGCAGCGGTGGGATAAGTACTTGTATCTGCTTTACCACTTTGTCATTTTGTGCTTTTCATAAGAAAATCATATACCAAATAGTTCAGTATATGTACACTTAACCATAAAAGTTTACTTTTCTATTCTAAAGCTTTTAACAAAGTTCTGAAAAGTTTTTGAGAACTTCTAAAAGTTTCCCAAAGTTTGAAAAAGTTTTTTTCTCTGTGCTTTCTAAGTTCTAAAACTTTTTCTTTCTCACTGTCCTTAAACCTATACTATCATGTCTGTTGTAGAGCCTAGTCCCAAAACTGTTAATGTAACATATGAGAGTTTAAACTACAAAGGTTTAAGGGGTCTCTGCCTGGATAGAGGTTTGAGTATAGGAAAGAATCCTACAAAAGAGTTCCTCTTTAACATGCTTGTTGTAGATGACCAAAACCAGTCTGGACCATCACATGAGAGGTTAGAAAAGGAAGAAGCTTCCCAGTCAGATTCAGAGGACTCCCCTGGAGAAGCTGGGGAGGGTTCTTACAGGGGTCTGCCTCCTAGCAGGACACCTAGTGATGCTGGTAGTAATAGAGAGTCCCATAACAGTAGGGCATCTTTTATCCCTAGAGGCCAGGTTACTAGGGTCCAGACAGTTAGGGACAGGTCCCCCTCTGAAACTTCCCACATTTCCTCTGTGTCAAAGCATTCCCAACTCACCTACCCTGAGGATAACTTGTTAGAAAGAGAACTCAAAAAGATGAGGGTTGAAGAGACCAGACTGAAGCTTAAACAGCAACAGCTGGCCTTAGATAGGGAATCCCTAGATATAGAGAGGGAAAGACAGAGATTGGGATTAGTTCCCCATGGTGGCAGCAGCAGTATTTCTGATAGCAATCCTGTTAGAGAGAAAGATTCCAGGAATCTGCACAAGATAGCCCCCCTTACAAGGAGGGGGATGACATTTATAAGTGGTTTGCAGCACTTGAGTGGGCCTGTATGGTACAGTTGGTCCCTCAAAGGCAGGGGGCTGCTATTTTGTGGCTATCTTTCACTGGAAAGGGTAGGGATAATGTGAAATAAGATATGGCAACTACACATTTGTAAGAACAATACATTGGTTTATTTCATGTCACCCCAGCCATCCAGCCTCCGATCCCAACCGTCTCTCCACGTCACCTTCATTCTATCTCTCGAATGAAGGTGATCGCTTCCTTAATACATCACACATCTCCCTTTTATATAATTAACAAAAATTAATACAGGAGTAATGTTCCCACATAACAATAACACCGATCAAAAGAGAGGATAACAGAAAACTACGTACACCCCAAACATATGAAATTATCATCACCCCAAATCCAACTATTTGCTAAATATTGTGTAATACATGTTACCACACAACCTCATAAGCCCCACCCTTGTCAAATGAGAACATAGTCCTTAAGATGTCCAGGACTTATTTTCCTCCTACTACTTCTCCTCATTCCATCAAACCCACCAGTGTCATCACGACTATTACTTTGTGTTCCTGACCAAGCATTGTCTCTGATTTCTCTGATCCTTTCCGTATTTACAATCGGTTCCATCGCCCCTTTCAGCCGAACCGCTCTGTTCATGTTCCAAATCTTGCCATCTGAAGTTTTGACAGCATTCTTGAATAGTTTCATCACTTGAAGATGTCTAGTGAACTTTGACCCATCTAGACATCCAACGAGCGCCTTCACCTTCACCACATCACCCACAGCTATGTTTATTTTACACACTTTCTTTCTTGTATCAAATTCTTGCTTTCCTTTATGTATGAGCCTTTCTTCTCTATCCCTCCACTCCGTGTGGACTAAATTATAACCATTTTTTATCCACTCCATCCTGGAGACAAATTGGTATTTGGTATCCTTTTCCTAAACAGTTCAAAAGGAGATTTACCAGTAGTTGAATGCGGAGAGAACCGATAAGCTGTAATCCTTTTCAAGAGTTCCGCTCGCCAATTCAAAGTGTTCGCCTTTGCAAGTTGAATGCTTTCTTTTATGTACTTGTTAAATCTTTCAACTGCACCATTAGTTTCTGGATGATACACCGCTGACCTTTTATGAGATATGTCACAGCTACCCATAAATTTATCAAAGACTGTCGAACAAAATTGTGAACCATTATCTGACAATAATGACTTTGGAAAACCCTCTTTCCTAAAAATGTCTTCTAAGAAAGATATCACACTAGAAGAGGAAACTTCACACACATTTTTGACTTCCACCCACCTGGAATACAAATCTATTAAAACAACTAGATATGGGGTAGAATTTTCACCTGGTAAAGGACCAACAATATCTATTGCTACCTCATCCCAGGGTTTGCATGGTAAATTCCTACAATACATACAGTAGGTACATTACGAGTTTTTGTATTTTGTCACTTCGTGCACATTGTATACACTCCCTAACCACGCGTTCCACTTCTACATCCATACCTGGCCACCAAAAATGCGCTCATAGATTTTCTTTTGTCTTAACTATCCCAAGATGACCTTCAAGGGATTGGTTCATTATCCTGCATCTTAACACTTTTGGTGGAATCAATCTTGTACCTCTCAACAATATACATTTATCCACGACCAATTAATCTTTCATCAAACTCCAAACCTTTCCTAGAACCTCAAATTTACCATTTTCTAATGCCTCACACACTCCACTCAGCTCTACATATTCTTTCAACACCTCTTTCCATTTCTGTTCGGTTATTACTCCACATGTAACTTCACACACATCACAACAAACTTCACACACAATTTCCTCCTGCAAATTTATGTCCTTTTGTTCCTCATCCTTCATGTTTTCCTCCACCAATCTTGAAAGGCAATCCGCACTAACATTCAATGCGCCTGGTAAATACTCTACTTTAAATTTAATATCCTGTAGCCCGATGATCCACCTTCTTATTCTTGCAGAAATGAAATTTAGACCTTTACTGCCAAATACTTCTGCTAAAGGTTTGTGATCAGACAAAACCACAAACTCCATGCCCCACACAAAATGTCTAAATTTCTTCAGTGCCCAATATATGGCCAGCGACTCTCTTTCAATTACAGAGTAATTCTTCTCAGCTCCGCTCAAAGATTTGGATGCGCAAGCAATCATCCTTCTCTTCCCTCCATCATCTTGCATCAGAACCGCACCCAAACCCTTCGCACTGGCATCAGTGACAATGGCAGTTGACCTACCCGGTTTAAAGGCTTGTAAGCAGGGAGCATATTCTAGTTCTTTTTTAATTTTGACCAACTCTTCTTCACACATGGCATCCCACTTGAACTCTCTTCCTTTCTTTAATATATCTCTCATATTCACAGTTTTCTCCGCCAAGTTCCTAATGTACCTCCCATAGTATTTTACCATTCCTAAAAACAAACTCACTTCTTCCTTAGTTTGAGGAGAAACTAACTTTTTAATAGTCAAAACCAAATCTGGTTTGGGTCTTACTCCATACCCTGTAATCAAATGTCTCAGGTACTCAACTTCAGTCAAACCAAAACGACATTTCTTTTTCTTCAAAATAAGACCAGCACGAATTAGACATCCCAAAACCAACCTTACTCGTTCCCAATGTTCTACCGCTGTGTCAGCGTAAATTAACACATCATCTTGGTAGCATTTCACACCATTGACCTCTTTCAAAATTTTGTACATGATACGTTGAAACACAGAGCCCGCAGACACAAGCCCAAAAAGCATTCTCTTGAATTTAAACGCACCAAAAGGTGTTATGAATGCAGTCAACTCTTGTGAACTCTCTTCTAACTCTACCTGATGATATGCCGATTTCAGATCTAAAGTGGAGACGTACTTTGCTCTGCCAACCATAGCCACAATCTCTTCAATATCTGGAAGGGGAAATTTATCCACCACTACCTCTCTGTTTAGAGCCCTAAGGTCCACACAAAGCCTGATATCTCCATCCCCTTTCTTTGCCACAACTAATGGGGCCAACCCTTCAGTTGCCTCCACTTCCTCAATTATGCCCATCACCTGTAACCTTTTAAGTTCAGTTTCTACAGGCCCTTGTAAAGCCAAAGGTATTCTTCTCATTTTCGCTACCGTCAGAATGGCACCCTCCTTTAACCAAATTTTATGTTTATAGCCTTTTAGACATCCCAAATTTTCCGAAAACACTTCAGGAAAATCATAGATTAACTCACTGTTAACACCATCAACACTCTGAACTTGTACTTGTGGTTGTGCATTAGAATTCAATATGACACCTAAAAGTTTTTGGTGTGTCCAACTTAAAGGATTGTCACCTTGATTGGACAAATAAACTTTCCCTAACAGATGTCTACCTTTCAACTCAATATGACCTTCAAAATACCCTAACATCTTTATAGGTTGTCCACCATAACCTCCAGGAGATACATCAATTTTCTTTAACTTTCTAACCTTTTGAGTTAAACTGTCAAAACTTGTTTTTGAAATTATCGTCAATTGTGAACAAGAATCAAATCGCATTAGTAGATCCACTCCATCCACTCTCACCATCTCACTTGGATATTCTCCATTCTTAACCTGAGCATCAACTTGGAACACTACTTCCTGAGATACCTCCTTGACCTCTTTCATCATATTGTCATTATGATACTTTTTTTTCCTACTACGGCAACATTTGTAGAAATGTCCTCTCTTCCTGCACCCATTACACACTACATTCTAAGCTGGACAAATACTCGCATTGGCTTTGTGGCCACTTTTACCACAACAATAGCATTCTCCTTTAAATTTTTCTATATCTTCCTTCTTTTTTTCTCCTCCACTTTCTTTGCTCTTCACTTCACACACTATCTCCTCCACCTTTGTACATTCTCCACTCGTAATCTTATTTCCATTTGATTCCTTAACACACCTCAGCACATGTTCTACTCTTTTTGCCACTATAATCACCTCTTCCAAAGGTAGTTCATCTTTTAACCACAGCTCCTCCCTAATTTTATCACTACTGCACTTTAATACAAACTGATCTCTAATTCTCTCATCCACCAATGCTCCAAATTTACATGACGCTGCCAACTTTCTCAAACTAGTTATAAATTCCTCCACTGACTCGTCTTTTCCTTGTTCCCTTTTTCCAAAATAATATCATTCCATTATCGTACTCACCCTTGGTAAGTAATGTTTGTCTAACTTCATAATACACACTTCATATTCATTTAAATTCCTACCTTCTTCAATACATAAATCAGGCAAATTTTCTAATACCTCCTGTCCCTCACCCCCCAGACAGTGTAACAATAATGCATGTTTACTTTCCGCACTCAATGTCGGTCCACACACTCTAGCATAGTGGACAAATATCTTTTTCCATTTGCTCCAAGGATATGTCGGATCGCCTGGACTGCTTAAAAAGAATGGAGGGGGTGTTCTGCATTACTCTGTTAAACTTAAAATTGTCCCAGTTTACCTAAATACAGAACAACACAATGAATATTAGTCCACAAATGCACCACTGCATGACTGACAGTTAATATCCAATCCCTCTGCTGTGTACCAGATGCCAGTTTTTCTACTCCTTCAATGTGTCCCTGTCACTGTGACTTCCTTTGTTAAATAACCGTGTTTCCTGCTTCCCCGTTTTGTCAAGGTGTGCCTGTCACCGTATGTTCCACACGACAGGCAAACAAAATTGCTCCTCTGTAGAAGGTGTGCCTGTCACCGTTCCAGTACAGCTGTCTATTATACCTTAAAAGTGTAGAAAGACAAAATTACCCTTTAAGCTGTATAACCAACAATCCCTTTAAGGGCACTGATGTACTTAGACACGCCCCCAAACAGAAGTCTTGAACACTGCTTCCCACCGGATACACCCAGCGTCGCTCTCCTCACCACATGCTGCTTCTTCGAAATTTTACACGCTGGGTCGGAGAATCCGCATGATTCCAACGCAGTCCGACCGTAAAATCCTGCCAAAGGTTCACCTGTCACCGGTTGCGCAGAGACTGCGTCCACCAGAATCAGCACGCCAACGATCGCCGGCCAGAGCGCGTCGAACAGAGCCTTGTAAAACAGTGAGTACTGTCAAATCCTGGTAACTCACAAATGTCAGGATGTTGAGGCGACAGCCACCTTCGTCGCCAGATGTGAAACAAGATATGGCAAGTACACATTTGTAAGAACAGTACATGGGTTTATTTCATGTCGCCCCAGCCATCCAGCCTCCGATCCCAACCGTCTCTCTGCGTCACCTTCATTCTATCTCTGGAATGAAGGTGATCGTGTGCTTAATACATCACAGATAGGATCCTTACTGTCAGAGAAAGTGATGCCAATAACTACAAAAGTTTTGAAAGATGCCCTCTTGGATGGATTTGGCTTAACCACTGAACAACACAGGATTAAGTTCAGAGTCACCAGAAAAGAGTCTTCTCAAGACTGGACAGATTTTGTGGAATGTTCAGTGAAGGCCCTGGAAGGGTGGTTGCATGGCAGTAAAGCTTCTGACTATGAAAGCCTGTACAATCTTATTCTGAGAGAGCATATTCTTAACAATTGTGTGTCTGACTTCTTTCACCAATACCTAGTGGCCTCTGATCTGACCTCTCCCCAAGAATTGGGAAAGAAGGCACACAAATGGGTCAGAACAAGGGTGAACAGAAAAGTTCATACAGGGGGTGACAAGGATGGCAAGAAGAAGGATGGTAAGTCTTCTGAGAAGGGTGGGGACAAAAGTAAGCATTCTGAGTCTTCATCAAGCCCACACAAATCCTCTGAGGGTGGTGGGTCCAAATCCTCTTCTAATAATCAACCTAAAAAGCCTTGGTGTTATTTGTGTAAAGTCAAAGGCCATTGGGCAAGTGATTCCGCTTGTCCAAAGAAAAACACCAAACCTCCCACCACCGCAACCACTGCTGCAAATTCTAGTGCCCCTAGTAATAGCAGTGGTGGTGGGAAATCTACTACTAATAGCCAATTCAAGGGTGTAGCTGGGCTCACTATTGGCAATGTAGCTGGGGTTGGTCTTGTTAGGGAGACCACAGAGGCTGTTTTAGTCTCTGATGGTGGCATTGATTTTGCCAACTTGGTTGCTTGTCCCCTTAATATGGATAACTCCAAGCATCTTCCACTAATAAATGGTGTTGAGGTTCAGGCCTACAGGGACACAGGAGCCAGTGTAACTATGGTGATAGAAAAACTGGTCCACCCTGATCAACACCTACTTGGTCAGCAGTACCAAGTGACAGACACTCATAACAACACTCTTAGCCACCCCATGGTTGTTGTGAATCTCACCTGGGGGGGGGGCTTACTGGTCCAAAGAAAGTTGTGGTAGCCACAGATTTACCTGTAGACTGTCTACTAGGAAATGATTTGGAGACATCAGCTTGGGCAGAAGTGGAGTTGGACGCCCATGCAGCAATGCTGGTCATTCCTGGGCATATTTTTGCTTTGACAAGGGCTCAGGCCAAAAAGCAAAAAGTACAGGGTTCTTTTAATGTATCGAGGGGTGGGTCAGTGGTGTATCAATTGTAACACTAGACCCCTCGTAATCCTCAACTAGAGGCGAGATATCGGTGGACTATGGTGCTGTGGAGGGTCTGGAAGCCCTGGAAGGGGGGAGGAGGAGGGGAATTTCCTTTACGGACTAGGTGGTCTCACACACTAAATAGTGTCATGCTTCATCATATGACCACCTAGCCCCATCCAGGTAGGACAGTGCCACCTGGGCGGACTCAACCTCACTGTTAAAGGAACAGGAGGGAGTGCGTAAATTAATTCTGGTTCTGGAAATGGAGGGATCCAGCTAGACTAAGAAATAAAAACACCTAAACAGATACCTATGTGAGTATTTAATAGAAGGTTCTGTTTGATGTGGTTAAAAAAGGAAACTGGGACACCAATGTGAGAACAATGACTCACAGGGTCACCTATCTAAGAGGAAGGAGCCAACATGTTTCTGCCCTCAGTAATGAGCTCTGGAAAGTCTTGGGGCATTCATCAGGGCAAAGGATCCCTGCTACTCATGCTCAGTGTGAGAGTAAGTGCTGAATAAATAATAACAATTGTGTAAGTGTAATATAATATGGGGGGGGGGGCTACCTTGCCAGGGAACTACCTGGGGGGGCCTAATGGAAATAAAACAGACCGGCAATGAGGGTAACAAAGTGACACAGCAATGCACAGCAAACAACAGCACACGTGAAGCAAACAATCATCCAGTAAACAGAAGTTCTGGGTACACGAGGCATAATTCACATAATTAATGGACTAAAACGCAATTACGTGGAGGACAATGAACCAGGGAAAGAAGTTCTTACCCTATCACGAGAGGCTACTGGCCTCTGGTATCCAGGAGAGGGAGTGTCCCCTTATTGTCAGACTATAAGGTTCAGAAAGAGGAGAACAAGGGAAGAAAACACTATGGGGGTCATTCTTACCTTGGCGGGCGGCGGAGGCCGCCCACCAAAGTACCCCCGCCAGAACACCGCACCGCGGACGTAAGACCGCTGCGGTGATTCTGGGTTTTCCACTGGGCTGGCGGGAGACCGCCAAAAGGCCGCCCGCCAGCCCAGTGGAAAACAACCTTCCCACGAGGATGCCGGCTCCGAATGGAGCCAGCGGAGTGGGAAGGTGCGACGGGTGCAGTTGCACCCGTCGCGAATTTCAGTGTCTGCTGAGCAGACACTGAAATTCTTTGTGGGGCCCTCTTACGGGGGCCCCTGCAGTGCCCATGCCATTGGCATGGGCACTGCAGGGGCCCCAAGGGGCCCCACGACACCCCATACCGCCATCCTGTTCCTGGCGGATGGTGGTATGGGGTGTCAGAATCCCCATGGTGGCGCAGCGAGCTGCGCCGCCATGGAGGATTCTTTTGGGCAGCGGAAAACCGGCGGGAGACCGCCGGTTTTCCTTCTCTGACCGCGGCCAAACCGCCGCGGTCAGAATGCCCTGCGGGGCACCGCCAGCCTGTTGGCGGTGCTCCCGCCAACCCTGGCCCCGGCGGTCCATGACCGCCAGGGTCAGAATGACCCCCTATGTGAGGTGGACAACAGACAAGAAAAGAGGGGGCCTCTGGAGATGCGAAGGCGCGGCCCTGGGTGGATTGACACCTACTAGGATCCAAAAACCGAAAAGCAAAAGGCACCTTACCCAGAGAGGAAGCGGGCAGAGAAGAGCAGAAACAGGAACAAAGAAGATAGCTGACACGTAAAGAAAAAGCAATGAAAGAAAGGGGGGGGGAAAGGGAAGCAGATGGAAAAAAAGAAAAAAGAGAAGAGAAGACATGAGTGGAAAGGAGAGAAGAGAAAGAGGGGGAAACAAATAATATTTAGAGCAGGGGCAACAGAGGAAAAGGGGCAGACATGAGTAGAGAGAAAGTAGAACTGGAATGAAAAAAGAAAAAAGAAAAGAGGAAAAGAAAGGGAAGAGAAGGGAGGTCTGAAGATATCTTATCTGTGTTGTCCAATGGTAGCCGGCTGACTCACTGCATCAAAGGTGGGCGCTCTCTGTGCGCCTAAACCGACCTCTCTCAGGACCGCTTGGATGAAGTGGCCTGGGAGAGACGGGTTAATATAGTTGTAATTACCGGCAAAAATTGGGACCAGGTGGTGGTAATCACCGTCGCAGCCCGATGTCCGGACCATGATTGGATGTGGAGAACGGAAGAGCGTAAGGAATCCCCGAGCCCGTGAGGACGTGGGCCCGGAAAAGCTGCTAAGGCCGATACCAGTGGTGCTTCCACTGTGGTCGGCCGGTACGTGAAAGACGCCCTCGCGAGGAGACGGCGTCGGAGAATGAAGTGATCCCCGCGGGGGCCACCGGGAAATGTAGTTCCCCGGCGGTCGTGGTGGGAGACCGGGGGAGAGAGAGGATCCCCGGCAACCCGCCGTCTGGCAAGGGAGGCCAAGGGAAGAGAGGAAAACAGGGGAAAAAAGGGGGCAATAAAGTGGGTGAAAGTGAGGGGGGCAGCGAACAGGGAAAACAGGAGAAAGGGGAGCGGGAGGGAAAGGGAAGGAGAAAAAGGGAAAAAGGAAGAGGAGGGGAAGGGGAGGGAAAGGGGAAAGTGG
Source organism: Pleurodeles waltl (assembly GCF_031143425.1). NCBI lineage: Eukaryota > Metazoa > Chordata > Amphibia > Caudata > Salamandridae > Pleurodeles > Pleurodeles waltl. The sequence goes on from NC_090449.1 coordinate 409,351,602, forward strand.
AAATAAAGGGAAGGGGGTTAAAATAGGAGAAAAAGGTCAGAAAGGGGGGGGAGGCAGGAGAAAGATGGGAGAGAAAAGAAAGGGATGAAGAGAAAGGGAGAGAAATGGAACAGAGGGTCAAAGGGAGGGATTGGAAAAGTAAGGTGAAAGGCTGGGGGCAGAGAACGGGGAAGGGATGCAGGATAGGAAGGAGCGGAGGTGGAAAACAGGACTATGAAGCGGAAAGGAAAAGAGAGGAATAGGTAGAGGGAGACGGGAAGAAAGGAAAAAAGAGGGATAGGAGGAAGGGGAAGGAAGAGAAGGCATGGGCAGGAGGAGAGGGCAAGGAAGGTAGAAGGACTAACTGGGTATCAAACGCTCATGGTGGGGGGTCTAATTTTGAAGAGAGAACCAGGGTATCTCATCGTTTAGACCGGCCGTATCAGTGTGCAGCCTCCACACCCAGCGTTGTTCGGCCCGAAACAGTTTTTGTGACATGTTGGGGGTTGTCGGGGGAAGTTGTTCAAGGACCGTCCAAGACATGTCATCCGGGGAGTGGTTCTTCAAAAGGAAGTGACTGGTTTGTTTTGTGGCATCGCGTTTTGTAGGAGGCTGGACTGGCTTGTAGTGAGTACCAAGGGGTACTTGCACCTTGCACCAGGCCCAGTTATCCCTTATTAGTGTATAGGGTGTCTAGCAGCATAGGCTGATAGATAATGGTAGCTTAGCAGAGCAGCTTAGGCTGAACTAGGAGACGAGTGAAGCTCCTACAGTACCACAAGTGTCATATGCACAATATCATAAGAAAACACAATACACAGATATACTAAAAATAAAGGTACTTTATTTTTATGACAATATGCCAAAGTATCTCACAGTGTACCCTCAGTATGAGGATAGCAAATATACACAAGATATATGTACACAATACCAAAATATGCAGTAACAGTATTAGAAAAAAGTGCAAACAATGTATAGTTACAATAGGATGTAATGGGGACACATAGGGATAGGGGCAAAACAAACCATATACTCCAAAAGTGGAATGCGAACCACGAATGGACCCCAAACCTATGTGACCTTGTAGAGGGTCGCTGGGACTATTAGAAAATAGTAAGGGTTAGAAAAATAGCCCACCCCAAGACCCTGAAAAGTGAGTGCAAAGTGCACTAAAGTTCCCCAAAGGACATAGAAATCGTGATAGGGGAATTCTGCAGGAAAGACACAAACCAGCAATGCAACAACAATGGATTTCCAGTCAAGGGTACCTGTGGAACAAGGGGACCAAGTCCAAAAGTCACAAGCAAGTCGGAGATGGGCAGATGCACAGGAAATGCCAGCTGTGGGTGCAAAGAAGCTGCTACTGGACAGTAGAAGCTGAGGTTTCTGCAGGAACGACAAGGGCTAGAGACTTCCCCTTTGGAGGATGGATCCCCCACGCCGTGGAAAGTTGTGCAGAAGTGTTTTCCTGAAGAAAGACCGCCAACAAGCCTTGCTAGCTGCAAATCGTGCTGTTAGGTTTTTTTTATGCTGCTGTAGTCCAGGAGGGACCAGGATGTCGCCAATTGCGTCTGGGGACAGAGGGGGCGTCGAGCAAGACAAGGAGCCCTCTCAGAAGCAGGCAGCACCCGCAGAAGTGCTGGAACAGGCACTACAAAGTGGAGTGAAACGGTGCTCACCCGAAGTTGCACAAAGGAGTCCCATGCCGCCTGAGGACAACTTAGGAGGTCGTGCAATGCAGGTTAGAGTGCCGTGGACCTAGGCTGGACTGTGCACAAAGGATTTCCACCGGAAGTGCACGGAGGCCGGAGTAGCTGCAAAAGTCACGGTTCCCAGCAATGCAGTCTGGCGTGGGGAGGCAAGGACTTACCTCCACCAAACTTGGACTGAAGAGTCACTGGACTGTGGGAGTCACTTGGACAGAGTTGCTGGATTCAAGGGACCTCGCTCGTTGTGGTGAGAGGAGACCCAGGGTACCAGTGATGCAGTTCTTTGGTGCCTGCGGTTGCAGGGGGACGATTCCGTCGACCCACGGGAGATTTCTTCGGAGCTTCTAGTCCAGAGAGGAGGCAGACTACCCCTACAGCATGCACCACCAGGAAAACAGTCGAGAAGGCGGCAGGATCAGCGTTACAGAGTTGCAGTAGTCGTCTTTGCTACTTTGTTGCAGTTTTGCAGGCTTCCAGCGCGGTCAGTAGTCGATTCCTTGGCAGAAGGTGAGGAGAGAGATGCAGAGGAACTCGGATGAGCTCTTGCATTCGGTATCTAAGGAATCCCCAAAGACAGAGACCCTAAATAGCCAGAAAAGAGGGTTTGGCTACCTAGGAGAGAGGATAGGCTAGCAACACCTGAAGGAGCCTATCAGAAGGAGTCTCTGACGTCACCTGTTGGCACTGGCCACTCAGAGCAGTCCAGTGTGCCAGCAGCACCTCTGTTTCCAAGATGGCAGAGGTCTGGAGCACACTGGAGGAGCTCTGGGCACCTCCCAGGGGAGGTGCAGGTCAGGGGAGTGGTCACTCCCCTTTCCTTTGTCCAGTTTCGCGCCAGAGCAGGGCTAAGGGGTCCCTGAACCGGTGTAGACTGGCTTATGCAGAAATGGGCATCATGTGTGCCCATGAAAGCATTTCCAGAGGCTGGGGGAGGCTACTCCTCCCCTGCCTTCACACCATTTTCCAAAGGGAGAGGGTGTAACACCCTCTCTCAGAGGAAGTCCTTTGTTTTGCCATTCTGGGCCAAGCCTGGCTGGACCCCAGGAGGGCAGAAACCTGTCTGAGGGGTTGGCAGCAGCAGCAGCTGCAGTGAAACCCCGGGAAAGGCAGTTTGGCAGTACCAGGGTCTGTGCTACAGACCACTGGGATCATGGGATTGTGCCAACTCTGCCAGGATGGCATAGAGGGGGCAATTCCATGATCATAGACATGTTACATGGCCATATTCGGAGTTACCATTGTGAAGCTACATATAGGTAGTGACCTATATGTAGTGCACACGTGTAATGGTGTCCCCGCACTCACAAAGTCCGGGGAATTGGCCCTGAACAATGTGGGGGCACCTTGGCTAGTGCCAGGGTGCCCTCACACTAAGTAACTTTGCACCTAACCTTTACCAGGTAAAGGTTAGACATATAGGTGACTTATAAGTTACTTAAGTGCAGTGTAAAATGGCTGTGAAATAACGTGGACGTTATTTCACTCAGGCTGCAGTGGCAGGCCTGTGTAAGAATTGTCAGAGCTCCCTATGGGTGGCAAAAGAAATGCTGCAGCCCATAGGGATCTCCTGGAACCCCAATACCCTGGGTACCTCAGTACCATATACTAGGGAATTATAAGGGTGTTCCAGTAAGCCAATGTAAATTGGTAAAATTGGTTACTAGCCTGTTAGTGACAATTTGAAAGAAATGAGAGAGCATAACCACTGAGGTTCTGGTTAGCAGAGCCTCAGTGAGACAGTTAGTCATAACACAGGTAACACATTCAGGCACACTTATGAGCACTGGGGCCCTGGCTGGCAGGGTCCCAGTGACACATACAACTAAAACAACATATATACAGTGAAAAATGGGGGTAACATGCCAGGCAAGATGGTACTTTCCTACACAACCCCCCCACAAACGAAGGACAATAAGACTAGCCATGACCTGATGAGTCTTCATTGTCTAAGTGGAAATATCTGGAGAGTCCATATGCATTGGAGTGGCTACTCCTAGGTCTATGTTCCACTGTATAGTCCATTCCCTGTAGGGATATGGACCACCTCAACAATTTAGGATTTTCACCTTTCATTTGTTTTAGCCAAAGCAGAGGTTTGTGGTCTGTCTGAACAATGAAGTGAGTGACTAACAGGTATGGCCTCAACTTCTTCAGTGCCCAGACCACAGCAAAGGCCTCCCTCTCTATGGCAGACCACCGCTTTTCTCTAGGGGTCAACCTCCTACTAATAAAAGCAACAGGTTGATCCTGGCCCTCAGAATTAAGTTGTGATAGGACTGCCCCTACTCCTAATTCAGATGCATCAGTTTGGACATAGAATTTGTTAGAGTAACAAGGGCTTTTCAGGACAGGTGCAGAGCACATGGCCTGCTTCAGCTCCTCAAAAGCTTTCTGACAGTTTGCTGTCCATAATACCTTTTTAGGCATTTTCTTGGATGTGAGGTCATTAAGAGGGGCTGCAATGGAGCCATAGTTCTTAATGAACCTCCTGTAATACCCAGTGAGGCCTAGGAAGGCTCTCACCTGAGTCTGAGTAGTAGGGGGAACCCAATCTATAATAGTTTGGATTTTCCCCTGAAGTGGTGCAATCTGTTCCCCACCAACAAGGTGTCCCAGATAAACCACCTTCCCCTGCCCTATCTGGCACTTTGAAGCCTTGATAGTGAGGCCTGCCTTTTGCAGGGCCTCCAAAACGTTCCATAGGTGGACCAGGTGATCATCCCAGCTGGAGCTAAAGACAGCTATATCGTCCAGATATGCTGCACTAAAAGCTTCCAGCCCTTGCAGGACTGTGTTCACCAACCTCTGAAAAGTGGCAGGTGCATTTTTCAATCCAAAAGGCATTACTGTGAATTGGTAATGGCCTCCAATGGTTGAAAATGCAGTTTTAGGTTGAGCATCTTCTGATAATTTGATCTGCCAATACCCTGCAGTCAAATAAAAAGTGCTTAGATACTTGGCAGATGCCAGTGTATCTATGAGCTCATCTGCCCTGGGTATAGGGTGAGCATCAGTGTTGGTTACCTGGTTGAGACCTCTGTAGTCTACACAAAACCACATTTCCTTCTTTCCATCCTTGGAATGGGGTTTTGGTACAAGTACCACAGGAGAAGCCCATGGACTTTCAGAGTGCTCAACCACTCCCAGTTCTAACATTTTCTGCACCTCTTGCTTTATGCAGTCCCTGACATGGTCAGGCTGCCTATAGATCTTACTTTTGACAGGCAAGCTGTCTCCAGTATCTATAGTGTGCTCACACCAAGAATTGGTACCTGGCACAGTAGAGAAGAGTTCAGAAAACTGACCCAGGAGATTTATGCAATGGTCTTTCTGCTCAGCAGTAAGACAATCAGCCAAAACTACACCTTCCACTAGAGCATCTTGTTCTGTGGAAGAGAAGAGATCAGGTAGAGGATCACTGTCTTCTTCCTGTCCCTCATCAGTTGCCATGAGCAGGGTGAGATCAGCCCTGTCATAGTAGGGTTTCAGGCGATTGACATGGAGCACCCTAAGGGGTCTCCTGGCAGTGCCTAAGTCAACTAAGTAGGTGACTTCACCCTTTTTCTCAACAATTGTGTGGGGTCCACTCCATTTGTCTTGGAGTGCTCTTGGGGCCACAGGCTCCAAGACCCACACTTTCTGCCCTGGTTTGTACTGAACCAAAACAGCCTTCTGGTCATGTCATTGCTTTTGGAGCTCTTGGCTGGCCTGAAGGTTTTTACTGGCCTTTTTCATGTACTCAGCCATTCTTGATCTGAGGCCAAGTACATAATCCACAATATCTTGCTTTGGAGCTTTTAAAGGTTGTTCCCAACCCTCCTTGACAAGTGTTAGTGGACCCCTAACAGGGTGTCCAAAGAGGAGTTCAAAGGGGCTGAAGCCCACTCCTTTCTGGGGTACCTCCCTGTAGGCAAAAAGGAGGCATGGTAGAAGGATATCCCATCTCCTGCGGAGTTTTTCAGGGAGTCCCATAATCATGCCTTTGAGAGTTTTGTTAAATCTCTCCACCAGTCCATTTGTTTGTGGATGATAGGGTGTAGTGAACTTGTAAGTCACACCACACTCCTTCCACATGGCCTTTAAGTAAGCAGACATGAAATTGCTTCCCCTGTCTGATACCACCTCTTTTGGGAAGCCCACCCTGGAAAATATTCCCAGGAGGGCTTTTGCCACTGTAGGTGCTGTAGTGGTCCTTATAGGAATTGCTTCAGGATATCTTGTGGCATGGTCCACTACCACCAAGATAAACCTATTGCCTGAAGCAGTAGGAGGGTCAAGGGGGCCAACTATGTCAACCCCTACCCTTTCAAAGGGAACCCCAACCACAGGCAGTGGGATAAGGGGTGCCTTTGGAGTGCCACCTGTCTTGCCACTGGCTTGACAGGTTTCACAGGACTTACAAAATTCCTTTGTGTCCTCTGACATTCTAGGCCAATGAAACAAGGGAACAAGTCTGTCCCAAGTTTTCATTTGTCCCAAATGTCCAGCTAGGGGAATGTCGTGGGCTAGAGTTAGGAGGAACTTTCTGTACTCCTGAGGAATCACTAACCTCCTGGCAGTTCCAGGTTTAAGATCCCTTGCTTCAGTGTACAAGAGGTTGTCCTCCCAGTAAACTCTGTGAGAGTCACTGACATCCCCATTAGCTTGTTTGACAGCTTGCTGTCTTAGACCCTCTAGTGTGGGACAGGTTTGCTGTGCCACACTCAGCTCCTCCCTGGCAGGCCCCCCTTCACCCAAAAGCTCAGCAGTGTCTGCTTCCAGCCCCTCTGGTGTAGGTTCTGCACAGGGTGGAAATTCTTCTTCCTCAGAATTAGAATCCACTGTAGAGGGAGGGATAGTAGGAAGTGCTTTACTTCTACTAGCCCTAGCTTTAGGGAGCACTTGGTCCATTGTTACAGGATCCAAGTCACCCTGTACTTTTTGCTTTTTGGCCTGAGCCCTGGTTAAAGCAAAAATATGCCCAGGAATGCCCAGCATTGCTGCATGAGTCTCCAACTCCACTTCTGCCCAAGCTGATGTCTCTAAATCTTTCCCTAGTAGACAGTCTACAGGTAAATCTGATGCAACCACAACTTTCTTTGGACCAGTAACACCTCCCCCCCCCCCAGTTGAGATTCACAACAGCCATGGGGTGGCTAAGAGTGTTGTTATGAGCGTCTGTCACTTGGTACTGCTGACCAAGTAGGTGTTGTTCAGGGTGGATCAGTTTCTCTATGACCATAGTTACACAGGCACCTGTGTCCCTGTAGGCCTGAGCCGCAACACCATTTATTAGGGGAAGTTGCTTGGCGTTATCCACCATATTAAGGGGACAAGCAACCATGGTGGCCAAATCAATGGCACCTTCAGAGACTAAAACAGCCTCTGTGGTCTCCCTAAGAAGACCAACCCCAACTACATTGCCAATAGTGAGCCCAGCTACACCCTTGGATTGGCTATTTGTAGGTTTCCCACCACCACTACTATTACTAGGGGCGCTAGAATTTGCAGCAGGAGTTGTGGTGGTGGGAGGTTTGGTGTTTTTCTTTGGACAACTGGAATCAGTTGCCCAATGGCCTTTGACTTTACACAAATAACACCAAGGCTTTTTAGGTTGATTATTGGAAGAGGATTTGGACCCACCACCCCCAGAGGATTTTTGTGGGCCTGATGAAGACTCAGAATGTTTACTTTTCTCCCCACCCTTGTCAGAAGACTTACCATCCTTCTTTTTTCCCATCCTTGTCGCCCCCTGTGAACATTTCTGTTCACTCTTGTTCTGACCCACTTGTCTGCCTTCTTTCCCAATTCTTGGGGAGAGGTCAGATCCGAGTCCACTCGGTATTGGTGCAACAAGTCAGACACACAGTTGTTCAGAATATGCTCTCTCAGAATAAGATTATACAGGCTTTCATAGTCAGATACCTTACTGCCATGTAACCACCCTTCCAAGGCCTTCACTGAACAGCCCACAAAATCTGTCCAGTCTTGAGTGGACTCTTTTCTGGTGTCTCTGAACTTAACCCTGTATTGTTCAGTAGTTAAGCCAAATCCATCCAAGAGTGCATCCTTCAATACTGTGTAATTGTTAGCTTCACTTTCTCTAACAGTAAGGAGCCTTATCCCACCGCTGCACAACCAATGTAGGAGGCTGGTCTGGCTTGTAGTGGGTACCAAATGTACTTACACCTTGTGCCAGATCCAGTTATCCCTTATTAGTGTAGAAGAGGTGTTTCTAGCAGTTTAGGCTGATAGAAGGTAGCTATGGCAAAGCAGCTTAGGCTGAACTAGGAGACATGGAAAGCTCCTACTATGCCACTTATATCATATGCACAATATCATATGAAAACACAATACACAGAGTTACTAAAAATAAAGGTACTTTATTTTTATGACAATATGCCACAAGTATCTCAGTGAGTACCCTCAGTAAGAAGGTAAGTAATATACACAAGTTATATGTACACAAACCCAAATCAGGTAAGTAAGAGCAAGAAAAGTAATGCAAACAGTGTAGAATTATAATAGGTTACAATAGGAGAACATAGGTATAGGGGCAACACAAACCATATACTCCAAAAGTGGAATGCGAACCACGAATGGACCCCAGACCTATGTGACCTTGTAGAGGGTCGCTGGGACTGTAAGGGAACAGTGAGGGTTAGACAAATACCCCACCGCAAGACACTGAAAAGTAGGAGTAAAATGCACCTACTACCCCAAAAGAGCACAATAGTCGTGATAGGGGGATTCTGTAGGAAAAACAAACACCAGCAGTGCATTGGCAACGGATTTCCAGACCTGAGGACCTACAAGGCAAGGGGACTAAGTCCAATAGTTGCAACAGTGTCCGGGGGGGGCAGGAGCCCAGGAAACCCCAGATGAAGGTGCAAGGAAGCTGACACCGGGTGCAAGAAGCTTGGTGTTCTGTAAGAAAGAAGAGGACTAGGGAATTCTCCTTTGGAAGACAAGTGTCCCACGTCGCAGTGAATCTTCCAGAGGTGCTCCCACGCAGAAGGACTGCAAACAAGCCTTGCTAGCTGCAAGGGTCACGGTAGAGGTTTTTGGGTGCTGCTGAGGACCAGGGAGGACCAGGATGTCACCACTTGGAGGAGGAGGCAGAGGGCGTGCTCAGCAACTCAGAGAGTGACACACACACACACACAACACCCCCACCCTCAACACCATGTTCCCTGTGTGGTGCCTAACTGTGTCACTGAGGCTCTGCTAACCAGAACCTCAATGCTTATGTTCTCTCTGCTTTTAAAATTGTCACTGCAGGCTAGTGACCATTTTCACCAATTCTAATTGGCACACTGAAACACCCTTATAATTCCTTAGTATATGGTACCTAGGTACCCAGGGTATTGGGGTTCCTGGAGATCCCTATGGGCTGCAGCATTTCTTTTGCCACCCATAGGGAGCTCTGACAATTCTTACACAGGACTGCCACTGCAGCCTTAGTGAAATAACGTCCATGTTATTTCACAGCCATTTTACACTGCACTTAAGTAACTTTCAAGTCACCTATATGTCTAAAACTCACTTAGAGGATGGATTGGGAGTCCACACATAACAAAGTTATTAAGTGTGAGGGTACCCTGGCACTAGCCAAGGTGCCCCCACATACTTCAGGGCAATTTCCCCAGACTTTGTCAGTGGGGGGACACCATTACACGCTTGCACTACATATAGGTCAATACCTATATGTAGCTTCTCAATGGGAACTCCGAATATGGCCATGTAACATGTCTAAGATCATGGAATTGTCCCCTCATGACAAATTTGGTATTGGGGTGCCAACCCCATGCATCCCCGGGGCTCCAGCATGGACCCCGAGTACTGCCAAACTAGCTCTCTGGGGTTTTCACTGCAGCTACCGCTGCTGCCAACCCACAGAAAGGCTTCTGCCCTCCTGGGGTCTGGGCAGCCAGTCCCAGCAAAGCAGAACAAAGGATTTCCTCTGAGAGAGGGTGTTACACCCTCTCCCTTTGGAAATAGGTGTTAAGGGTCTGAGATGAGTAGCCTCTCCTGGCCTCTGGGAATGCTTTGAAGGGTACAGATGGTGCCCTCCTTGCATAAACCAGTCTACACCGGTTCAGAGATCCCCCAGCCCCTGCTCTGACACGAAACTGGACAAAGGAAAGGGGAGTGACCACTCCCCTGTCCATCACCACCTCAGGGGTGGTGCCCAGAGCTCCTCCAGTGTGTCCAGGACCTCTGCCATCTTGAATGCAGAGGTGTGAGGGCACAATGGAGGCCTCTGAGTGGCCAGTGCCAGCAGGTGACGTCAGAGACCCCTCCTGATAGGTACTTACTGTAGGAGGCTGGCCTGGCTTGTAGTGGGTACCAGAGGTACTTAAACCCTGTGCAAGGTCCAGTTATCCCTTATAAGTAGAAGAGGTGTTTCTAGCAGCTTAGGCTGATAGAAGGTAGCTATGGCAAAGCAGCTTAGGCTGAACTAGGAGACATGCAAAGCTCCTACTATACCACTTATATCATATGCACAATATCATAAAAAAACACAATACACAGAGTTACTAAAAATAAAGGTACTTTATTTTTATGACAATATGCCACAAGTATCTCAGTGAGTACCCTCAGTAAGAAGGTAAGTAATATACACAAGTTATATGTACACAAACCCAAATCAGGTAAGTAAGAGCAAGAAAAGTAATGCAAACAGTGTAGAATTATAATAGGTTACAATAGGAGAACATAGGTATAGGGGCAACACAAACCATATACTCCAAAAGTGGAATGCGAACCACGAATGGACCCCAGACCTATGTGACCTTGTAGAGGGTCACTGGGACTGTAAGGGAACAGTGAGGGTTAGACAAATACCCCACCGCAAGACACTGAAAAGTAGGAGTAAAATGCACCTACTACCCCAAAAGAGCACAATAGTCGTGATAGGGGGATTCTGTAGGAAAAACAAACACCAGCAGTGCATTGGCAACGGATTTCCAGACCTGAGGACCTACAAGGCAAGGGGACTAAGTCCAATAGTCGCAACAGTGTCCGGGGGGGGCAGGAGCCCAGGAAACCCCAGATGAAGGTGCAAGGAAGCTGACACCGGGTGCAAGAAGCTTGGTGTTCTGTAAGAAAGAAGAGGACCAGGGAATTTTCCTTTGGAAGACAAGTGTCCCACGTCGCAGTGAATCTTCCAGAGGTGCTCCCACGCAGAAGGACTGCAAACAAGCCTTGCTAGCTGCAAGGGTCACGGTAGAGGTTTTTGGGTGCTGCTGAGGACCAGGAAGGACCAGGATGTCACCACTTGGAGGAGGAGGCAGAGGGCGTGCTCAGCAACTCAGAGAGCCCTCACAGAAGCAGGCAGCACCAGCATAAGTACCCCCACAGGCACTTGAAAGAAGAGTGAACTGGAGTCCACGCAAAGTTACAAAAGGGAGTCCCACGATGTCGGAGACCAACTCAGAGGGTTGAGCACTGCAGGACGGAGTGCCGGGGACCCAGGCTAGGCTGTGCACAAAGGAATCCTTGGAGAAGTGCAAATAAGCCGGAGCAGCTGCAAATCACACGGTACACAGGTTTGCTGTCTGCTGTGGGGAGGCAAGGACTTACCTCCACCAAACTTGGACTGAAGGATCACTGGACTGTGGGGGTCACTTGGATCTAGCTCCTGTGTTCCAGGGACCACGGTCGTCAGGACGAGAGGGGACCCAGAGGACCGGTGATGCAGTCTTTTGGTGCCTGCGTGAGCAGGGGGAAGATTCCGTCGATCCACGGGAGATTTCTTCTTGGCTTCCAGTGCAGGGTGAAGGCAGACAGCCCTCAGAGCATGCACCACCTGGAAACAGTCGAAAAAGCCCGCAGGATGAGGCGCTACAATGTTGCTGGTAGTCGTCTTGCTACTTTGTTGCAGTTTTGCAGGCGTCCTGGAGCAGTCAGCGGTCAATCCTTGGTAGAAGTCGAAGAGGGAAGTGCAGAGGAACTGTGGTGAGCTCTTGTATTCGTTATCTGAAGAATATCCCAGAGGAGAGACCATAAATAGCCAGAAAAGGAGGTTTGGCTACCAAGAAAGGAGGTTTGGCAACCAAGAGAGGTATGAGCCTATCAAAGGGGTCTCTGACGTCACCTGCTGGCACTGGCCACTCAGAGCAATCCAGTGTTCCCCCAACACCTCTGAATCCAAGATGGCAGAGGTCTGGGACACACTGGAGGAGCTCTGGGCACCTCCCCTGGGTGGTACTGGTCAGGGGAGTGGTCACTCACCTTTCCTTTGTCCAGTTTTGCGCCAGAGCAGGCCTGGGGGATCCCTGAACCAGTGTAGACTGGCTTATGCAGAGATGGGCACCATCTGTGCCCAGTAAAGCATTTCCAGAGGCTGGGGGAGGCTACTCCTCCCCAGCCCTTCACACCTATTTCCAAAGGGAGAGGGTGTAACACCCTCTCTCAGAGGAAATCCTTTGTTCTGCCTTCCTGGGCCGGGGCTGCCCAGACCCCAGGAGGGCAGAATCCTGTCTGAGGGGTTGGCAGCAGCTGCAGTGGAAACCCCGGAAAGGCAGTTTGGCAGTACCCGGGTTCTATGCTAGAGACCCGGGGTATCATGGAATTGTCTCCCCAATACCAGAATGGTATTGGGGTGACAATTCCATGATCTTAGACATGTTACATGGCCATGTTCGGAGTTACCATCGTAACGCTACACATAGGTAGTGACCTATGTGCAGTGCACACGTGTGATGGTGTCCCCGCACTCAAGTTCGGGGAATTTGCCCTGAACAATGTGGGGGCACCTTGGCTAGTGCCAGGGTGCCCACACACTAAGTAACTTGGCACCCAACCTTCACCAAGTGAGGGTTAGACATAGAGGTGACTTATAAGTTACTTATGTGCAGTGAAAAATGGCTGTGAAATAACGTGGACGTTATTTCACTTAGGCTGCAGTGGCAGGCCTGTGTAAGAATTGCCTGAGCTCCCTCTAGGTGGCACAGTTGAATATGCTCTCTCAGAATAAGATTATACAGGCTTTCATAGTCAGATACCTTAATGACATGTAACCACACTTCTAAGGCCTTCACTGAACAGTCCACAAAATCTGTCCAGTCTTGAGAGGACTCTTTTCTGGTGTCTCTGAACTTAATCCTGAATTGTTCAGTGGTAAAGCCAAATCCATCTAAGAGTGCATCCTTCAATACTGTGTAATTGTTAGCTTCACTTTCTCTAACAGTAAGGGGCCTTATCCCACCACTGCACAACCAATGTAGGAGGCTGGCCTGGCTTGTAGTGGGTACCAAATGTACTTACACCTTGTGCCAGAACCAGTTATCCCTTATTAGTGTACAAGAGGAGTTTCTAGCAGCTTAGGCTGATAGAATGTAGCTATGGCAAAGCAGCTTAGGCTGAACTAGGAGACATGCAAAGCTCCTAGTATGCCACTTATATCATATGCACAATATCATAAGAAAACACAATGCACAGAGTTACTAAAAAATAAAGGTACTTTATTTTTGTGACAATATGCCACAAGTAAGTATCTCAGTGAGTACCCTCAGTAAGAAGGTAAGTAATATACACAAGTTATATGTACACAAACCCAACTCAGGTAAGTAAGAGCAAGAAAAGTAATGCAAACAGTGTAGAATTACAATAGGTTACAATAGGAGAACATAGGTATAGGGGCAACACAAACCATAAACTCCAAAAGTGGAATGCGAACCACAAATGGACCCCAGACCTATGTGAGCTTGTAAGGGGTCGCTGGGACTGTAAGAAAACAGTGAAGGTTAGAAAAATACCCCACCGCAAGACCCTGAAAAGTAGGAGTAAAATGCACCTACTACCCCAAAAGAGTACAATAGTCATGATAGGGGGACTCTGCAGGAAGAACAAACACCAGCAGTGCATTGGCAACGGATTTCCGGACCTGAGGACCTGCAAGGTAAGGCGACCAAGTCCCATGGTCGTGACAGTGTCCGGGGGGGCAGGAGCCCAGGAAACCCTGGATGAAGGTGCAAGGAAGCTGACACCGGGTGCAAGAAGCTTGGAGTTCTGCAAGAAAGAAGGACTAGGGAATTCTCCTTTGGAAGGCGAGTGTCCCACATCGCAGTGAAGCTTCCAGAGGTGTTCCCATGCAGAAAGACCGCAAACAAGCCTTGCTAGCTGATAGGGTCACTGTAGAGGTTTTTGGGTGCTGCTGTGGCCCAGGAAGGACCAGGATGTTGCCACTTGGAGGAGGAGGCAGAGGGTGTGCTCAGCAACTCAGAGAGTGCTCACAGAAGCAGGCAGCACCCGCAGAAGTACCCCAACAGGCACTTGGAAGAAGAGTGAACCAGAGTCCACGCGAAGTTACAAAAGGGAGTCCCACGACGCCGGAGGACAACTCAGAAGGTTGTGCACTTCAGGCCGGAGTGGTGGGGACCCTGGCTAGGCTGTGCATGAAGGAAATCCTGGAAGAGTGCACAGGAGCAGCTGCAAATCACGCGGTACACAGCTTTGCAGTCTAGCGTGGGGAGGCAAGGACTTATCTCCACCAAACTTGGACTGGAGAGTCACTGGACTGTGGGAGTCACTTGGACAGAGTTGGTGTGTTCCAGCGACCACACTCGTAGGGATGAGAGGGGACCCAGAAGACCAGTGATGCAGTCTTTTGGTGCCTGCGTTAGCAGGGGTAAGATTCCGTCGACCCACAGGAGATTTCTTCGAAGCTTCTGGTGCAGGGTGAAGGCAGACTACCCCTAGAGCATGCACCACCAGGATACAGTCGAGAAAGCCGGCAGGATTACATGCTACAATGTTGCTGGTAGTCGTCTTGCTACTTTGTTGTGGTTTTGCAGGCATCCTGGAGCAGTCAGCGGTTGATACTTGGTAGAAGGTAAAGAGGGAGATACAGAGGAACTCTGGTGAGCTCTTGCATTCGTTATCTGAAGAATTCCCCAAAGCAGAGACCCTAAATAGCCAGAAAGGAGGTTTGGCTACCAACAAAGGAGGATTGGCTACCAAGACAGGTAAGAGCCTATCAGAAGGAGTCTCTGACGTCACCTGCTGGCACTGGCCACTCAGAGCAGTCCAGTGTGTCCCCAGCACCTCTAAATCCAAGATGGCAGAGGTCTGGGTCACACTGGAGGAGCTCTGGGCACCTCCCCTGGGAGGTGCAGGTCAGGGGAGTGGTCACTCCCCTTTCCTTTGTCCAGTTTCACGCCAGAGCAGGGCTGGGGGATCCCTAAACTGGTGTAGACTGGCTTATGCAGAGATGGACACCATCTGTGCCCATCAAAGCATTTCCAGAAGCTGGGGGAGGCCACTCCTCCCCAGCCCTCACACCTATTTCCAAAGGGAGAGGGTGTTACACCCTCTCTCAGAGGAAATCTGTTGTTCTGCCTTCCTCAGCCAGGGATTCCTGGGCCCCAGGAGGGTAGAAACCTGTCTGAGGGGTTGGCAGCAGCAGCAGCTGCAGTGGAGACCTCGGAAAGGCAGTTTGGCAGTACCCGGGTTCTGTGCCAGAGACCCGGAGGATCATAGAATTGTCCCCCAATACCAGAATGGTATTGGGGTGACAATTCCATGATCTTAGACATGTTATATGGCCATGTTCGGAGTTACCATTGTGACGCTATACATAGGTAGTGACCTATGTATAGTGCACGTGTGTAATGGTGTCCCCGCATGGTACTTTGGTACTGTAGGAGGCTGGACTGGCTTGTAGTGAGTACCAAGGGGTACTTGCACCTTGCACCAGGCCCAGTTATCCCTTATTAGTGTATAGGGTGTCTAGCAGCCTAGGCTGTTAGATAATGGTAGCTTAGCAGAGCAGCTTAGGCTGAACTAGGTGACGTGTGAAGCTACTACAGTACCACTTAGTGTCATATGCACAATATCATAAGAAAACACAATACACAGTTATACTAAAAATAAAGGTACTTTATTTTTATGACAATATGCCAAAGTATCTTAGAGTGTACCCTCAGTGAGAGGATAGGAAATATACACAAGATATATATACACAATAGCAAAAATATGCAGTATAGTCTTAGAAAACAGTGCAAACAATGTATAGTTACAATAGGATGCAATGGGGAAACATAGGGATAGGGGCAACACAAACCATATACTCCAAAAGTGGAATGCGAACCACGAATGGACCCCAAACCTATGTGACCTTATAGAGGGTCGCTGGGACTATTAGAAAATAGTGAGAGTTAGAAAAATAACCCTCCCCAAGACCCTGAAAAGTGAGTGCAAAGTGCACTAAAGTTCCCCTAAGGACAAAGAAGTTGTGTTAGAAGAATAATGCAGGAAAGACACAAACCAACAATGCAACAACTGTGGATTTCCAATCTAGGGTACCTGTGGAACAAGGGGACCCAGTCCAAAAGTCACAAGCAAGTCGGAGATGGGCAGATGCCCAGGAAATGCCAGCTGCGGGTGCAAAGAAGCTTCTACTGGACAGAAGAAGCTGCGGTTTCTGCAGGAACGCAAAGGGCTAGAGACTTTCCCTTTGGAGGACGGATCCCTCTCGCCTTGTAGAGTCGTGCAGACGTGTTTTCCCGCCGAAAGAACGCCAACAAGCCTTGCTAGCTGCAAATCGTGCAGTTAGCGTTTTTGGATGCTGCTGTGGCCCAGGAGGGACCAGGAGGTCGCAAATTAGACCAGGAGGTAGAGGGGACGTCGAGCAAGACAAGGAGCCCTCTTAGCAGCAGGTAGCACCCGGAGAAGTGCCAGAAACAGGCACTACGAGGATGCGTGAAACGGTGCTCACCCGAAGTCGCACAAAGAAGTCCCACATCGCCGGAGAACAACTTAGGAGGTCGTGCAATGCAGGTTAGAGTGCCGTGGACCCAGGCTGGACTGTGCACAAAGGATTTCCGCCGTAAGTGCACGGAGGCCGGAGTAGCTGCAAAAGTCGCGGTTCCCAGCAATGCAGTCTAGCGAGGTGAGGCAAGGACTTACCTCCACCAAACCTGGACTGAAGAGTCACTAGACTGTGGGGGCCACTTGGACAGAGTTGCTGGATTCGAGGGACCTCGCTCGTTGTGCTGAGAGGAGACCCAAGGGACCGGTAATGCAGCTTTTTGGTGCCTGCAGTTGCAGGGGGAAGATTCCGTCGACCCACTGGAGATTTCTTCGGAGCTTCTAGTGCAGAGAGGAGGCAGACTACCCCCACAGCATGCACCACCAGGAAAACAGTCGAGAAGGCGGCAGGATCAGCGTTACAGAGTTGCAGTCGTCTTAGCTACTTTGTTGCAGGTTTGCAGGCTTCCAGCGCGGTCAGCAGTCGATTCCTTGGCAGAAGGTGAAGAGAGAGATGCAGAGGAACTCGGATGAGCTCTTGCATTCGTTATCTAAAGTTTCCCCAGAGACAGAGACCCTAAATAGCCAGAAAAGAGGGTTTGGCTACTTAGGAGAGAGGATAGGTTAGCAACACCTGAAGGAGCCTATCACAAGGAGTCTCTGACGTCACCTGGTGGCACTGGCCACTCAGAGCAGTCCAGTGTGCCAGCAGCACCTCTGTTTCCAAGATGGCAGAGGTCTGGAGCACACTGGAGGAGCTCTGGACACCTCCCAGGGGAGGTGCAGGTCAGGGGAGTGGTCACTCCCCTTTCCTTTGTCCAGTTTCGCGCCAGAGCAGGGCTAAGGGGTCCCCTGAACCGGTGTAGACTGGCTTATGCAGAATTGGGCACATCTGTGCCCAAGAAAGCATTTCCAGAGGCTGGGGGAGGCTACTCCTCCCCTGCCTTCACACCATTTTCCAAAGGGAGAGGGTGTAACACCCTCTCTCAGAGGAAGTCCTTTGTTCTGCCACCCTGGGCCAGGCCTGGCTGGACCCCAGGAGGGCAGCTGCCTGTCTGAGGGGTTGGCAGCAGCAGCAGCTGCAGTGAAACCCCAGGAAGGGCAGTTTGGCAGTACCAGGGTCTGTGCTACAGACCACTGGGATCATGGGATTGTGCCAACTATGCCAGGATGGCATAGAGGGGGCAATTCCATGATCATAGACATGTTACATGGCCATATTCGGAGTTACCATTGTGAAGCTACATATAGGTAGTGACCTATATGTAGTGCACACGTGCAATGGTGTCCCCGCACTCACAAAGTTCAGGGAATTGGCTCTGAACAATGTGGGGGCACCTTGGCTAGTGCCAGGGTACCCTCACACTAAGTAACTTTGCACCTAACCTTTACTAGGTAAGGGTTAGACATATAGGTGACTTATAAGTTACTTAAGTGCAGTGAAAAATGGCTGTGAAATAACGTGGACGTTATTTCACTCAGGCTGCAGTGGCAGGCCTGTGTAAGAATTGTCAGAGCTCCCTATGGGTGGCAAAAGAAATGCTGCAGCCCATAGGGATCTCCTGGAACCCCAATACCCTGGGTACCTCAGTACCATATACTAGGGAATTATAAGGGTGTTCCAGTAAGCCAATGTAAATTGTTAAAAATAGTCACTAGCCTGTTAGTGACAATTTGGAAAGAAATGAGAGAGCATAACCACTGAGGTTCTGATTAGCAGAGCCTCAGTGAGACAGTTAGTCACTACACAGGTAACACATTCAGGCACACTTATGAGCACTGGGGCCCTGGGTTACCAGGGTCCCAGTGACACATACAACTAAAACAACATATATACAGTGAAAAATGGGGGTAACATGCCAGGCAAGATGGTACTTTCCTACACAACCCCCCCCAAACGAAGGACAATAAGACTAGCCATGACCTGATGAGTCTTCATTGTCTACGTGGAAATATCTGGAGAGTCCATCTGCATTGGAGTGGCTACTCCCAGGTCTATGTTCCACTGAATAGTCCATTCCCTGTAGGGATATGGACCACCTCAACAATTTAGGATTTTCACCTTTCATTTGTTTTAGCCAAAGTAGAGGTTTGTGGTCTGTCTGAACAATGAAGTGAGTGCCAAACAGGTATAGCCTCAACTTCTTCAGAGCCCAGACCACAGCAAAGGCCTCCCTCTCTATGGCAGACCAACGCTTTTCTCTAGGGGTCAACCTCCTACTAATAAAAGCAACAGGTTGATCCTGGCCCTCAGAATTAAGTTGCGATAGGACTGCCCCTACTCCTAATTCAGATGCATCAGTTTGGACATAGAATTTTGTAGAGTAACAAGGGCTTTTCAGGACAGGTGCAGAGCACATGGCCTGCTTCAGCTCCTCAAAAGCTTTCTGACAGTTTGCTGTCCATAATACCTTTTTAGGCATTTTCTTGGATGTGAGGTCATTAAGAGGGGCTGCAATGGAGCCATAGTTCTTAATGGACCTCCTGTAATACCCAGTGAGGCCTAGGAAGGCTCTCACCTGAGTCTGAGTGGTAGGGGGAACCCAATCAATAATTGTTTGGATTTTCCCCTGAAGTGGTGCAATCTGTTCCCCACCAACAAGGTGTCCCAGATAAACCACCTTCCCCTGCCCTATCTGGCACTTTGAAGCCTTGATAGTGAGGCCTGCCTTCTGCAGGGCCTCCAAAACTTTCCATAGGTGGACCAGGTGATCATCCCAGCTGGAGCTAAAGACAGCTATATCGTCCAAATATGCTGCACTGAAAGCTTCCAGCCCTTGCAGGACTGTGTTCACCAACCTTTGAAAAGTGGCAGGTGCATTTTTCAAACCAAAAGGCATTACAGTAAACTGGTAATGTCCTCCAATGGTTGAAAATGCAGTTTTAGGTTTAGCATCTTCTGACAATTTGATCTGCCAATACCCTGCAGTCAAATCAAAAGTGCTTAGATACTTGGCAGATGCCAGTGTATCTATGAGCTCATCTGCCCTGGGTATAGGGTGAGCATCAGTTTTGGTTACCAAGTTGAGACCTCTATAGTCTACACAAAACCGCATTTCTTTCTTTCCATCTTTGGAATGGGGTTTTGGTACAAGTACCACAGGAGAAGCCCATGGACTTTCAGAGTGCTCAACCACTCCTAGTTCTAACATTTTCTGCACCTCTTGCTTTATGCAGTCCCTGACATGGTCAGGCTGCCTATAGATCTTACTTTTGACAGGTAAACTGTCTCCAGTATCTATAGTGTGCTCACACCAAGAAGTGGTACCTGGTACACTAGAGAAGAGTTCAGAGAATTGATCTAGGAGATTTATGCAATGGTCTTTCTGCTCAGCAGTAAGACAATCAGCCAAAACTACACGTTCCACAAGAGCATCTTGTTCTGTGGAAGAGAAGAGATCAGGTAGAGGATCACTGTCTTCTTCCTGTCCCTCATCAGTTGCCATGAGCAGGGTGAGATCAGCCCTGTCATAGTAGGGTTTCAGGCGGTTGACATGGAGCACCCTAAGGGAACTCCTGGCAGTGCCTAAGTCAACTAAATAGGTGACTTCTCCCTTCTTTTCAACAATTGTGTGGGGTCCACTCCATTTATCTTGGAGTGCTCTTGGGGCCACAGGCTCCAAGACCCACACTTTCTGCCCTGGTTGGTACTGAACCAAAACAGCCTTCTGATCATGCCATTGCTTCTGGAGCTCTTGGCTGGCCTGAAGGTTTTTGCTGGCCTTTTTCATGTACTCAGCCATCCTTGATCTGAGGCCAAGTACATAATCCACAATATCCTGCTTAGGAGCTTTTAAAGGTTGTTCCCAACCCTCCTTTACAAGTGTGAGTGGACCCCTAACAGGGTGTCCAAAAAGAAGTTCAAAGGGGCTGAAGCCCACTCCTTTTTGGGGTACCTCCCTGTAGGCAAAAAGGAGGCATGGTAGAAGGATATCCCATCTCCTGCGGAGTTTGTCAGGGAGACCCATAATCATGCCTTTGAGAGTTTTATTAAATCTCTCCACCAGTCCATTTGTTTGTGGATGATAGGGTGTTGTGAACTTGTAAGTTACACCACACTCCTTCCACATGGCCTTTAAGTATGCAGACATGAAATTGCTTCCCCTGTCTGATACTACTTCCTTTGGGAAGCCTACCCTGGAAAATATTCCCAGGAGGGCCTTTGCCACTGCAGGAGCTGTAGTGGTCCTTAAAGGAATTGCTTCAGGATATCTTGTGGCATGGTCCACAACCACCAAGATAAACCTATTGCCTGAAGCAGTAGGAGGGTCAAGGGGGCCAACTATGTCAACCCCTGCCCTTTCAAAGGGCACCCCAACCACAGGTAGTGGAATAAGAGGACCCTTTGGAGTGCCACCAGTCTTGCCACTGGCTTGGCAGGTCACACAAGACTTGCAAACATTTTTAGTGTCCTCTGACATCCTAGGCCAGTAAAACAGCGGGACAAATCTTTCCCATGTTTTGATCTGGCCCAAATGCCCAGCCAAAGGAATGTCATGTGCAAGAGTTAGGAGGAACTCTCTGTACTGCAGGGGAATGATCAATCTCCTGGCTGCTCCAGGTTTAGGGTCCCTTGTCTCTGTGTACAAGAGGTTGTCCTCCCAGTAAACTCTATGTGAGTCACTGACATCCCCATTTTGCTGCTTGACAGCTTGCTGTCTGAGACCCTCTAATGGGGGACAGGTTTGCTGTGCCACACTCAGCTCTTCCCTGGCAGGCCCCCCTCCACCCAAAAGCTCAACAGTGTCTGCTGCCAGCTCATCTGGTGAAGGTTCTGCCCAGAGAGGAAATTATTCTTCCTCAGAAGGAGAATCATCTGTAGAGGGAGAGATAGTGGGTAGGGATTTACCCTTGCTACCCCTAGCTTTAGGGAGCACTTGGTCCATTGTTCCAGGATCCAA
Organism: Pleurodeles waltl; assembly: GCF_031143425.1. NCBI lineage: Eukaryota > Metazoa > Chordata > Amphibia > Caudata > Salamandridae > Pleurodeles > Pleurodeles waltl. Next base: position 409,372,924 of record NC_090449.1, read on the forward strand.
GTTACCCTGTCCTTTTTGCTTTTTGGCCTGAGCCCTTGTCAAAGCAAACATATGCCCTGGGATGCCCAGCATTGCTGCATGAGCCTCCAACTCCACTTCTGCCCAAGCTGATGTCTCTAAATCATTTCCTAGTAGACAGTCTACAGGTAAATCTGTGGCTACCACAACTTTCTTTGGACCAGTAACCCCCCCCAGTTGAGATTCACAACAGCCATGGGGTGGCTAAGTGTGTTGTTATGAGCGTCTGTTACTTGGTACTGCTTACCAAGTAGGTGTTGTTCAGGGTGGACCAGTTTCTCTATGACCAAAGTCACACTGGCTCCAGTGTCCCTGTAGGCCTGAACCTCAACACCATTTATTAGGGGTAGCTGCTTGTACTTATCCATATTAAGGGGACAAGCAACTAAGGTGGCTAAATCAATGGCACCTTTAGAGACTAACACAGCCTCTGTGGCCTCCCTAACAAGGCCAACCCCAACTAAGTTACCAATAGTGAGCCCAGCTACTCCCTTGGATTGGCTATTAGTAGGTTTGCTCCCACCACCACTGCTATTAGTAGGGACACTAGGTGTAGCAGTAGGGGTTGTAGTGGTAGGAGGCTTGGTGCTTTTCTTTGGACAACTGGGATCTGTTGTCCAATGGCCTTTTATTTTACATAAATAGCACCATGGTTTCTTTTCCTTGTTTTGATTAGAAGAGGATTTGGGCCCACCACCCCCACCAGAGTGTTTTTGTGGGCCTGATGAAGACTCATTTTTAGATTTGTCCCCACCCTTGTCAGAAGACTTACCATCCTTCTTCTTGTTGCCATCTTTGTCACCCCCTGTATGAACTTTTCTGTTCACCCGTGTTCTGACCCATTTGTCTGCCTTCTTTCCCAATTCTTGGGGAGAGGTCAGATCAGAGTCCACCAAGTACTGGTGCAACAAATCAGACACACAATTATTAAGAATATGCTCTCTCAGGATCAAGTTATACAGGCTGTCATAATCAGTAACTTTACTGCCATGTAACCACCCCTCCAAGGCCTTCACTGAATGGTCAATGAAATCAACCCAGTCTTGTGAAGACTCCTTTTTGGTCTCTCTGAACTTTATCCTGTATTGTTCAGTGGTTAAGCCATAACCATCCAGGAGTGCATTCTTAAGCACTTTGTAATCATTAGCTTCATTTTCTTTTACAGTAAGGAGCCTATCCCTACCTTTTCCACTAAATGATAGCCATAGGATAGCAGCCCACTGCCTTTGAGGGACATCCTGTACAGCACAGGCCCTCTCAAGTGCAGCAAACCACTTGTTAATGTCATCCCCCTCCTTATAAGGGGGAACTATCTTATGCAGATTCCTGGAATCATGCTCTTTTGCAGGATGACTATGGGGAATACTGCTGCTGCCACCATGGGTTTCTAAACCCAGTTTCTGTCTCTCCTTCTCTACTTCTAAAGTCTGTCTATACAAATCCAGCTGTTGCTTCTTGAGCTTCAGTCTGGTTTGTTCCACTCTCAATCTATTGAGCTCCCTTTCTAACAATCTGTCATCAGGGTGGGTGGGAGGGACATGCCTTATGAAGTATGGTGAGAATGGACAGAAGGAGACCTGTCCCTTACAGAGGGCACCCTAACAGCTTGGCTAACAGAAACATCAGTACCACTGTGGTGTGAATAAATGCTTTTGCTATGATGTGAGACAACACTATTTGTATGGTGTGACCCAACATCATTACCAACTATGCTAGACTGTCTAGTAATGGGCAGGCTAGGAAGTTTCTTTCCTGAATCTTTTCCTGGGGGAGTCCCTGGATCAGATTGGGAACCATTAGCTACTTTTTCAACAGATGGGGCACTTCTTGCCTTATCTTGTTCTCTAAGCATGTTAAGTAACAATTCCAAGGAAGGATTCTTCCCTACACTCAAACCTCTTTCTATGCAGAGACTCCTTGCTCCTTTCCAGATAAGGTGATCATATGCAAGTTTGGACAGATCAACATTTTGGCCTGTGCCAGACATTTTTAGAGAGAGTTAAAGTGATAGAAAAAGAGAAAAAGGTTTGTCAGAGCTTTTAGAAAGACAGAGAAAAAAACTTTTTTAAACTTATTAGAACTTTTTAAAAAGTTAGAAGTACTTTTCAGCACTTAGAAAAGAGTGAAAAGAGGAAATGCAAAACCTTTTGGCTATGTGTATATACACTGACCTTGTTTTGTATATTTTTCTCTTATGAAAAGTACAATGACAAGAGTGGTAAGTAGTCTCAAAGCACTTATCCCACTGCTGCACAACCAATGTAGGAGGCTGGACTGGCTTGTAGTGAGTACCAAGGGGTACTTGCACCTTGCACCAGGCCCAGTTATCCCTTATTAGTGTATAGGGTGTCTAGCAGCTTAGGCTGTTAGATAATGGTAGCTTAGCAGAGCAGCTTAGGCTGAACTAGGAGACGTGTGAAGCTACTACAGTACCACTTAGTGTCATATGCACAATATCATAAGAAAACACAATACACAGTTATACTAAAAATAAAGGTACTTTATTTTTATGACAATATGCCAAAGTATCTTAGAGTGTACCCTCAGTGAGAGGATAGGAAATATACACAAGATATATATACACAATAGCAAAAATATGCAGTATAGTCTTAGAAAACAGTGCAAACAATGTATAGTTACAATAGGATGCAAAGGAGAAACATAGGGATAGGGGCAACACAAACCATATACTCCAAAAGTGGAATGCGAACCACGAATGGACCCCAAACCTATGTGACCTTGTAGAGGGTCGCTGGGACTATTAGAAAATAGTGAGAGTTAGAAAAATAACCCTCCCCAAGACCCTGAAAAGTGAGTGCAAAGTGCACTAAAGTTCCCCTAAGGACAAAGAAGTCGTGTTAGAGGAATAATGCAGGAAAGACACAAACCAACAATGCAACAACTGTGGATTTCCAATCTAGGGTACCTGTGGAACAAGGGGACCCAGTCCAAAAGTCACAAGCAAGTCGGAGATGGGCAGATGCCCAGGAAATGCCAGCTGCGGGTGCAAAGAAGCTTCTACTGGACGGAAGAAGCTGTGGTTTCTGCAGGAATGCAAAGGGCTAGAGACTTCCCCTTTGGAGGACAGATCCCTCTCGCCTTGTAGAGTCGTGCAGAAGTGTTTTCCCGCCGAAAGAACGCCAACAAGCCTTGCTAGCTGCAAATCGTGCGGTTAACTTTTTTGGATGCTGCTGTGGCCCAGGAGGAATCAGGAGGTCGCAAATTAGACCAGGAGGTAGAGGGGACGTCGAGCAAGACAAGGAGCCCTCTTAGTAGCAGGTAGCACCCGGAGAAGTGCCAGAAACAGGCACTACGAGGATGCGTGTAACGGTGCTCACCCGAAGTCGCACAAAGAAGTCCCACGTTGCCGGAGAACAACTTAGGAGGTCGTGCAATGCAGGTTAGAGTGCCGTGGACCCAGGCTGGACTGTGCACAAAGGATTTCCGCCGGAAGTGCACGGAGGCCGGAGTAGCTGCAAAAGTCGCGGTTCCCAGCAATGCAGTCTAGCGAGGTGAGGCAAGGACTTACCTCCACCAAACTTGGACTGAAGAGTCACTGGACTGTGGGGGCCACTTGGACAGAGTTGCTGGATTCGAGGGACCTCGCTCGTCGTGCTGAGAGGAGACCCAAGGGACCGGTAATGCAGCTTTTTGGTGCCTGCGGTTGCAGGGGGAAGATTCCGTCGACCCACGGGAGATTTCTTCGGAGCTTCTAGTGCAGAGAGGAGGCAGACTACCCCCACAGCATGCACCACCAGGAAAACAGTCGAGAAGGCGGCAGGATCAGCGTTACAGAGTTGCAGTAGTCGTCTTAGCTACTTTGTTGCAGGTTTGCAGGCTTCCAGCGCGGTCAGCAGTCGATTCCTTGGCAGAAGGTGAAGAGAGAGATGCAGAGGAACCCGAGAATGAGCTCTTGCATTCGTTATCTAAAGTTTCCCCAGAGACAGAGACCCTAAATAGCCAGAAAAGAGGGTTTGGCTACCTAGGAGAGAGGATAGGCTAGCAACACCTGAAGGAGCCTATCACAAGGAGTCTCTGACGTCACCTGGTGGCACTGGCCACTCAGAGCAGTCCAGTGTGCCAGGAGCACCTCTGTTTCCAAGATGGCAGAGGTCTGGAGCACACTGGAGGTGCTCTGGACACCTCCCAGGGGAGGTGCAGGTCAGGGGAGTGGTCACTCCCCTTTCCTTTGTCCAGTTTCGCACCAGAGCAGGGCTAAGGGGTCCCCTGAACCGGTGTAGACTGGCTTATGCAGAATTGGGCACATCTGTGCCCAAGAAAGCATTTCCAGAGGCTGGGGGAGGCTACTCCTCCCCTGCCTTCACACCATTTTCCAAAGGGAGAGGGTGTAACACCCTCTCTCAGAGGAAGTCCTTTGTTCTGCCATCCTGGGCAAGGCCTGGCTGGACCCCAGGAGGGTAGCTGCCTGTCTGAGGGGTTGGCAGCAGCAGCAGCTGCAGTGAAACCCCAGGAAGGGCAGTTTGGCAGTACCAGGGTCTGTGCTACAGACCACTGGGATCATGGGATTGTGCCAACTATGCCAGGATGGATTGAGGGGGCAATTCCATGATCATAGACATGTTACATGGCCATATTCGGAATTACCATTGTGAAGCTACATATAGGTAGTGACCTATATGTAGTGCACGCGTGTAATGGTGTCCCCGCACTCACAAAGTTCAGGGAATTGGCTCTGAACAATGTGGGGGCACCTTGGCTAGTGCCAGGGTACCCTCACACTAAGTAACTTTGCACCTAACCTTTACTAGGTAAGGGTTAGACATATAGGTGACTTATAAGTTACTTAAGTGCAGTGAAAAATGGCTGTGAAATAACGTGGACGTTATTTCACTCAGGCTGCAGTGGCAGGCCTGTGTAAGAATTGTCAGAGCTCCCTATGGGTGGCAAAAGAAATGCTGCAGCCCATAGGGATCTCCTGGAACCCCAATACCCTGGGTACCTCAGTACCATATACTAGGGAATTATAAGGGTGTTCCAGTAAGCCAATGTAAATTGTTAAAAATAGTCACTAGCCTGTTAGTGACAATTTGGAAAGAAATGAGAGAGCATAACCACTGAGGTTCTGATTAGCAGAGCCTCAGTGAGACAGTCACTACACAGGTAACACATTCAGGCACACTTATGAGCACTGGGGCCCTGGGTTACCAGGGTCCCAGTGACACATACAACTAAAACAACATATATACAGTGAAAAATGGGGGTAACATGCCAGGCAAGATGGTACTTTCCTACAGGTACCCAGGGTATTGGGGTTCCAGGAGATCCCTATGGGCTGCAGCATTTCTTTTGCCACCCATAGGGAGCTCAGGCAGTTCTTACCATTTGGTAGTCACACCCACTTAGTGCTATTCTTTGTGCTTCCTTGTCAACGAGTGCGTTCCCCATGGAGATGTAATCCCTAGCGGAGGTGTGAGCTGTACATTTTACTATTGCAACCCTTTTGGCCAGGAGTAGGGCTTGCAACAACTCAGCAATCAATGAAACATGTTGTATGTGTTGGCCAGCGGAGCTGAGGAATCCCCTCATTGCCCACAACTGGCCAAAATTATGTGTGACCCCAAAAGCATATTGGCTGTATGTGTAAATGTTTGCCGACCTTCCTTCTGCCAACTTGCATACTTTTGTAAGTGCTATTAATTTTGCTGCCTGGGCACTTTTTATTGCGGATAACCTTCCTCCTTCTAGTAACCTATTGGCCGTCCCTTCAGCATAGGCAGCCTGTTGCATCCCAGTGTGGTCCCTAATGCATGACCCATTGACAAACAAATCACTCTTGGCATCTGGTCTCATCTTTGTGTGTCTGTCGACCACTATAATGCAGTCGGGAAAGGAGTTGTCTATGGAGGCGTTATCATGGTCATGCTCCGTAGTTTAGAAGGCAGGAGGGCTTTAATGTGGTGCATCTTTTAATCATTATGTGTGGTGCCAGCAAGGTCAGCTCATATTGTGAGAGGCGAGCATTTGTTAGGTGCTGAGTCTTAGTGGTAGTCAATAATGTGTCAACTGCATGCGGGACATGCAGCACTAGTGTGTGTGCCAGAACAATATTCTCTGATTGTTCTACTGCTAAAGCGGCTGCTGCTACCGCCCTCAGGCATGGCGGAAGATCCGCCGCTACTGGGTCTAGGGTGGCCGAATAATAAGCCACTGGGAGGTAGAAGGTACAGTGCTTTTGTGCCTGTACTCCTAATGAGCAGCCTCCTTTTTCATGACAAAATAGGTGGAACTCTTTGGTGTAATCTGGGAGGACAAGCGCTGGTGCTGCGCACAGTTCTCTTTTAAATTTTTGTAAAGCCTCCTCACACTCATTGGGCCATGGTATCTTGTCTGACACATCCTTGTGTGTGAGGTTCTGGAGTGGGCGTGCAATCAGGGAGAAATTTGGTATCCAGTGTCCGCAGTAACCTGCCACCCCCAGAAAAGCCTTCATGTCCTTCTGTGTTTGTGGCCTTGGGTATTGAGTTATAGTCGCTATCCTGTCTGCCAACAATCTCATTGATCCCTGGGACAGCTCATGTCCCAGGTATCGCACTTTGGATTGACAGAACTGTAGTTTCTTGGGGGAAACCTTATGGCCCTTCCTTGCCAGGTGACATAATAGGGCCACTGTGTATTGAATGCATGCCATCCGTGATGGTGAGGCTAGTAATAAATCATCAATGCATGTACCATCGTAGACCATCCCGATAAGTGTAAGGATGCCAAAACCGTTCTTATTGCATTGGAAAATATTGAGGGGCTATCACAAAACCCTTGAGGGAGCCTTGCCCATGTGAGCCTTTTTTGTTTAAAAGTGAAACTGAATAACCCCTGGGATTCGGTATGGAGGGTCACGGAAAAGAAGGTATTGTTAAGGTCTAGGACAGTGAAATGGGTGGCTCTACTTGGGATGTTGGATAGGATGGTGGCTGGATTTGGGACCACTGGGAATGATGGTATAACTGCTTTATTGAGTTCTCGCAAATCTTGAGTAAATCTGTACACCGGGGCCCCATCGGGCCCAGAGGTGGCCTTCTTTACCAGGAGAATCGGAGTTTTGCAGGGGCTGTTTCGTATCTTCCGCAATATTCCTTTCTTCTGGAGGTCCTCTATTACTGGAGCAATGCCTCCTCCCCCTCTTTGGCTATTTTGTATTGCGGTACCTGTGGCAATGATGCTCCAGGGCGTAGTGTCACTCGCACCAGAGGGTAATGTAATATTCTCCCTACATCATTAGGTCCCTGTGCGCAAACCTCACTAGGGACCGAGTCTTGTAACTCTTGTGGGAGGCCCTGGATTCCCACTTTTTCTTGGTGATCACATCTCATAAATGCTTGTAGCATTATACCCGTTCCCCTTACTTTCTAAAAATATCCCTTCAGGTGAAGAACTGATGATACACTGCAATTTGCATAAGATGTCTCTTCCCAGCAGTTGACTGGACAATGTCTGCCAAAGATGAATTGGTGCTTTAGAATGATGGGGCCTACTTCAATTTCAGTGGTTGTGTTAAATATTTGTTTACAGGCTCCTACTGCTGTTATCTGTGTTCCTGAAAGTGGTGCATCTGGTATGTCAGATGCTCTCAGCATTGAACTTGTTGCTCCTGTGTCTACTAAAAATGGTACTGTTTTGCTTTGCACTGTCCCATCTACATAGGGACCATCTTGGTCCACTGATATTACCGGAACTATGAAGTATGTGACTGGAGTAGGCAGATATGGGAACCCATTATCGTCCCTGTTCCGTTGTTTGCCCCCTTGCCCGAGGTGGCGGTGGGGGTTGAGGTGTCTGTGGCCTGTCTTGGTATGTATTGTTGGCAGGGGCATCAAATACATTGTCTGTATAAGGTGGGTGTGGTGTCCCATGTTGTCTCTGCTGACTCCCACCCCGCTGTCCCCTTGCTAAGAGGGGACATTCTGCTTTCCAGTGTCCCTGTTGGTTGTAGTGGAAAGATGCAGAACCCGGAGGGGGTTGAGAGAATGCTTGTTCACTTTGTCTCCTGCCCCATCCTCTACCTCTCCCCCTGCCCTGGCTATTGCTGTAAAACCACTCTTGTGCCGCCATTAACTTAATCTTGTCTCTTTTTGTTTTTTCCTCATCTGCCTTTTGCAGATGTGTTTGATATTCCACACAGTACCTGCCTGCTGCTAGTACCTTGTCAATAGGTTCCTGTTGCCAGCATACGAAAGATGTTTGTAAATGCGTCTGAATGGGATGTTGTAAACCATATACAAAGGTAGTAAAAAATGCTGGCATCGCTTCCCCTAGCAGGTTTTTCATCCCACTACTTTGCTGGTATACCTGAAGGAGACGGTCATAATAACTGTTTACACTCTCATTCTTTTCTTGCTTTGTATGTATTATCTTCGACCAGTCTACCTTTTCTTCTAGTACCTTTCCCCTTATATGTTCCAGCACTTTCTTCCTTGCTATTTCTACTTCATTTCCAGGTACACCCCCTTTGCCACTTTGTGGCTCGTCTGTTGGCCACCCTACCACTTTCTTGCAATCCTCCCATAGGTCTCTTGATACTATTATATTAAATAATGTATCCAGGTCCTTCCAAAACAACCCTCCCATGGCCACTCTCCAGTTTAATTCTGTGTACCACTTGTAGGGCTCCTCTCTCATTTTTGGGAAGTCTTTGGTAAATGAAAACAAGTCACTCCTATTCCAAGGTATGTGGACATATGCAGATGTAGATTCTTCATCCCCTTCAGCGAGCTCAGGGGTAGCACTGTTACTGTGTCAGAATCTATTCCCTCCTGTAGGTCCTTGAGGACCTGTGCCGTAGTTATTCCCTTCGATTAACTCTCTCCACTTTTGCAGTTTAAGTACTGCATAGTCCAATCTTTCCGTCAATTTAGCACTGTCCCAGGAACGCAACTCTGCGTTTGTAAAACTTAATTGGGAAGTGTCCCAACTGTACTCCTGTGGTAGGGTGCTTGTGCTCTTGGTGTGTTGTATATATTTATGGTTTACTTTGGTAGCCTGGGCCATTAGTTCTGCACATGTTAAGATCATTATTTCTTCTCTATATGCTCTAGGGCAATCCCTTTCTATTTCTGGAAGTGTCTTTTGTCAATGAGATCTGTCAGTATAGCACGACATTTTCTGCTGTGTGATTTTTAAAACTTTTTCGTCTGTGACCTGAGAGAGCCACACAGTGTATTCTCCTTTGATCTTTTATTTGACATGCTGTCCCTTCTACTCCCTGTTAAAATTTGTTGTAAAAGGTTAGTTAGGAGGTTGATGTTGTGTTGTGTGTAGTGTGCAAAGATACATATATCCCATATTATCTTCTTCATTTCCTCTATTCCCTTATCACTATCCCCAAAGGAGTCTTCAAACTCCTGCTCCACTTTAGTTTTAATGGGGATGGCTCTTTGGCTGCCTTTCCCTCTGCTTGTGCTAGTAACTGTTCGCTAATCTTGCTCATTTTCCGTGATGAGTAAGCTGCTTCCTCTTTTATTTCCTGCAGCAATTGATGGTCTGTCACAGCCTCGAGCTCTGTCTTTAGTACTTCCTCTTTTACCAAGCGGTGTGCCAAGAGATGGGCTGCCATCTGCTGGGCTGAAGGAAGCTGAGGTGGTTGTGTCCCTGCTGCTGAGTGCTCAGGCTGCACTCTTTTTTCAGACCCTGCTTCTTGTTGCTATACCCCAGCGTCACCATCAATATGTCTTCCATGAGTGGGTCCTCCCCATCCTCTTCTTTCATCCCCTGTACATCTTGTTCCTGTGGTGGTGCACTTGCCACAGGAAGTGATGGGAATGTCCCTACCACTTCAAGCATTTTTTCTCTCCATTCTTCCAAATTTTCTTTCCTTTTTCTCTCAGAATAAAACCCTTGTTTCAATTCTAACAACTCTTTATGTACTTTGTCTTTCACATCACTAGTTGTACGCATATCCCATAATACTACGTCCCAGCCCCAGAAAGCGTCCCATTCTAAGCTTCAAATGTTTCGTCCCTTAAGACTCAGCATCTGTCGCAAGTATGACAACTTATTCATGTCATAGGTGCCAGTCTTAGGAAACTGTAAATCTGGTTTTGGCGGTCAGTTTGTGCCATTTGTCAAGAAACATTAATGTGTGCAGGCCCTGTTTAACCGCTATGTGATGTGCTGGACAATCCTTAGGGAGAGTAGGATTTTGGGAATCCAAATATTTCTTACTGAACGGTTTCCACATAACTTATCTACCCCGTCCCTGATGATGCTACAAACAGTTCAGTTCAGACGTGGGAAACCAAAGGATGTCGGCACGCTGTCCTCACCGCTCAATCCTAATGTAACATGTTGGGGTAGACAGTGGATACTTCATACAATCAGATAGCCAACAGCATTTGTCATTAGTGAAGCAGAGAGTGCATTTCAGTCGTACTGCACTGCACTTTGTTTTGTTCACCGAAAGCATCCACAAGTTGGAAATAGGTAGGTGTCAAAGGTGGTGTTTCACAGGCGTCCTGATGGCGAGAGAAAGGTGACAGAAAGGTCAGGAGAGAAAGTTAAGAATTCCACACCCTTGCTATCCTGTCCCCAAGCAGGAGGTGGCTATGTGGAACTGAAACCCTCCTGAATCCACGGTGGGTAACACTCAGGTGAGGCATAGGTGGTGAACTCCACATAAAATTACAATCAGAAGGACATAACACAAAAGAGGGTGCTGGCCCTGAACCGTGACAGTGCCTTCTACCCTTTGCACTGGTAACAGCTGAGTACCCTGGGCAGAAGCGAGACTGTGAGGGAGGAGATTGTGGTGCAATATGCGTCTAATGTCATCTCTGTAGCATTCCCTATATTGTGATCCCTATAGGAGTCGTAGTGATAATCTTAAGCATGACCCTTTGGTCCTGGTGTTGGTATCATAGCAGCCTCTATCCGTCAGTTTGTACTGTGTCAATATACCCTTTTTGTTCTGTCAGTTTGTTCTACCAGGAACTTACCCACTTTCGCTGTGTTACCTGCACATTCAACTCATCCATACTATAAACAAAAGACGTCTGTCAGCAATATAGCACACCACACTGTATGTAGCACATTCATTAATCAACCATACTCATACGCCATTCAAAATAACGCACAATCCACCAATGGCACGCAGATAAACACAAATCAGTATAAAACAAACAATCACAAAACCTTAATGTAACAGATAAGAAAAACAAAGAAACCATCAAAGAGCCAGGCACTGCCTGCCCGCTCCACTGGAATGCAGAACTACCACTCAACAACACCTGAGCACCATCTGCCCCTTATACTGCAGTGGAGAACCACCACCCTCTAAGGGCCAGAGTATCCCTCTCCAGCTCCCCCGGCTGAAGATGGCAGTGCCTTGCGCCCCAACCCTTCCCGGTTGGAGGCACTGGCTTCACAGCGCCTCCCGTTGTGACCCTAAACAGCTCCTCGAGTTGTCTACCACACGCAGCCCCTCCGGCTAGCGTCAATCACAAAAGACGGCCGTACCAAGTACTGATTTGTGAAGAGAAAAGGAACTACGCACTTAAAACAAAAGGGAGAAGGGAAAGCTGCAAAGAGATAGAAACAATAATATTAATACAAAATCCCAGAATCTGGCGTGTGGCAAAACGCCACCAACAGAAAATCTGGGTCAGCCACTGCAGAAGGGCCAGGAATGTGAGGAGTAGGAACTTCAGCATGCCAGCGCAAACAAAAGAGAAACATGACAAGAAAGAAGAGCAGGCTAAGAGGAACAGAAAATATCCAAATAATCCCCAATTCCATTAATAAGTTAATGTGGTGCTCCACTACTTCCCCCTCTGTCTTCCGAAACACAAAAACCCACACAGCTGTGGCAAGAAAAAATACACGAGAGGCGACCAAGGAAGTGACAGATACTCACGACAGCCCCAGTTCCCTGTCCAGGAGGGGCCCTCCCAGCGCCTGGAGGTGCCATAGCCCTCCCACACAGAGGCAGAAGCTGGGCCGGGGAGACCGTCAGTCCAAACACCGCATTCTTCACCAAGATGTTGAAGCAAAATCAGCTCAGCCAAATCCGTATAAAAACCAATCACCAGCCTACTCCTTAGATAAGTAACGTAGTTTATTACGTGCACACGGAGACTGAACAGCCTAAGAGATCAAGCATGATCAGTCTGAATAAGGAAGTGTAGGAAAGTACAATCTTGCCTGGCATGTTACCCCCATTTTCACTGTATGTATGTTTGTTTTTGCCCATGTGCACTGGGATCCTGCTAGGCAGGACCCTAGTGCTCATAATGTATGCCCTGTATGTGTTCCCTATGTGGTGCCTAACTGTATCACTGAGGCTCTGCTAACCAGAACCTCAGTGTTTATGCTCTCTCTGCTTTTAAAATTGTCACTGCAGGCTAGTGACTAATTTTACCAATTCTTATTCGCACAATGGAACACCCTTATAATTCCCTTGTATATGGTACCCAGGTACCCAGGGTATTGGGGTTCCAGGAGATCCCTATGGGCTGCAGCATTTCTTTTGGCACCCACAGGGAGCTCAGAAAATTCTTACACAGGACTGACACTGCAGCCTGAGTGAAATAACGTCCACGTTATTTCACAGCCATTTTCACTGCACATAAGTAACTTATAAGTCACCTATATGTCTAACCCTCACTTGGTGAAGGTTAGGTGTCAAGTTACTTAGTGTGTGGGCACCCTGGCACTAGCCAAGGTGCCCCTACATAGTTCAGGGCAAATTCCCAGGACTTTGTGAGTGCGGGGACACCATTACACAAGAGCACTACATATAGGTCACTACCTATATGTAGCATCACAATGGTAACTCCGAACATGGCCATGTAGCATGTCTAGGATCATGGAATTGTCACCCCAATACCATTCTGGTATTGGGGGGACAATTCCATGCATCCCCGGGTCTCTAGCACAGAACCCGGGTACTGACAAACTGCCTTTCCGGGTTCTCCACTGCAGCTGCTGCTGCCTACCCCTCAGACAGGTTTCTGCCCCCCTGGGGCCTGGGCAGCCAAGTCCCAGAAAGGCAGAACAAAGGATTTCATTTGAGAGAAGGTGTTACACCCTCTCCCTTTGGAAATAGGTGTGAAGGGCTGAGGCGGAGTAGCCTCCCCCAGCCTCTGGAAATGCTTTGATGGGCACAGATGGTGCCCATCTCTGCATAAGCCAGTCTACACCGGTTCAGGGATCCCCCAGCTCTGCTCTGGCGCGAAACTGGACAAAGGAAAGGGGAGTGACCACTTCCCTGACTAGCACTGTAGGAGGCTGGCCTGGCTTGTAGTGGGTACCAGAGGCACTTACACCTTGTGCCAGGTCCAGTTATCCCTTATCAGTGTACAAGAGGTGTTTCTAGCAGCTTAGGCTGATAGATGGTAGCTATGGCAAAGCATCTTAGTCTGATCTAGGAGACATGTAAAGCTCCTACTATACCACTGGTGTCATATGCACAATATCATAAGAAAACACAATACACAGAAGTACTAAAAATAAAGGTACTTTATTTTTATGACAATATGCCAAAAGTATCTCAGTGAGTACCCTCAGTATGAGGATAAGATATATACACAAGATATATGTACACACACCAAACTTAGGTAAGTAATAGCGAGAACAGTAATGCAAACAGTATAGAATTACAGTACATTGCAATGGGAGCACATAGATATAGGGGCAACACAAACCATATACTCCAAAAGTGGAATGCGAACCACGAATGGACCCCAAGCCTATGTGAGCTTGTAGAGGGTCACTGGGACTGTAAGAAAACAGTAAGGGTTAGAAAAATAGCCCACCCCAAGACCCTGAAAGGTAGGTGTAAAGTGCACCTACTACCCCCAGAGAGCACAGAAGTCGTGATAGGGGGATTGTGCAGGAAGAACAACCACTAGCAATGCAACAACAGTGGATTTCCGGACCTGAGTACCTGTAAGACAAGGGGACCAAGTCCAATAGTCGTGACGGTGTCGAGAGTGGGCAGGAGCCCAGGAAATGCCAGCTGAGGATGCAAGGAAGCTGCCGCCAGTTGGAAGAAGCTTGGAGTTCTGCAAGAAAGAAGAGGACTAGGAACTTCTCCTTTGGAAGACAGATGTCCCACGTCGCGAAGAAGCTTGCAGAGGTGTTTCCACGCAGAAAGACCGCAAACAAGCCTTGCTAGCTGCAAGGGTTGCGGCAGAGGTTTTTGGGTGGGGCTGTGGCCCAGGAGGGACCAGGATGTGGCCCCTTGGAGGAGGAGACAGAGGGGGCGCCCAGCAACTCAGGGAGCCCTCAAAGAAGCAGGCAGCACCCGCAGAAGTACCCCCAACAGGCACTTAGAAAAAAAGTGAACCGGACTCCACGCAAAGTCACAAGAGGGAGTCCCACGACGCCGGAGGACAACTCAGAAGGTTGTGCACCGCAGGATGGAGTGTAGGGGACCCAGGCTTGGCTGTGCACGAAGGAAATCCTGGAAGAGTGCACAAGAGCCGGAGCAGCTGCAAATCACGCTGTACACAGCTTTGCAGTCTAGTGAGGGGAGGCAAGGACTTACCTCCACCAAACTTGGACTGAAGAGTCACTGGACTGAGGGAGTCAGTTGGACAGAGCTGCTGTGTTCCAGGGACCACACTCGTCAGGATGAGAGGGGACCCAGAGCACCGGTGTTGCAGTCTTTTGGTGCCTGCGTTAGCAGGGGGAAGATTCCGTAGACCCACTGGAGATTTCTTCGGAGCTTCTGGTGCAGGGTGAAGGTAGGCTACCCCCAGAGCATGCACCACCAGGAAACAGATAAGAAAGCCAGCAGGGTTAGGCGCTACAATGCTGCGGGTAGTCGTCTTGCTACTTTGTTGCGGTTTTGCAGGCGTCCTGAGCAGTCAGCGGTCGATCCTTTGGTAGAATGTGAAGAGGGAAATGCAGAGGATTTCTGGTGAGCTCTTGCATTCGTTATCTGAAGAGTTCCCCAAAGCAGAGACCCTAAATAGCCAGAAAAGGAGGTTTGGCTACTAGGTAGGAGGATTGGCTACCAAGAGAGGTAAGAGCCTATCAGAAGGAGCCTCTGACGTCACCTGCTGGCACTGGCCACTCAGAGCAGTCCAGTGTTCCCCCAACACCTCTGTTTCCAAGATGGCAGAGGTCTGGGACACATTGGAGGAGCTCTGGGCACCTCCCCTGGGAGGTACTGGTCAGGGGAGTGGTCACTCCCCTTTCCTTTGTCCAGTTTCGCGCCAGAGCAGGGCTGGGGGATCCCTGAACCGGTGTAGACTGGCTTATGCAGAGATGGGCACCATCTGTGCCCATCAAAGCATTTCCAGAGCCTGGGGGAGGCTACTCCTCCCCAGCCCTTCACACCTATTTCCAAAGAGAGAGGGTGTAACACCCTCTCTCAGAGGAAATCCTATGTTCTGCCTTCCTGGGCCAGGGCTGCCTGGACCCCAGGAGGGCAGAAACCTGTCTGAGGGGTTGGCAGCAGCAGCAGCTGCAGTGGAGACCCCAAAAAGGCAGTTTGGCAGTACCCGGGTTCTGTACTAGTGACCTGGGGGATCGTGGAATTGTCCCCCCAATACCAGAATGGTATTGGGGTGACAATTCTATGATCTTAGACATGTTACATGGCCATGTTTGGAGTTACCATTGTGACGCTATACGTAGGTAGTGACCTATGTTTAGTGCACGCGTGTAATGCTGTCCCCGCACTCACAAAGTCCGGGGAATTGGCCCTGAACGATGTGGGGGCACCTTGGCTAGTGCCAGGGTGCCCACACACTAAGTAACTTTGTACCCAACCTTCACCAGGTGAAGGTTAGACATATAGGTGACTTATAAGTTACTTAAGTGCAGTGTAAAATGGCTGTGAAATAACGTGGACGTTATTTCACTCAGGCTGCAGTGGCAGGCCTGTGTAAGAATTGTCAGAGCTCCCTATGGGTGGCAAAAGAAATGCTGCAGCCCATAGGGATCTCCTGGAACCCCAATACCCTGGGTACCTCAGTACCATATACTAGGGAATTATAAGGGTGTTCCAGTAATCCAATGTAAATTGGTTAAATTGGTCACTAGCCTGTTAGTGACAATTTGTAAGAAATGAGAGAGCATAACCACTGAGGTTCTGATTATAGAGAGCATATTCTTAATAATTGTGTGTCTGATTTGTTGCACCAGTACTTGGTGGACTCTGATCTGACCTCTCCCCAAGAATTGGGAAAGAAGGCAGACAAATGGGTCAGAACAAGGGTGAACAGAAAAGTTCATACAGGGGGTGACAAAGATGGCAACAAGAAGAAGGATTGTAAGTCTTCTGACAAGGGTGGGGACAAATCTAAAAATGAGTCTTCATCAGGCCCACAAAAACACTCTGGTGGGGGTGGTGGGCCCAAATCCTCTTCTAATCAAAACAAAGAAAAGAAACCATGGTGCTATTTATGTAAAATAAAAGGCCATTGGACAACAGATCCCAGTTGTCCAAAGAAAAGCACCAAGCCTCCTACCACTACAACCCCTACTCCTACACCTAGTGTCCCTACTAATAGCAGTGGTGGTGGGAGCAAACCTACTAATAGCCAATCTAAGGGAGTAGCTGGGCTCATGTTTGGTAACTTAGTTGAGGTTGGTCTTGTTAGGGAGACCACAGAGGCTGTGTTAGTCTCTGAGGGGGCTATTGATTTAGCCACCTTAGTTGCTTGTCCCCTTAATATGGATAAGTACAAGCAGCTACCCCTAATACATGGTGTTGAGGTTCAGGCCTACAGGGACACTGGTGCCAGTGTGACTATGGTCATAGAGAAACTGGTCCACCCTGAACAACACCTACTTGGTCACCAGTACCAAGTAACCGATGCTCACAACAACACACTTAGCCACCCCATGGCTGTTGTAAATCTCAACTGGGGGGGGGGGTTACTGGTCCAAAGAAAGTTGTGGTAGCCACAGATTTACCTGTAGACTGTCTACTAGGAAATGATTTGGAGACATCAGCTTGGTCAGATGTGGAGTTGGAGGCCCATGCAGCAATGCTGGGCATCCCAGGGCATATTTTTGCTTTAACCAGGGCTCAGGCCAAAAAGCAAAAAGGACAGGGAAACTTGGATCCTGGAACAATGGACCAAGTGCTCCCTAAAGCTAGGGCTAGTAGAAGTAAAGCACTTCCTACTATCCCTCCCTCTACAGTGGATTCTACTTCTGAGGAAGGAGAATTTCCACCCTGTGCAGAACCTACACCAGAGGAGCTGGAAGCAGACACTGCTGAGCTTTTGGGTGAAGGGGGGCCTGCCAGGGAGGAACTGAGTGTGGCACAGCATACCTGTCCCACACTAGAGGGTCTAAGACAGCAAGCTGTCAAACAGGCTAATGGGGATGTCAGTGACTCTCACAGAGTTTACTGGGAGGACAACCTCTTGTACACTGAAGCAAGGGATCCTAAACCTGGAACTGCCAGGAGGTTAGTGATTCCTCAGGAGTACAGAAAGTTCCTCCTAACTCTAGCCCACGACATTCCCCTAGCTGGACATCTGGGACAAATGAAAACTTGGGACAGGGTTGTTCCCTTGTTTCATTGGCCTAGAATGTCTGAGGACACAAAATAATTGTGTAAGTCCTGTGAAACCTGTCAAGCCAGTGGCAAGACAAGTGGCACTCCAAAGGCACCCCTTATTCCACTGCCTGTGGTTGGGGTTCCCTTTGAAAGGGTAGGGGTTGACATAGTTGGCCCCCTTGACCCTCCTACTGCTTCAGGCAATAGGTTTATCTTGGTGGTAGTGGACCATGCCACAAGATATCCTGAAGCAATTCCTTTAAGGACCACTACAGCACCTGCAGTGGCAAAGGCCCTCCTGGGAATATTTTCCAGGGTGGGCTTCCCAAAAGAAGTAGTATCAGACAGGGGAAGCAATTTCATGTCTGCTTACTTAAAGGCCATGTGGAAGGAGTGTGGTGTGACTTACAAGTTCACTACACCCTATCATCCACAAACAAATGGACTGGTGGAGAGATTTAACAAAACTCTCAAAGGCATGATTATGGGACTCCCTGAAAAACTCCGCAGGAGATGGGATATCCTTTTACCATGCCTCCTTTTTGCCTACAGGGAGGTACCCCAGAAAGGAGTGGGCTTCAGCCCCTTTGAACTCCTCTTTGGACACCCTGTTAGGGGTCCACTAACACTTGTCAAGGAGGGTTGGGAACAACCTTTAAGAGCTCCAAAGCAAGATATTGTGGATTATGTACTTGGCCTCAGATCAAGGATGGCTGAGTATATGAAAAAGGCCAGTAAAAACCTTCAGGCCAGCAAAGAGCTCCAGAAGCAATGGCATGATCAAAAGGCTGTTTTGGTTCAGTACCAACCAGGGCAGAAAGTGTGGGTCTTGGAGCCTGTGGCCCCAAGAGCACTCCAAGATAAATGGAGTGGACCCCACATAATTGTTGAAAAGAAGGGTGAAGTCACCTACTTAGTTGACTTAGGCACTGCCAGGAGTCCCCTTAGGGTGCTCCATGTCAATCGCCTGAAACCCTACTATGACAGGGCTGATCTCACCCTGCTCATGGCAACTGATGAGGGACAGGAAGAAGACAGTGATCCTCTACCTGATCTCTTCTCTTCCACAGAACAAGATGCTCTTGTGGAAGGTGTAGTTTTGGCTGATTGTCTTACTGCTGAGCAGAAAGACCATTGCATAAATCTCCTGGGTCAGTTTTCTGAACTCTTCTCTACTGTGCCAGGTACCACTTCTTGGTGTGAGCACACTATAGATACTGGAGACAGCTTGCCTGTCAAAAGTAAGATCTATAGGCAGCCTGACCATGTCAGGGACTGCATAAAGCAAGAGGTGCAGAAAATGTTAGAACTAGGAGTTGTTGAACACTCTGAAAGTCCATGGGCCTCTCCTGTGGTACTTGTACCAAAACCTCATTCCAAGGATGGAAAGAAGGAAATGCGGTTTTGTGTAGATTATAGAGGTCTCAACCAGGTAACCAAAACTGATGCTCACCCTATACCCAGGGCAGATGAGCTCATAGATACACTGGCATCTGGCAAGTATCTAAGCACTTTTGATTTGACTGCAGGGTATTGGCAGATCAAATTATCAGAAGATGCTCAACCTAAAACTGCATTTTCAACCATTGGAGGCCATTACCAATTCACAGTAATGCCTTTTGGATTGAAAAATGCACCTGCCACTTTTCAGAGGTTGGTGAACACAGTCCTGCAAGGGCTGGAAACTTTTAGCGCAGCATATTTGGACGATATAGCTGTCTTTAGCTCCAGTTGGGATGATCACCTGGTCCACCTATGGAAAGTTTTAGAGGCCCTGCAAAAGGCAGACCTCACTATCAAGGCTTCAAAGTGCCAGATAGGGCAGGGGAAGGTGGTTTATCTGGGACACCTTGTTGGTGGGGAACAGATTGCACCTCTACAGGGGAAAATCCAAACTATTATTGATTGGGTTCCCCCTACTACTCAGACTCAGGTGAGAGCCTTCCTAGGCCTCACTGGGTATTACAGG
This sequence comes from Pleurodeles waltl, assembly GCF_031143425.1. NCBI lineage: Eukaryota > Metazoa > Chordata > Amphibia > Caudata > Salamandridae > Pleurodeles > Pleurodeles waltl. Next base: position 409,392,384 of record NC_090449.1, read on the forward strand.
AGGTTCATTAAGAACTATGGCTCCATTGCAGCCCCTCTTAAATACCTCACATCCAAGAAAATGCCTAAAAAGGTATTATGGACAGCAAACTGTCAGAAAGCTTTTGAGGAGCTCAAGCAGGCCATGTGCTCTGCACCTGTCCTGAAAATCCCTTGTTACTCTAAAAAATTCTATGTCCAGACTGATGCATCTGAATTAGGAGTAGGGGCAGTCCTATCACAACTTAATTCTGAGGGCCAGGATCAACCTGTTGCTTTTATTGGTAGGAGGTTGACCCCTAGAGAAAAGCGTTGGTCTGCCATTGAGAGGGAGGCCTTTGCTGTGGTCTGGGCACTGAAGAAGTTGAGGCCATACCTGTTTGGCACTCACTTCATTGTTCAGACAGACCACAAACCTCTACTTTGGCTAAAACAAATGAAAGGTGAAAATCCTAAATTGTTGAGGTGGTCCATATCCCTACAGGGAATGGACTATACAGTGGAACATAGACCTGGGAGTAGCCACTCCAATGCAGATGGACTCTCCAGATATTTCCACTTAGACAATGAAGACTCATCAGGTCATGGCGAGTCTTATTGTCCTTCGTTTGGGGGGGGTTGTGTAGGAAAGTACCATCTTGCCTGGCATGTTACCCCCATTTTTCACTGTATATATGTTGTTTTAGTTGTATGTGTCACTGGGACCCTGCCAGCCAGGGCCCCAGTGCTCATAAGTGTGCCTGAATGTGTTACCTGTGTAGTGACTAACTGTCTCACTGAGGCTCTGCTAATCAGAACCTCAGTGGTTATGCTCTCTCATTTCTTAAAAATTGTCACTAACAGGCTAGTGACCAATTTTAACAATTTACATTGGCTTACTGGAACACCCTTATAATTCCCTAGTATATGGTACTGAGGTACCCAGGGTATTGGGGTTCCAGGAGATCCCTATGGGCTGCAGCATTTCTTTTGCCACCCATAGGGAGCTCTGACAATTCTTACACAGGCCTGCCACTGCAGCCTGAGTGAAATAACGTCCACGTTATTTCACAGCCATTTTACACTGCACTTAAGTAACTTATAAGTCACCTATATGTCTAACCTTTACCTGGTAAAGGTTGGGTGCTAAGTTACTTAGTGTGTGGGCACCCTGGCACTAGCCAAGGTGCCCCCACATTGTTCAGGGCCACTTCCCCGGACTTTGTGAGTGCCTGGACACCATTACACGTGTGCACTACATATAGGTCACTACCTATATGTAGCTTCACAATGGTAACTCCGAATATGGCCATGTAACATGTCTATGATCATGGAATTGCCCCCTCTATACCATCCTGGCATAGTTGGCACAATCCCATGATCCCAGTGGTCTGTAGCACAGACCCTGGTACTGCCAAACTGCCTTTCCCGGGGTTTCACTGCAGCTGCTGCTGCTGCCAACCCCTCAGACAGGCATCTGCCCTCCTGGGGTCCAACCAGGCCTGGCCCAGGATGGCAGAACAAAGGACTTCCTCTGAAAGAGGGTGTTACACCCTCTCCCTTTGGAAAATGGTGTGAAGGCAGGGGAGGAGTAGCCTCCCCAGCCTCTGGAAATGCTTTCATGGGCACACATGGTGCCCATTTCTGCATAAGCCAGTCTACACCGGTTCAGGGACCCCTTAGCCCTGCTCTGGCGCGAAACTGGACAAAGGAAAGGGGAGTGACCACTCCCCTGACCTGCACCTCCCCTGGGAGGTGTCCAGAGCTCCTCCAGTGTGCTCCAGACCTCTACCATCTTGGAAACAGAGGTGCTGCTGGCACACTGGACTGCTCTGAGTGGCCAGTGCCATCAGGTGACGTCAGAGACTCCTGCTGATAGGCTCCTTCAGGTGTTGCTAGCCTATCCTCTCTCCTAGGTAGCCAAACCCTCTTTTCTGGCTTTTTAGGGTCTCTGTCTCTTGGGTTTCCTTAGATAACGAATGCAAGAGCTCATCCGAGTTCCTCTGCATCTCTCTCTGCACCTTCTGCCAAGGTATCGACTGCTGACCGCGCTGGAAGCCTGCAAAACTGCAACAAAGTAGCAAAGACGACTACTGCAACTCTGTAACGCTGATCCTGCCGCCTTCTCGACTGTTTTCCTGGTGGTGCATGCTGTGGGGGAAGTCTGCCTCCTCTCTGCACTAGAAGCTCTGAAGAAATCTCCCGTGGGTCGACGGAATCGTCCCCCTGCAACCGCAGGCACCAAAGAACTGCATCACCGGTACCTTGGGTCTCCTCTCAGCATGACTAGCGAGGTCCCTTGAATCCAGCAACTCTGTCCAAGTGACTCCCACAGTCCAGTGACTCTTCAGTCCAAGTTTGGTGGAGGTAAGTCCTTGCCTCCCCACGCAAGACTGCATTGCTGGGAACCGCGACTTTTGCAGCTACTCTGGCCTCCGTGCACTTCCGGTGGAAATCCTTTGTGCACAGTCCAGCTTGGGTCCACGGCACTCTAACCTGCATTGCACGACCTCCTAAGTTGTCCTCCGGCGGCGTGGGACTCCTTTGTGCAACTTCGGGTGAGCACCATTTCACTCTACTTCGTAGCACCTGTTCTGGCACTTCTGCGGGTGCTGCCTGCTTTTGAGAGGGCTCCTTTTCTTGCTCGACGCCCCCTCTGTCCCCAGACGCAATTGGCGACATCCTGGTCCCTCCTGGGCCACAGCAGCATCCAAAAACCCTAACCGCACGATTTGCAGCTAGCAAGGCTTGTTGGCGGTCTTTCTTCAGGAAAACACTTCTGCACGACTCTCCACGGCGTGGTGGATCCATCCTCCAAAGGGGAAGTCTCTAGCCCTTGTCGTTCCTGCAGAACCTTCAGCTTCTACTGTCCAGTAGCAGCTTCTTTGCACCCACAGCTGGCATTTCCTGGGCATCTGCCCATCTCCGACTTGCTTGTGACTTTTGGACTTGGTCCCCTTGTTCCACAGGTACTCTCGACTGGAAATCCATTGTTGTTGCATTACTGGTTTGTGTCTTTCCTGCAGAATTCCCCTATCACGACTTCTATGTCCTTTGGGGAACTTTAGTGCACTTTGCACTCACTTTTCAGGGTCTTGGGGTGGGCTATTTTTCTAACCCTTACTATTTTCTAATAGTCCCAGCGACCCTCTACAAGGTCACATAGGTTTGGGGTCCATTCGTGGTTCGCATTCCACTTTTGGAGTATATGGTTTGTGTTGCCCCTATCCCTATGTGTCCCCATTGCATCCTATTGTAACTATACATTGTTTGCACTGTTTTCTAATACTATTAATGCATATTTTGGTATTGTGTACATATATCTTGGGTATATTTGCTATCCTCATACTGAGGGTACACTCTGAGATACTTTGGCATATTGTCATAAAAATAAAGTACCTTTATTTTTAGTATATCTGTGTATTGTGTTTTCTTATGATATTGTGCATATGACACTAGTGGTACTGTAGGAGCTTCACTCGTCTCCTAGTTCAGCCTAAGCTGCTCTGCTAAGCTACCATTATCTATCAGCCTATGCTGCTAGACACCCTATACACTAATAAGGGATAACTGGGCCTGGTGCAAGGTGTAAGTACCCCTTGGTACTCACTACAAGCCAGTCCAGCCTCCTACAGAAGGTAGCTATGGCAAAGCAGTTTAGGCTGAACTAGGAGACATGCAAAGCTCCTACTAAACCACTTATATCGTATAGCACAATATCATAAGAAAACACAATACTCAGGTAACAGGTAAGTAATAATAAGAAAAGTAATGCAAACAGTGTAGAATTACAATAGGATGCAATAGGTGAACATAGGTCTAGGAACAACACAAACCATATACTCCAAAAGTGGAATGCAAATCACGAATGGACCCCAGACCTATGGGAGCTTGTAGAGGGTTGCTGGGTCTGTAAGAAAACAGTCAGGGTGTCCAAGATACCCCACCCCAAGACCCTGAAAGGTAGGAGTAAAGTACCCCTACTACCCCAAAAGGACACAATAGTCGTGATAGGGGGATTCTGCAAGAACCACAAACACCAGCAAAGCACTGAAGACGGATTCCTGGACATGAGGACCTGCAAGGGGACCAAGTCCAAGAGCCGCAATAGTGTCCAGGTGGGGCAGGAGCCCAGGAAACCCCGGATAAAGGTGCAAGAAGGCTGCCTCCGGATGGAAGAAGCCTAGGATTCTGCAACAACGAAGAGAGCTAGGAACTTTTCCTTTGGATGGAAGATGTCCCATGGCGTGTTGAAGGTTGCAGAAGTGTGTCCACGCAGAAATACCACAAACAAGCGTTGCTAGCTGCAAGGGTCATGGTAGAGGTTTGTGGGTGCTGCTAGGGACCAGGAAGGACCAGGATGTCGCCCCTTGGAGGAGGAGACAGAGGGGGCACACAGCAACTCAGAGAGTCCCCACAGAAGCAGGCAGCACCCGCAGAAGTACGGGAGCAGGCACTTAGAAGATTTATGAACCGCAGCTGGCTCAGAGTCACAAAGGAGGGTCCCACGACGTCGGAGTCCAACTCAGAGGGTTGAGCACTGCAGGACGGAGTGCTGGGGACCAAGGCTAGGCTGTGCACAAAGGAATCGTTGGAAAAGTGCACAGAAGCCGGAGCAGCTGCACATCACGCACTACACAGGTTTGCAGTCTAGCGTGGGGAGGCAAAGACTTACCTCCCCTAAACTTGGACTGAAGGATCACTGGACTGTGGGAGTCACTTGGATATAGCGCCTGTGTTCCAGGGACCCCGCTCATCAGGATGAGAGAGGACCCAGAGGACCAGTGATGCAGTCTTTTGGTGCCTGCGTTAGCAGGCGGAAGTTTCAGTCGACCCACTGGAGATTTCTTCTTGGCTTCCAGTGCAGGGTGAAGGCAGCCAGCCCTCAGAGCATGCACCACCAGGAAACAGTCGAGAAAGCCGGCAGGACGAGGCGCTATAATGTTGCTGGTAGTCGTCTTGCTACTTTGTTGTGATTTTGCAGGCGTCCTGGAGCAGTCAGCGGTCGATCCTTGGCAGAAGTCAGAGAGGGGAGTGCAGAGGGACTCTGGTGAGCTCTTGCATTCGTTATATGAAGAATTCCCCAGCGGAGAGACCCTAAATAGCCAGAAAAGGAGGTTTGGCTACCAAGAATGGAGGGTTGGCTACCAGGAAAGGTAAGAGCCGATCAGAGGGGGTCTCTGACGTCACCTGCTGGCACTGGCCACTCAGAGCAGTCAAGTGTGCCCCCAACACCTCTGAATCCAAGATGGCAGAGGTCTTGGACACACTGGAGGAGCTCTGGGCATCTCCCCTGGGAGGTACTGGTCAGGGGAGTGGTCACTCCCTTTTCCTTTGTCCGGTTTCGCACTAGAGCAGGGCTGGGGGATCCTTGAACCAGTGTAGACTGGCTTATGCAGAGATGGGCACCATCTGTGCCCATCAAAGCATTTCCAGAGGCTGGGGGAGGCTACTCCCCCCCAGCCCATCACACCTATTTTCCAAAGGGAGAGGGTGTAACACTCTCTCTCAGAGGAAATCCTTTTTTCTGCCTTCCTGGGCTGGGGCTACTCAGACCCCAGGAGGGCAGAATCCTGTCTGGGGCGTTGACAGCAGCAGCAGCTACAGTGGAAACCCGAGATAGGCAGTTTGGCAGCACCCGGGTTCTGTGCTAGAGACCCGGGGGATCATGGAATTGTCCCCCCAATACCAGAACGGTATTGGGGTGAGAATTCCATGATCTTAAACATGTTACATGGCCATGTTCGGAGTTACCATTGTGACGCTATACATAGGTAGTGACCTGTGTATAGTGCACGCGTGTAATGGTGTCCCCGCACTCACAAAGTTTGCGGAATTTGCCCTGAACGATGTGGGGGCACCTTGGCTAGTGCCAGGGTGCCCACACACTAAGTATCTGTAGTGCTTTCCTCTTATCTAGTTTTTAAGCACTAACATAACACAACAGAAATGCACTTCTGAGGTCAAAGAAGACTTTTATTGTTGTTAATTCTTCCCCAACCACAATATTTATGAATGACGAATTAGTAGCTTTCAAGTCCGCGTTAATCAAACAAAATATATCAGTTTGCAATATACACAGCAGGTTATATTTATAAGATATTGAATGCAAAGCAAAACAAATACTTCACCGTGTGGGAAACTATCTACAGCTTCATCTTTCTAAGGTCTACAAGCTGATGACCCCTGTCAGCCGCGAGAAAGAGATTCATCTACCCACACGGGATTGCTGGCAGCTGGCGCCAAGCTCCAGCACGAGGTCCGGCAGATTCGAATCTGACTCTCTGCAGCCTGTTACATTCGTTACAAAGGTGTGCCCCCTCCTCTCAGACCTGGGAAACTGAGCAAGCCTTTTGGAGACTGGCCAGGTCTCCAAGACTACACCTGTTCCCAAGCTCAAGCGAGGAAAAACAACACCCATGTACTCTCTCTTATCATGTCTAGTCTACTGTGAGAAAAACATCTTGGTTCTCTGGTGCAAAAACACAGCTTGGAAAAATACAGCTTGGATTCTCAACTGCAATGTCTAACTCCACGTTAAAGGCAATAGGCAGCTAACCTAAATATCAAATGCAATGTCTAGTGTCATGTCAAAGCCAATAAGCATCTAAGCTGAATACAAAATGCAATGTCTTATATCATGTCAAAGTCCATAGGCAGCTGAGCTGAATACAAAATGCAATGTATAATATCATGTCAAAGCCAATAGGCAGCTGAGCTGAATATAAAATGCAATGTATAATATCATGTCAAAGCCAATAGGCAGCGGAGCTGAATACAAAATGTAATATATGATATCATGTCAAAGCCAATAGGCAGAATATCTAATAGCATGTCAAAGTCAATAGGCAGCTAAACTGAATACATCATGTCAAAGCCAATAGGCGGCTAGACTGGATACAGCATGTCAAAGCCAATAGGCAGAATACAGAATGTAATGGCTAATGCAATGTCAAAGCCCATAGGCGGCTCAACTGAATACAGAAAGCAATGGCTAATGCCATGTCAAAGCCCATAGGCGGCTCAACTGAACAAAACATACCATGTGCTACTGGTGAACATTGAGCAACTAATATGCGCAGTGGTGAAACACAAAGTCATTGGTCAAAACAAAATTTAACAAATGGCAGTACATTCCGGCCTTTGACCAATGAATTTTTGTTTCACATATCTCTTGTTTCAAACAAAAACAAAAAACAAAAAACATCAGCACAAAAAAAAAAAACATTATCAGCAAGTCAGATTTGAATGATCAAAGCAATCCCTGTAAAGCAATAGAAGTGAATTAACACATTGATTTCATAACCTTTCACATCAGATACATCTACATAGAAAAGACTGGGCAATTTGTACTCTGAATGAGTCTCTAATTCAACAGTGTTAGCAATTTGATGTGGCATGAGTTCTACTCATGTAAAGATGCACGGTCCACCTGAAAGGTTTGCTGGAAGGTAAGCAAAAGTCAGAGTTCCATACGAGAAGGGAAAAAAAAAAACACAGCTTAGTTCCAGTGGAAGAATGCAATCAAACAAGTTGAACTTGAACTGAAGGCGCAGTTTGCGCAAAATGGATCCATGGTGCTGGCACTTTACTCAGCCAGGTTCAGGTTGGGGATTCGGTCCCTTCCCCGACCCCACATGCACACACCGGAAGGGGAACCACACAGCACACTCAGGGACAGTGGCGAAACGTGGTAGGATCTGCAAAAGAAACAAGTATGACTTTTCTTGCAAATAACATTTTTCATTTAAACTGCACCCTTCCTCTTTCTTTCCCTGTTTTATAATCAGCAGGACGTTTTTGGGGCCCTTTGTTATATTCTCTGCAGGTTCTGGAGGGTCACTTGGGGCTTCAGCCCACACACCAGCACTGAGGTTTTTATCTGCTGCACCACAGCTTCCCTTTTCTTGCACTGTCAGAAGGGCTGGGGCAGACTCCTTCTTTACCAAACCTCCATTCACTGCACTTTTGCCAATTTGGGCCATTCTGTCTCCAATTTGTATGAATAAATCAGATTCTTTTCTAGGTATCAGCATAATTTCGATTTTTCCTTGGTAATCTGCAGCAATCACTCTCCCTAAAACCTGATCACTTTGCCATTTCTGTCCTGGTAACTTTCCTCTCCCCAACTGCTCTGTGACTGCTTGCATGACAGATTGCTTTTGGGCGTACTGCACAGTTTTTATCAAATCTAGGGGAATGTGCATCTCTCTCATCTCTGCCCACCTGTAAGTGGCTTTTTCTCTCAGCTGTTCACATTTCTGGGGCACCCACTTAGCCATCCCCACTAAGGCAGAATTCTGGGTGTACACTTCTCTCTCTGAATTTTTCTCATTAACATCTGCAAGGTAATTGAACCAGTTAGGTGCTAAAACATTAGCAATGAACCAAAAATCAGCGTAAAAATGACACATCTCACGTAGCTCTTGCTTTAAAATCTGACACACATTATACAACGCTGTTCCTTCTACTGTGCCAGAAAACAACATTTCAGTCAATGAATCATTAGTAAAACAAACATGCTTTTTATCTTCAGTAGACACGAATTCAAATGGTGCACTCAATTTCATTGGTAACTCTTTTATCTGTGGTACTCTAGCCCTGTCTTGCAAGTACCAGATCCATTGTATGATTCTAGTTAGGGGCACTATTTTCTTCCCTTGTTCATGATTTAAATGTACATAAGTATTTCCTTCTTGCACTGCGCAAAAACCTAAAGTCTGCATTATTTCATTTGCCAAATCACAAGCGCGCAGCTGCATATAATTTTTCACAGTGACCATATACAAAAGTGTTGGGATTTCTCGCAAATGAGGGCTATTCTTTTTCCAAAAATCAAACAAGCGAATGAAACTCGAGGTGTCTTGCTCTAAAATCCTTCGTTTTACTTGTGCATTTTGCAACGGTAACTCGTAAATCACATTCTGGTCTCTCTCGTCCATGTTATCAGTTAAGGAATGCATTTTGGCTGCCAAAAACCCTGGCTCACACGGAAACTCAGTGCAGCTCGGAGCTGTCTTAACCCCCTCATTACTGGAATGGGAAAAGAAAGAACCAACATTTTTATAACTTTCAGCATTATTTTGAATTATTGTATCCTGGCTAATTTGCTCACGTAAATTCCTATTTTCATGTTCCAACTGCGTACATTTCTCCTGCATTTCTCTGTAAGCAGATAAAGGTATCCAGACCTTTCTGTCATCATTACTTCCAAAAGACACTTTTTCTACATATGTACAACAGAAATTATTTCTCAAAACACTATCTGCAATTCCCCAAACAGATAACAATTCACAGTTTTTCCGAGCACCATCGGGCAGTTTACCAACACATGCATTCTCAGACACGGTCTGCCGTGCTACTGTGATTCTCCAAAAAAAAACAATTTCTGTAATTCTCCAAACAACAAAAACAATTACACTTTTAAAGTGTGCACTTAGAAATCTACCAACTCGTCAACACCCTCCTAATCACCTCTTAATGACCGACACCCCACTTCTGGTACCAATTGTAGTGCTTTCCTCTTATCTAGTTTTTAAGCACTAACATAACACAACAGAAATGCACTTCTGAGGTCAAAGAAGACTTTTATTGTTGTTAATTCTTCCCCAACCACAATATTTATGAATGACGAATTAGTAGCTTTCAAGTCCGCATTAATCAAACAAAATATATCAGTTTGCAATATACACAGCAGGTTATATTTATAAGATATTGAATGCAAAGCAAAACAAATACTTCACCGTGTGGGAAACTATCTACAGCTTCATCTTTCTAAGGTCTGCAAGCTGATGACCCCTGTCAGCCGCGAGAAAGAGATTCATCTACCCACACGGGATTGCTGGCAGCTGGCGCCAAGCTCCAGCACGAGGTCCGGCAGATTCGAATCTGACTCTCTGCAGCCTGTTACATTCATTACAAAGGTGTGCCCCCTCCTCTCAGACCTGGGAAACTGAGCAAGCCTTTTGGAGACTGGCCAGGTCTCCAAGACTACTCCTGTTCCCAAGCTCAAGCGAGGAAAAACAACACCCATGTACTCTCTCTTATCATGTCTAGTCTACTGTGAGAAAAACATCTTGGTTCTCTGGTGCAAAAACACAGCTTGGAAAAATACAGCTTGGATTCTCAACTGCAATGTCTAACTCCACGTTAAAGGCAATAGGCAGCTAACCTAAATATCAAATACAATGTCTAGTGTCATGTCAAAGCCAATAAGCATCTAAGCTGAATACAAAATGCAATGTCTTATATCATGTCAAAGCCCATAGGCAGCTGAGCTGAATACAAAATGCAATGTATAATATCATGTCAAAGCCAATAGGCAGCTGAGCTGAATATAAAATGCAATGTATAATATCATGTCAAAGCCAATAGGCAGAATATCTAATAGCATGTCAAAGTCAATAGGCAGCTAAACTGAATACATCATGTCAAAGCCAATAGGCGGCTAGACTGGATACATCATGTCAAAGCCAATAGGCAGAATACAGAATGTAATGGCTAATGCAATGTCAAAGCCCATAGGCGGCTCAACTGAATACAGAAAGCAATGGCTAATGCCATGTCAAAGCCCATAGGCGGCTCAACTGAACAAAACATACCATGTGCTACTGGTGAACATTGAGCAACTAATATGCGCAGTGGTGAAACACAAAGTCATTGGTCAAAACAAAATTTAACAAATGGCAGTACAGTATCTTAGCCCCTTCGCCAAGTGAGGGTTAGACATATAGGTGACTTATAAGTTACTTATGTGCAGTGAAAAATGGCTATGAAATAACGTGGACGTTATTTCACTCAGGCTGCAGTGGCAGACCTATGTAAGAATTGTCTGAGCTCCCTATGGGTGGCAAAAGAAATGCTCCAGCCCATAGGGAGCTCCTGGAACCCCAATGCCCTGGGTACCTAAGTACCATATACAAGGGAATTATATGGGTGTGCCAGTGTGCCAATGAGAATTGGTAAGTTTGGTCACTAGCCTGCAGTGACAAATTTCGAAAGCAGAGAGAGCATAAACACTGAGGTTCTGGTTACCAGAGCCTCAGTGATACAGTTAGGCACCACACAGGGAACACATACAGGGCACCTACTATGAGCACTGGGGTCCTGCCTGGCAGGATCCCAGTGACACAGAGGCTAAAACATACATACATACAGTGAAAAAATGGGGGGAACATGCCAGGCAAGATGGTACTTTCCTACAAGGGGATTTCACCTTCCTCTGTATCTTGTCTGCGTTGTACATATGGTATTAGCCATATGCTCAGCCTTCTTAGCTGCCTGGTCGGCTATGTTGTTGCTCTGTGACACAGCATCCAAGCCCCCCATGTGTGCTTTACATGTTACCACTGCTTTGTTCCCCCCTCTTCGCAGTTCTATTATTAGTTGTTGTAGGAGGGGGGCATGAGCTACTGGGGTACCATCAATCTTCTGAAAACCTCTTCTCTGCCTCCTTGTTATCCCAGAATTGGCGGTAGAGGCTTCATATGTTGAGTCTATATATTGTTACATCATCTGGATACACCATTCATAATGTCTGTACCAGGGTGTGTAATTCCGCTGCTTGAGCAGAGAAATGTGAAGGCAGTAGTAAGTACTGCAGTACTGAGTACACCACATTAGGTAAGGTACCTGTCTGTTCCACTATGGTTGCACCTGTGTGTCTAAGTCCTGTTGCCTGATCTATCATAGAAGATCCATCAATATATAGTACTCTTTTTAATTGAATTGGTGTCTCTTGTGCTAGGGCAACATGTTGTTCCTCATGTGTGGCACAATCATGGTCTGTGTCTTTTAACCGTTTTAATAGAAATTGTGCCGGGTTGGCAAAGTGAACGTGCACTATTTTAACAGCATAACTGGAAAGTATGACTTCATATCCAGATGCCCTTTGAGTTGTTAAAGTGTTCTTAGCTTTCTGTAAAACTGCAAAAGGGCATGCTCAAAAAACAATGTGGTGGGGCTACCAGCTGTTATTGCTGATGCCTTCTCTACAGCAAAGGCTGCTGCTGCTAGGAACTGCTCACAGGGAAAATGTATTCTCATTATGTCACCTCCTTGACTTCTAAAATAGGCAATTGATGTATGCTCCAATGGATATTTCTGGGTAAGGATAGCTGTCATAGTTGTCCAACTTGCATGTGAGAACAAAAAGATCTCTTTTGCATAGTCTGGAATTGCCAGCACTGGTGCAGAGGAAACAGATTATTTCAAGCCATTGAATACCTGTATTAGTTCTGGTGTCCACTGTATAGGTGCGCTCAGTGAGTGCTTCCCTTTAACCATTTGGTATAAGGGCGCTGCCCTTGAGCTATAATAAAAAACTTACTGTCTCACAAAATTACATAATCCTAGAAATGTTTGCACTTCTTTTACAGTTTGAGGCAATGGCTGGTTGCGGACAGCTATCACTCTGTCTTCTGTTATTTGTATGCCATTTGCTGAGATCAATTGCCCTAAATACTCCACTTCTTCCTGTGCAAACTGCAATTTTATCCTCTCAACTTTGTATCCCTTGTGTGCTAGGACTGTTAACAAGTTTACAGTATATTGGATGCACTCCCCACAGGTGGGGCTACATACAAGTAAGTCATCAATATACTGTAAAATTGTGCTGTCACTTTGAAAATTGGTTAGGTAATTTCTAAGGACTTTGTTAACAGCTGATGGAGATTCACAGTACCCTTGAGGTAAACAAGAATATAAATATTGGGTTCCAGAAAATGTGAAGACTGTCAAATAATGACTCTCTGGATGCAATGGCATATCACAAAAAGCATTTTTTAAAGTCTATGACAGAAAAATACTTAGCATCCTTGGGTATGTTTGTGAGGATAACCGAAGGATCAGGAACCACTGGAAATTCTTGTACCACAATAGCATTAAAAGTTCAGAAATCTTTGACCATCCTTCAGGAATTCCCATTAGCTTTGCACACGGGACAAAACGGTGTATTACATGGTAAAGATAGGGATACAAAAACCTTGTCTAACCAATGCTTGTGCAGCTACTCATTCCTTCCTGTGCTTCACAAGAGTTAGGGTACTGTTTTACTTTAGTTAATTGCACATTATCTTTTAGTTTTATTTAAACAGTTCTGCACTTAATATCAGTCCTACATCATTTGAATCTAAAGCCCATAGCTGAGATGGCATACCAGCAAGACAGGCATTCACATCCTCTACTGTGGTCCTTGGCAATTTGGATTTCTGTGTATACCTCTTCTTCGAACACAATCTCTGTGGATCTCAGATCGTCATTAAACAATATGTCATCTGTTATGTTTGATACTCCCGTCCCTGGCATGGTGAATATTATAGCTGACCATCTTCCCTGACACTGATCTACTGCTTCCAATACGCCAAATTTGCTTATCATCCTTATCCACATCAATGAGAGTACTAATACCTCCCCTACTTTAGCTTTGGGGTATTTTGATCTGAACAGACTTTTAGCTGGTGTTAGACCTGACAGCCTTAGTGTGGTCATCCCCCAACGTTTTGCCTGCATCCCTCCATTTTTCTTATCCTGTTTGTGCTGGTTTTAGGACTCTGTGCACATTACCACTGCTGACCAGTGATAAAGTGCACATGCTCTCTCCCTTAAACATGGTAGCATTGGTTCCTATCCAATTGGCATATTTAATTTACTTGAAAGACCCTAGTAAAGTACACTAGAGGTGCCCAGGGCCAGTAAATTAAATGCTACTAGTGGGTCTGCCGCACTGGTTGTGCCACCCACATAAGTGGGCCCTTAACCATGTCTCAGGCCTGTCATTGCAAAGCCTGTGTGTGCAGTTTCACTGCCACTTCGACTTGGCACTTAAAACTACTTTCCACGCCCTAAACTCCTCTTTTCCTACATATGTCACCCCTAAGGTAGGCATTAGGTAACCCATAGGGCAGGGTGCTATGTAAGTAAAAGGCAGGACATGTACTTATATGTTTTACATGTCCTGGTAGGGGAAAACCTCACACATTAATTTTCCACTACTGTGAGGAGGCCTGCTCCTCTCATAGGCCAGCATTAGAACTGCCCTTATATACTTTTAAGGGGTATATTCTGATCTGAAAGAAGTAGCCCTGTCATGTTTAGTATTGGCAGAATGGTAATAGAAAATCCTATTTACTGGTGAAGTTGGATTTAATATTACTATTTTAGAAAATGCCGCTTTTAGAAACTGGGCATTTCTCTGCGCTTACTGCCATCTGTGACTTACAGCCTGTCTCCAATCCACGTCTGGTCTGTGCTGGTTGACAGCTACCCTTGTTCATTCCATCCAGACAGCCATAAACACAGGACACTCAGTCACATCTGCATTAATCTGCAAACTGAATGTGTCTCCCTGGGCAGGAAGGTTGGAGGGTCTCTCTCATACAATTCAAAGGCTACTGGCCTGTCCTCACACAAAGGACTGATAACCCCTCACAGGGATCCTGGCAGACAGGACTGGGCTGAAAGGGAAATGTACACTTGAAAACCACTCTTTGAAGTTTTCCTCACTTTAAAGGCACCTTTGGGTATATATACTGGGTCTCTGACCCCACCAAATCAGACACTTCTGGATCTACTGTGAGAAAAGGCCTCTTTTTGACATGGCTAGCCCCCACTTTTTGCCTGTTGTATGATATAGCCTAGAGAGTGCCAAGGGCCCCTGCTAAACATGTTCCCTGGGCCGAGCTCTTCCTCTAAAACTGTTGTGATGCCCTGGCATAAGTGGAGACCTCTTTTGCTACCGCTATAAGTCCCTAGTAAATGGCATTTAGGTACCCAGGGCATGGGGTACTAAATGTAGGCCCCTGAGTACAGCAGCACTGATTGTGCCACCCTCTAGGGCCATGCATTCCAGTACACCCAGCACTACCATTGCAGACTGAGTGCTCTGATGCAAACCTAAAAAGTAAACTCGACATGGCACATTGCTTGTGTGCCCTACCAACTACACAATGCATACAATATTGGTAAGCCACCCATCTGACAGGCCTTCCAGCCCTAAGGCAGGGTGCCCAATACTGTATGTGAGGGTGTAGCTGAATAAGCACTATGCCCCCACTATGTCCCTACCAAACCTTGGGCCTAGTGAGTGGACAGAGTGGCCATTTTAATACATGTACTGGTCCCTGTTCAATACGAGTTTCACAGCTACATGATGGCCACTCTGAACCCCGGGTTGTTTGATATCAAACAACTCAGCATGATAAATCCAAACGGGTGTCAGTATTGGATTTATTACTAAATGAACCCAGGAGTTACCTTAGAGGTGTCCCCTGCAAAAGCTAACTACCCTGGCATGGTTGCTGACTGGTTGTAACCTGCCTGCCACTGACAGACAGCCAGTCTATAACCTTGGGTTGAGAGATGCTTCTCTCTGAGGAGTAGACAAAGCCCTTCCTGGGTGGAGGTGCTAACACCCCCTC
The DNA here is from genome assembly GCF_031143425.1 of Pleurodeles waltl. Classification (NCBI taxonomy): domain Eukaryota; kingdom Metazoa; phylum Chordata; class Amphibia; order Caudata; family Salamandridae; genus Pleurodeles; species Pleurodeles waltl. The sequence continues at coordinate 409,407,757 of NC_090449.1, forward strand.
ACTCAGGAATGTGCACCGCCCTGGAGCAGGGCTTCAAAGGGCTTACTGCCTTTGAAACTCAACCCCCAGGCCTGCTGCTAGCAGCAGATGGCCGCCCAGATGCAACCCCTCACTTTTGGCTTGAGCAACAGCAGGAAAATACACAAAGGCGTGACCCACCCCTAAGGTGTTGCATGCGAGGTGGATACTCCATTTCATTTTCCTCCATCTTAGATGGAAGGAAAATAGCCAATCAGGTGTAGGGATGTGACCTCTGCCCACCGGAAGTGGTCACTTAGTGGGTATAGACACCCTATGGTAGATGACTCATTGGTCACTACCAGGTTCCCCCTAAAATGCCCATTGCATACTGTTTTCAGTAGGAATCCCTAGACAAGGAAATCATATTCACCAGACAAAAGAAGACCAGCACCAAGAAGATCCAATGCACGAGAACTGTGGACCTGCTGCACCAAAGAAAAGTTACTAAACACTGCCTACTGCACCTGGGATCTGACAATTGACGCTGAGGAGCTGCTGGACAAATGGGCAACTCTACAAAAACACCAGAGGACCCCCAGGCTTCGCAAATCACCAGATAACTCCCTTCAGAGTGGAGGTACCACTTTACAACCCAAAGACACCATCAAGCCAGTCATGGGTCACTTCACTGATCAGCACCTAACTCCCGAACCAGACACTGCAGCTGGCCCAAACTGCAACCTGATGACCTCAACAAAAACCCTGCCAATGTGCCAAGATTGGTGGCACTGGGACCTCCAGCAGCCAAACCGTGCCAATACCAAGGGTACCGGTCAGCCCATGTCAGACATCAAGGAAAACAGCCTACCTGGGCTGAAAAAGGATCAGGAGGAAGCTCTGGTTGAGGGACTTCAGGAACACCCTGGACCTCCTGCCAGAGTGCCCTCCTTGTCCTGCAAATGACCCTTGAACCAACTTACCAGCTGCTCCTGAGGGCATCCTTGCACACAGCTCCTGGCTCATCGATTCGCTCTGCACTCGACCGCCCTGTGGCCTGCACCGAAGAACCTGCTGTGCTCTGAGCGTCTCCCACCCTTTGCAACCTCAACACTCCAAGTGGATCCCAAGGAACCATCTTTAAACTTGACTGTGTAGAGCTTTTCCAAGTGGTCTCCCACAGTGGCCCTGCACCAGCTCCAGAGACCTTCTTCCACTGCTCCCACCGGAACCGTGAGCCGCCCGCACTTCACCAGCTAGCACAATGTGTCCACCGACGACCTCGACACACCTGCAAAAGAAGAACTTGGTAAACCAACTGTACGATTTTATATCTATTTTTAAAGGTGATCCTCCATTGATTCCTATGGTGCGTAAATTCGCACAAAAGACTGTTTTTATTAAACTAAAAAAATGAATATCTCGAAAAGTACTTACCCAATTCTGATGATCTTCGGCTTATAATTTATGTAAAAACATAAAGTATTTTTATAAATGTGTTCCAAGTTATTCCTTTGAGTGTATGAGTTGCAAGATAAATGCTGTGAGTACAACAAATACTTTGCACTTCTCCAAGATTGGCCTAACTGCTCGACCAACTTACCATAAAAAGTAGAGAATTAGGTGATCTAGTTTTTACCCCTGTAAACCAATGTGTGGTTGCCTCGACACCCTACACAGTGTGCCTAGCTTTGTGCACAACATAGAGGACCAGCCTCTTACATTTGGTGGATCAGCTGTGGGATAAAGACTTTGCATTTGCTGATACCACTCTGCCACTTTTGTGAGCACACAAGTACCTCTCCAAATTGCCTTTAGCTTAATTGTTTTTGATTTTCACTTGGCTAAACCTTTTTTGCACATTTTTAAAATAACTGCTAGGGCCCTGGATAGGTCCCTACAACTTCAGCAAAAAGTTTTAAAAAGTCCTTACTTTAGTTGGCCTATGTAGGAAAGTAGCCTCTTTCTAGCATGGTTACCCCCACTTTTGGCCTGTTTGTGAGTGTGTGTCAGTGTGTTTTTACTGCGTCACTGGGATCCTGCTAGCCAGGACCCCAGTGCTCATAGATAAAAACCTATAAGTCAGTATGTTCTTCCTGTCTCACTGGGATCCTGCTAGCCAGGACCCCAGTGCTCATAGTTTGTGGCCTAATGTGTATGCCTGTGTAGTGCCTAACTGTGTTACTGAGGCTCTGCTAACCAGAACCTCAGTGCTTATGCTCTCTCTGCTTTTAAATGTGTCACTGTAGACAAGTGACTTCATTTACCAATTATAAGTCCCTAGTATATGATACCTAGGTACCAAGGCATTAGGCTTCCAGGAGATCCAATTGGGCTGCAGCATTTCTTTTTCCACCCATAGGGAGCTCAGACAAACCCTTACACAGGACTGCCATTGCAGCCTGAGTGAAATAACGTCCACGTTATTTCACAGCCATTTTCACTGCACTTAAGTAACTTATAAGTCACCTATATGTCTAACCTTCACATGCTGAAGGTGAGGTGCAAAGTTACTAAGGGGGTCATTCTGAGTTTCCCGCTGGGCTGGCGGGCGACTGCCAGAAGGCCGCCCGCCCGCCCAGCGGGAAACCCCCTTCCACGAGGATGCCGGCTCCGAATGGAGCCGGCGGAGTGGAAGGGGTGCGACGGGTGCAGTTGCACCCGTCGCGATTTTCAGTGTCTGGCACGCAGACACTGAAAATCTATGTGGAGCCCTGTTAGGGGGCCCCTGCAGTGCCCATGCCAAAGGCATGGGCACTGCAGGGGCCCCCAGGGGCCCCACGACACCCGTTCCCGCCAGCCAGGTTCTGGCGGTGGAAAACCGCCAGAACCAGGCTGGCGGGAAGGGGGTCGGAATCCCCATGGCGGCGCTGCTTGTAGCGCCGCCGTGGAGGATTCCCAGGGGCAGCGGGAAACCGGCGGGACACCGCCGGTTTCCCGTTTCTGACCGCGGCTGTACCGCCGCGGTCAGAATGCCCATGGAAGCACCGCCAGCCTGTTGGCGGTGCTTCCGCGGTCGTTGGCCCTGGCGGTCCATGACCGCCAGGGACGGAATGACCCCCTAAGTGTGAGGGCACCCTTGCACTAGCAAAGGTGCCCCCACATAGTTCAGGGCCATTTCCCCGGACTTTGTGAGTGCGGGGACACAATTACACGCATGCACTACATATAGGTCAATACCTATATGTAGCTTCACAATGGTAACTCCGAATATATGGCCATGTAACATGTAACATGTCTAAGATCATGGCATTGTCCCCCCATTCCAAATCTGGCATTGGGGAGCCAATTCCATGCATCTTGGGGGCTCCACCATGGACCCCCAGTACTGCCAAATCAGCTCTCTGAGGCTTGCACTGCAACTACAGCTGCTGCCACCTCACAGACAGGGTTCTGCCCTCCAGAGGTCTGGGTAGCCCAGTCCCAGGAAGGCATAACAAAGCATTTCCTCTGAGAGCAGGGTGTTACGTACTCTCCCTTTGGAAATAGGTGTTACAGGCTGGGGAGGGGTAACCTCCCCCAACCTCTGGAAATGCTTTTAAGGGCACAGATGGTGCCCTCCTTGCACAATACCAGTCTACACTGGTTCAGGGACCCATTCTCCCCTGCTCTGGCGGAAATCTGAACAAAGGAAAGAGGAGTGACCACTCTCCTGTCCATCACCAACCCAGTGGTGGTGCCCAGAGCTCCTCTAGTGTGTCCCAAACTTCAACCATCTTGCTTTGCAAGGTGTGAGGGCACTCTGGAGGCCTCTGAGTGGCCAGTGCCAGCAGGTGACATCAGAGACCCCACCTGATAGGTCCTTAGCTGATAAGGTAGCCAATCCCCCTCTCCGGGCTATTTAGGGTCTCTCCTGAGGGTTCTCTTCAGATCTGCTTGCAAGTTTCCTTCAGGAATCCTCGGCAACCACTTAAGACTCTTCTGACCTCGGATCAACCGCAGCCTGCTTAAAGAAATGCTGTAACTGCAACAAAGTGTCTACAAGAGACACTTTTCTTCAGCAACCTTGTAGGAAAGTACCATCTTGCCTGGCATGTTACCCCCATATTTCACTGTATATATGTTGTTTTCGTCTATGTGTCACTGGGACCCTGCCAGGTCTCTAGCACAGAACCCGGGTACTGCCAAACTGCCTTTCCGGGTTCTCCACTGCAGCTGCTGCCAACCCCTCAGACAGGTTTCTGCCCTCCTGGGGTCCAGGTAGCCCTGGCCCAGGAAGGCAGAACAAAGGATTTCCTCTGAGAGAGGGTGTAACACCCTCTCCCTTTGGAAATAGGTGTGATGGCTGGGGAGGAGTAGCCTCCCCCAGCCTCTGCAAATGCTTTGAAGTGCACAGATGCTGCCCATCTCTGCATAAGCCAGTCTACACCGGTTTAGGGATCCCCCAGCCCTGCTCTGGCGCGAAACTGGACAAAGGAAAGGGGAGTGACCACTCCCCTGACCTGCACGTCCCAGGGGAGGTGCCCAGAGCTCCTCCAGTGTGCCCCAGACCTCTGCCATCTTGGAAACAGAGGTGTTGCTGGCACACTGGACTGCTCTGAGTGGGCAGTGCCAGCAGGTGACTTCAGACACTCCTTCTGATAGGCTCTTACCTCTCTTAGTAGCCAATCCTCCTTCCTAGGTAGCCAAACCTCCTTTTCTGGCTATTTAGGGTCTCTGCTTTGGGGAATTCTTAAGATACCGAATGCAAGAGCTCACCAGAGTTCCTCTGCATCTCCCTCTTCACCTTCTGCCAAAGGATTGACCGCTGACTGCTCAGGACGCCTGCAAAACCGCAACAAAGTAGCAAAGATGACTACTGTAGCGGTGGGATAAGTGCTTTGAGACTACTTACCACTCTTGTCATTGTACTTTTCATAAGAGAAAAATATACAAAACAAGTTCAGTGTATGTACACCTAACCAAAAAGTTTTGCATTTCCTTTCTCACTCTTTTTCTAAAGTACTGAAAAGTACTTCTAAACTTTCAAAAAGTTCTTAAAAAGTTTAAAAAGTTTTTTTTCTGTCTTTTCTAAAAGTTCTGACAAACTTTTTATCCTTTTTCTATCACTTTAACTCTTTCTAAAATGTCTGGCACAGGCCAAAATGTTGATCTGTCCAAACTTGCATATGACCACCTTAGCTGGAAAGGAGCAAGGAGTCTCTGTGTAGAAAGAGGTTTGAGTGTAGGGAAGAATCCTTCTTTGGAATTATTGCTTAACATGCTTAGAGAACAAGATAAGGCCAGAAGAGCCCCATCTGTTGAAAAAGTAGCTAATGGTTCCCAATCTGATCCAGGGACTCCCCTAGGAAAAGATTCAGGAAAGAAACTTCATAGCCTGCCCATTACTAGACAGTCTAGCATAGTTGGTAATGATGAAGAGGTACACCATACAGATAGTGTTATCTCACATCATAGCAAAAATATTGTTTCTCACCATAGTAGAAGTGATGTTTCTGTTAACCAAGCTGTGACTTCTGTAAGGGACAGGTCTCCTTCTGTCCATTCTCACCACACTTCTGTTTCAAGGAATGTCCCTCCCACCCAACCTGATGACAGATTGTTAGAAAGGGAGCTCAATAGATTGAGAGTGGAACAAACCAGAATGAAGCTCAAGAAGCAACAGCTGGATTTGGATAGACAGTCCTTAGACGTAGAGAAGGAGAGACAGAAACTGGGTTTAGAAACCCATGGTGGCAGCAGCAGTATTCCCAATAGTCATCCTGCAAAAGAGCATGATTCTAGGAATCTGCACAAGATAGTTCCCCCTTATAAGGAGGGGGATGACATTAACAAGTGGTTTGCTGCACTTGAGAGGGCCTGTGTTGTACAGGATGTACCTCAAAGGCAGTGGGCTGCTATCCTATGGCTATCATTTAGTGGAAAGGGTAAGGATAGGCTCCTTACTGTGAAAGAAAGTGATGCCAATAATTTTACAGTTCTTAAGAATGCACTCCTGGATGGTTATGGCTTAACCACTGAACAATACAGGATAAAGTTCAGAGAGACCAAAAAGAGACCAAAAAGGAGTCTTCACAAGACTGGGTTGATTTCATTGACCATTCAGTGAAGGCCTTGGAGGGGTGGTTACATGGCAGTAAAGTTACTGATTATGACAGCCTGTATAACTTGATCCTGAGAGAGCATATTCTTAATAATTGTGTGTCTGATTTGTTGCACCAGTACTTGGTGGACTCTGATCTGACCTCTCCCCAAGAATTGGGAAAGAAGGCAGACAAATGGGTCAGAACAAGGGTGAACAGAAAAGTTCATACAGGGGGTGACAAAGATGGCAACAAGAAGAAGGATGGTAAGTCTTCTGACAAAGGTGGGGACAAATCTAAAAATGAGTCTTCATCAGGCCCACAACTCCAGTTGGGATGATCACCTGGTTCACCTATGGAAAGTTTTAGAGGCCCTGCAAAAGGCAGGCCTCACTATCAAGGCTTCAAAGTGCCAGATAGGGCAGGGGAAGGTGGTTTATCTGGGACACCTTGTTGGTGGGGAACAGATTGCACCACTTCAGAGGAAAATCCAAACTATTATAGATTGGGTTCCCCCTACTACTCAGACTCAGGTGAGAGCCTTCCTAGGCCTCACTGGGTATTACAGGAGGTTCATTAAGAACTATGGCTCCATTGCAGCCCCTCTTAATGACCTCACATCCAAGAAAATGCCTAAAAAGGTATTGTGGACAGCTAGCTGTCAGAAAGCTTTTGAGGAGCTGAAGCAGGCCATGTGCTCTGCACCTGTCCTGAAAAGCCCTTGTTACTCTAAAAAATTCTATGTCCAAACTGATGCATCTGAATTAGGAGTAGGGGCACTCCTATCACAACTTAATTCTGAGGGCCAGGATCAACCTGTTGCTTTTATTAGTAGGAGGTTGACCCCTAGAGAAAAGCGTTGGTCTGCCATTGAGAGGGAGGCCTTTGCTGTGGTCTGGGCACTGAAGAAGTTGAGGCCATACTTGTTTGGCACTCACTTCATTGTTCAGACAGACCACAAACCTCTACTTTGGCTAAAACAAATGAAAGGTGAAAATCCTAAATTGTTGAGGTGGTCCATATCCCTTCAGGGAATGGACTATACAGTGGAACATAGACCTGGGAGTAGCCACTCCAATGCAGATGGACTCTCCAGATATTTCCACTTAGACAATGAAGACTCATCAGGTCATGGCTAGTCTTATTGTCCTTCGTTTGGGGGGGGGTTGTGTAGGAAAGTACCATCTTGCCTGGCATGTTACCCCCATTTTTCACTGTATATATGTTGTTTTAGTTGTATGTGTCACTGGGACCCTGCTAGTCAGGGCCCCAGTGATCATAAGTGTTCCTGAATGTGTTACCTGTGTTATGACTAACTGTCTCACTGAGGCTCTGCTAATCAGAACCTCAGTGGTTATGCTCTCTCATTTCTTTCAAATTGTCACTAACAGGCTAGTGACCAATTTTACCAATTTACATTGGCTTACTGGAACACCCTTATAATTCCCTAGTATATGGTACTGAGGTACCCAGGTATTGGGGTTCCAGCAGATCCCTATGGGCTGCAGCATTACTTTTGCCACCCATAGGGAGCTCTGACAATTCTTACACAGGCCTGCCACTGCAGCCTGAGTGAAATAACGTCCACGTTATTTCACAGCCATTTTACACTGCACTTAAGTAACTTATAAGTCACCTATATGTCTAACCTTTACCTGGTAAAGGTCGGGTGCTAAGTTACTTAGTGTGAGGGCACCCTGGCACTAGCCAAGGTGCCCCCACATTGTTCAGGGCCAATTCCCCGGACTTTGTGAGTGCGGGGACACCATTACACGCGTGCACTACATATAGGTCACTACCTATATGTAGTTTCACAATGGTAACTCCGAATATGGCCATGTAACATGTCTATGATCATGGAATTGCCCCCTCTATACCATCCTGGCATAGTTGGCACAATCCCATGATCCCAGTGGTCTGTAGCACAGACCCTGGTACTGCCAAACTGCCTTTCCCGGGGTTTCACTGCAGCTGCTGCTGCTGCCAACCCCTCAGACAGGCTTCTGCCCTCCTGGGGTCCAGCCAGGCCTGGCCCAGGATGGCAGAACAAAGGACTTCCTCTGAGAGAGGGTGTTACACCCTCTCCCTTTGGAAAATGGTGTGAAGGCAGGGGAGGAGTAGCCTCCCCCAGCCTCTGGAAATGCTTTCATGGGCACACATGGTGCCCATTTCTGCATAAGCCAGTCTACACCGGTTCAGGGACCCCTTAGCCCTGCTCTGGCGCGAAACTGGACAAAGGGAAGGGGAGTGACCACTCCCCTGACCTGTACCTCCCCTGGGAGGTGCCCAGAGCTCCTCCAGTGTGCTCCAGACCTCTGCCATCTTGGAAACAGAGGTGCTGCTGGCACACTGGACTGCTCTGAGTGGCCAGTGCCATCAGGTGACGTCAGAGACTCCTGCTGATAGGCTCCTTCAGGTGTTGCTAGCCTATCCTCTCTCCTAGGTAGCCAACCCCTCTTTTCTGGCTATTTAGGGTCTCTGTCTCTTGGGATTCCTTAGATAACGAATGCAAGAGCTCATCCGAGTTCCTCTGCATCTCTCTCTTCACCTTCTGCCAAGGAATCGACTGCTGACCGCGCTGGAAGCCTGCAAAACTGCAACATAGTAGCAAAGACGACTACTGCAACTCTGTAACGCTGATCCTGCCGCCTTCTCGACTGCTTTCCTGGTGGTGCATGCTGTGGGGGTAGTCTGCCTCCTCTCTGCACTAGAAGCTCCGAAGAAATCTCCCGTGGGTCGACGGAATCGTTCCCCTGAAACCGCAGGCACCAAAGAACTTCATCACCGGTACCTTGGGTCTCCTCTCAGCACGACGAGCAAGGTCCCTTGAATCCAGCAACTCTGTCCAAGTGACTCCCACAGTCCAGTGACTCTTCAGTCCAAGTTTGGTGGAGGTAAGTCCTTGCCTCCCCACGCCAGACTGCATTGCTGGGAACCGCGACTTTTGCAGCTACTCCGGCCTCTGTGCACTTCCGGCGGAAATCCTTTGTGCACAGTCCAGCCTGGGTCCACGGCACTCAAACCTGCATTGCACGACCTCCTAAGTTGTTCTCCGGCGACGTGGGACTCCTTTGTGCGACTTTGGGGGAGCACCATTTCACGCATCCTCGTAGTGCCTGTTTCTGGCACTTCTGCGGGTGCTACCTGCTGCTGAGAGGGCACCTTGTCTTGCTCAACGCCCCCTCTATCCCCTGACGTAATTGGCGACATCCTGGTCCCTCCTGGGCCACAGCAGCATCCAAAAACCTTAACCGCACGATTTGCAGCTAGCAAGGCTTGTTGGCGGTCTTTCTTCAGGAATACACTTCTGCACGACTCTCCACGGCGTGGGGGATCCGTCCTCCAAAGGGGAAGTTCCTAGCCCTTGTCGTTCCTGCAGAATCTCCAGCTTCTACTGTCCAGTAGCAGCTTCTTTGCACCCACAGCTGGCATTTCCTGGGCATCTGCCCATCTCCGACTTGCTTGTGACTTTTGGACTTGGTCCCCTTGTTCCACATGTACCCTCGACTGGAAATCCATCGTTGTTGCATTGCTGATTTGTGTCTTTCCTGCAGAATTCCCCTATCACGACTTCTATGTCCTTTGGGGAACTTTAGTGCACTTTGCACTCACTTTTCAGGGTCTTGGGGTGGGCTATTTTTCTAACCCTTACTATTTCCTAATAGTCCCAGCGACCCTCTACAAGGTCACATAGGTTTGGGGTCCATTCGTGGTTTGCATTCCACTTTTGGATTATATGGTTCGGGTTGCCCCTATCCCTATGTGTTTCCATTGCATCCTATTGTAACTATACATTGTTTGCACTGTTTTCTAATACTATTACTTCATATTTTGGTATTGTGTACATATATCTTGTGTATATTTGCTATCCTCATACTGAGGGTACTCACTGAGATACTTTTGGCATATTGTCATAAAAATAAAGTACCTTTATTTTTAGTATATCTGTGTATTGTGTTTTCTTATGATATTGTGCATATGACACTAGTGGTACTGTAGGAGCTTCACTCGTCTCCTAGTTCAGCCTAAGCTGCTCTGCTAAGCTACCATTATCTATCAGCCTATGCTGCTAGACACCCTATACACTAATAAGGGATAACTGGGCCTGGTGCAAGGTGTAAGTACCCCTTGGTACTCACTACAAGCCAGTCCAGCCTCCTACAACTACTGCAACTTTGTATCGCTTCATCCTGTAGGCTTTCTCGACTATTTCCTGGTGGTGCATGCTCTGGGGGTAGCCTGCCTCCTTCTTGCACCAGGAGCTTTGAAGAAATCTCCCGTGGGTCGATGGAATCTTCCCCTTGCAACCGCAGGCAACATAAGACTGCATCACCGGTCCTCTGGGTCCCCTCTCAGCACGACGAGCGTGGTCCCTGGAACTCAGCAACTCTGTCCAAGTGACTCCCACAGTCCAGTGACTCTTCGGTCCAAGTTTGGTGAAGGTAAGTCCTTGCCTCCCCACGCTAGACGGCATTGCTGGGTACGTCGTGATTTGCAGCTTCCAGGATTTCCTTCGTCCACAGCCAAGCCTGGGTCCCGACACTCTAACCTCCAGTGCACAACCTTCTGAGTTGTCCTCCGGCGTCGTGGGACTCCCTTTTCTGACTTAGGGTGGACTCCGGTTCACTCCTCTTCTAAGTGCCTGATTCAGTACTTCTGCGGGTACTGCCTGCTTCTGTGAGGGCTCCCTGACTTGCTGGGCGCCCTCTCTGTCTCCTCATCCAAGTGGCGACATCCTGGTCCCTCCTGGGCCACAGCAGCATCGAAAAACCCTAACCGCGACCCTTGCAGCTAGCAAGGCTTGTTTGCGGTCTTTCTGCGTGGGAAACACCTCTGCGAGTTTCTTCACAATGTGGGACATCCATCCTCCAAAGGGGAAGTTCCTAGTCCTCTTCGTTCTTGCAAAATACCAAGCTTCTTCCATCCAGTGGCAGCTTCCTTGTACCCTCAGCTGACATTTCCTGGGCTCCTGCCCTCTCTCGACACTGTCGCAACTCTTGGAGTTGGTCCCCTTTTCTTACAGGTACTCAAGTCCGGAAATCCACTGTTGTTGCATTGCTGGTGTTGGTTTTCCTTGCCTAATCCCCCTATCACGACTTCTGTGCTCTCTGGGGGTTGTAGGTGCACTTTACACCTACCTTACAGGGTCTTGGGGTAGGCTATTTTTCTAACCATGACTGTTTTCTTACAGTCCCAGAGACCCTCTACAAGCTCACATAGGTTTGGGGTCCATTCGTGGTTCGCATTCCAATTTTGGAGTATATGGTTTGTGTTGCCCCTATACCTATGTGCTCCTATTGCAATCTATTGTATCTTTACACTGCTTGCATTACTTCCTTTTGCCATTACTGCATAATGTTGGTATTGTGTACATATATCTTGTGTATATTTGTCATCCTCATACTGAGGGTACTCACTGAGATACTTTTGGCATATTGTCATAAAAATAAAGTACCTTTATTTTTAGTATATCTGTGTATTGTGTTTTCTTATGATATTGTGCATATGACACCATTGGTGTAGTTGTAGCTTTAAATGTCTCCTAGTTCAGCCTATGCTGCTTTGCCATAGATACCTTCTATCAGCCTTAGCTGCTAGAAACACCTCTTCTACACTAATAAGGGATAACTGGACCTGGCACAAGGTGTAAGTACCTCTGGTACCCACTAGAAGCCAGGCCAGCCTCCTACATTGGTGGCAGCGGTGGGATAAGTACTTGTAACTACTTACCACTTTGTCATTTTGTACTTTTCATAAGAGAAAAATATACAAAACAAGTTCAGTGTATGTACACCTAACAAAAAAGTTTGGCTTTTCTTCTCTTCCACTTTCTGCTAAGTGCTGAAAAGTACTCCTAAACTTTCTAAACGTTTCAAAAAGTTTGAAAAAGTTTTTTTTTCTGTTCTTTAAAAAGTCCTGAAACGTTTTCTCTCTTCTCAATGTCTCTAAACCTTCTTCTATCATGTCTGATGTAGGAACTTCTCTTAAAATGGTCAATACTACTTATGACAATCTAAACTTTAAGAGCCTAAGGAGTCTTTGCATTGATAGAGGTTTAGTGATAGGAAAGAATCCTTCAAGAGAATTTCTATTTAACCTGCTCCTTCAGAATGATAAGTCCCTAGCTGGCACTTCAATTGAGAAGATGGTAGATAGCTCACACTCTGACTCAGGGGAACCCCTTGAGGGAGGTGTGGAGGGTTCTATTCCAAATCTGCCCCTTAGCAGACCACCTAGCAATGCTGGTAGTAATAGAAGCTCCCATCATAGTGGGGATGTTTTTGTTCCTGGAGGCCAGGTTGTTAGAGTGCAAGATGTTAGGGACAGGTCTCCCTCTGTTGGTTCCAATATATCCTCAGTGTCCAAGCATTCCCAACCCACCCACCCTGAAGACAACATTTTAGAAAGGGAACTCAAAAAATTTAGAGTGGAAGAGACCAGGCTGAAGCTTAAACAGCAACAGCTGGCTCTAGACAGGGAATCCCTAGACCTGGAGAAGGAGAGACAGAGATTGGGGTTTGGACCCCATGGTGGCAGCAATAGCATTATTCCTGATAGTAATCCTGTTAGAGAGCATGATTCAAGGAATCTGCACAAGATAGTTCCCCCTTACAAGGAGGGGGATGACATTAACAAGTGGTTTGCTGCACTTGAGAGGGCCTGTATGGTAAAGGGGGTCCCTCAAACGCAGTGGGATGCTATTCTATGGCTATCTTTTAATGGAAAGGGTAGGGATAGGCTCCTTACTGTTAGAGAAAGTGATGCCAATAATTTTGCAGTTTTTGAAGGATGCACTCTTGGATGGATTTGGCTTAACCACTGAACAATACAGGATTAAGTTCAGAGACACCAGAAAAGAGTCCTCACAAGACTGGACAGACTTTGTAGTCTGTTCAGTGAAGGCCTTGGAGGGGTAGTTACAAGGCAGTACAGTTTCTGACTATGAAAGCCTGTATAATCTTATTCTGAGAGAGCATATTCTGAATAACTGTGTGTCTGACTTGTTACACCAATATCTAGTGGACTCAGATCTGACCTATCCCCAAGAATTGGGAAAGAAGGCAGACAAATGGGTCAGAACAAGAGTGAACAGAAATGTTCATACAGGGGGTGACAAGGATGGCAAGAAGAAGGATGGTAACTCTTCTGACAAGGGTGGGGACAAATCTAAAAATGAGACTTCATCAAGCCCACAAAAACACTCTGGTGGGGGTGGTGGGTCCAAATCCTCTTCAAATCAAGTAAAAAAAGACTTTGTGTTATTTATGTAAAGTAAAAGGCCATTGGACAACTGATGCAAGTTGTCCAAAGAAAAACACCAAACCTCCTACTACCACAACCCCTACTGCAACCTCTAGTGCCCCTTGTAATAGCAGTGGTGGTGGGAGCAAACATACCAATAGCCAATCCAAGGGAGTAGCTGGGCTCACTTTTGGGAATTTAGCTGGGGTAGTCTTGTTAGGGAGACCACAGAGGCTATGTTAATCTCTGTAGGTGCCATTGATTTCGCCACTTTGGTTGCTTGTCCCCTTAATATGGATAAGTACAAGCAACTTCCCCTAATCAATGGTGTTGTGGTTTAGGACTACAGGGACACAGGTGCCAGTGTTACCATGGTGATAGAGAAACTGGTACACCCTGAACAACACCTACTTGGTCACCAGTACCAAGTGACAGACGCTCATAACAACACTCTTAGCCACCCCATGGCTGTTGTGAATCTCAACTGGGGGGGGGGGTTACTGGTCCAAAGAAAGTTGTGGTTGCCTCAGATTTACCTGTAGACTGTCTACTAGGGAATGATTTAGAGACATCAGCTTGGGCAGAAGTGGAGTTGGAGGCTCATGCAGCAATGCTGGGCATTCCTGGGCATATTTTTGCTTTAACCAGGGCTCAGGCCAAAAAGCAAAAAGGACAGGGTGACTTGGATCCTGGAAAAATGGACCAAGTGCTCCCTAAAGCTAGGGGTAGCAAGGGTAAATCCCTACCCACTATCCCTCCCTCTACAGATGATTCAACGCTGAGGAAGAAGAATTTCCTCCCTGTGCAGAACCTTCACCAGAGGAGCTGGCAGCAGACACTGCTGAGCTTTTGGGTGGAGGTGGGCCTGCCAGGGAAGAGCTGAGTGTTGCACAGCAATCCTGTCCCACATTAGAGGGTCTCAGACAGCAAGCTGTCAAGCAGCAAAAGGGGGATGTCAGGGACTCACATAGAGTTTACTGGGAGGACAACCTCTTGTACACAGAGGCAAGAGACCCAAAACCTGGAGCAGCCAGGAGATTGGTCATTCCCCTGCAGTACAGAGAGTTCCTCCTAACTCTGGCACATGACATTCCCTTGGATGGGCATTTGGGCCAGATTAAAACATGGGAAAGGCTTGAGCCCCTGTTTCATTGGCCTAGGATGTCAGAGGACTAAAAAGATTTTTGTAAGTCTTGCGTGACCTGCCAAGCCAATGGCAAGACTGGTGGCACGCCAAAGGCTCCCCTTATTCCACTACCTGTTGTTGGGGTCCCCTTTGAAAGGGTAGGGGTTGACATAGTTGGCCCCCTTGACCCTCCTACTGCTTCAGCCAATAGGTTTATCTTGGTGGTTGTGGACCATGCCACAAGATATCCTGAAGCTATTCCTCTAAGGACCACTACAGCACCTGCAGTGGCAAAAGCCCTCCTGGGAATCTTTTCCAGGGTGGGTTTTTCCAAAAGAGGTTGTATCAGACAGGGGTAGCAACTTTATGTCTGCATACTTGAAGGCTATGTAGAAGGAATGTGGTGTAACATACAAATTCACCACACCTTATCATCCACAAACAAATGGACTGGTAGGGAGGTTTAATAAAACTCTCAAAGGAATGATAATGGGACTCCCTGAAAAACTCAGGAGGAGATGGGATGTCCTGTTATCTTGCCTCCTGCTTACAGGGAGGTACCCCAGAAAGGAGTGGGCTTCAGCCCCTTTGAACTCCTATTTGGGCACCCTGTAAGAGGTCCACTAACACTTGTGAAGGAGGGTTGGGAACAACCTTTAAAAGCTCCTAAGCAGAATATAGTGGACTATGTACTTGGCCTAAGATCCACAATGGCGGAGTACATGAAAAAGGCCAGTAAAAACCTTCAGGCCAGCCAAGAGCTACAGAAGCAATGGCATGACCAGAAGGCTGTTCTGATTCAGTACCAACCAGGACAGAAGGTGTGGGTATTGGAGCCTGTGGCCCCAAGAGCACTCCAAGAGAAATGGAGTGGACCCCATCTCATTGTTGAAAAGAAGGGCAAGGTCACCTACTTGGTTGACCTGGGCACTGCCAGGAGTCCCCTTAGGGTGATTCATGTCAACCGCCTAAAACCCTACTATGACAGGGCTGATCTCACCTTGCTCATGGCAACAGATGAGGGACAGGAAGAAGAAAGTGACCCTCTCCCTGATCTCTTCTCCTCCACAGAAGAGGATGCTCTAGTGGAAGGAGTAGTTTTGGCAGACTGTCTCACTGCAGAACAGAAAGACAACTTCATAAATCTCCTTGGTCAGTTTTCTGAACTCTTTTCAACTGTGCCAGGTATCACATCTTGGTGTGAACACACAATTGATACTGGAGACAGCATGCCTGTCAAAAGTAAAATCTATAGGCAGCCTGACCATGTCAGGGACTGCATAAAGCAAGAAGTTCAGAAAATGTTTGACTTAGGAGAGGTTGAACCTTCTGAAAGCCCTTGAGCCTCTCCTGTGGTGCTTGTACTAAAGCCTCACTCAAAAGATGGAAAAAGAGAGATGAGTCTTTGTGTAGATTACAGAGGTCCCAACCAGGTAACAAAAACTGATGCTCACCCTATACCCAGGGCAGATGAGCTCATAGATACACTGGCATCTGCCAAGGATCTAAGCACCTTTGATTTGACTGCAGGGTATTGGCAGATCAAATTGGCAGAGGGTGCTAAAGCAAAAACTGCATTTTCTACTACAGGAGGGCACTACCAATTCACAGTAATGCCCTTTGGTTTGAAAAATGCACCTGCCACTTTTCAGAGGTTGGCGAATACAGTCCTGCAAGGGTTGGAGGCTTTTAGTGCAGCATATCTGGATGATATAGCTGTCTTTAGCTCCACCTGGGATGATCACCTGGTCCACCTGTGGAAAGTTTTGGAGGCCCTGCAAAAGGCAGGCCTCACTATCAAGGTTTCAAAGTGCCAGATAGGGCAGGGAAAGGTGGTTTATCTGGGACACCTGGTAGGTGGAGAACAGATTGCACCACTTCAGGGGAAATTCCAGACAATCATGGATTGAGTTCCCCCTACAACACAGACCCAGGTGGGAGCCTTTCTACGCTTCACTGGGTATTACAGGAGATTCATTAAAAACTATGGCTCCATTGCTGCCCCACTTAATGATCTCACTATCAAGAAGATGCCTAAAAAGGTATTGTGGACAGCTAGCTGTCAGAAAGCTTTTGAGGAGCTCAAACAGGCCATGTGCACTGCACCTGTCCTAAAAAGCCCATGTTACTCCAAGAAATTAATTGTTCAAACTGATGCATCTGAATTAGGGGTAGGGGCAGTCTTATCACAACTCAATTCTGAGGGCCAGGATCAACCTGTTGCTTTTATCAGCAGGAGGTTGACCCCTAGATAAAAGCGTTCGTCTGCCATAGAGTGTCGCGGTTTTCAATGGTCTTACCGTCGCAGCTGAGAGGTGTAGGGGAACGGTCCTTGTTCCGGCGGGTTCTGCTCTGGCCAAGGTAGGGGCGACCCCTTTCGGTAGCCACGGTGCTGTTTGGTATGAGCGAACCACTACAGTCCGTGCCCTCCAGAAGGAGTCCCAGAGGAAAAACCCCCGTAGGGTAAAAAACCTCCACAGGAACTCCCTGAAATGAAAGGAGGACACCAGGGTATTAGGACCGTAGATCAGGAAGGCAGGAAAACAAGGCAGATCAGGAACGAACAAGATTCGCAGAAGGAATTCAAATAGGAGCGTGACTACCACCAAGGAGTGTTGCAACGCAATGGACCAGCAGTTGGAATCCCCTTATATACCCCTGGACAGGAAGTAGGAAACAGGAAGTAGAACACCACCATCTTGGAATGGGGAGAAAACAACAGGAGTGAATTAGGTATGTGTGTTAAACAATGCATGCTGGGCAGACAGGAAGTGGTCAGCATGCTGGGAAGAAAAGAGACAAGTATAAAGTACCCCAAGTGTAAGGGTTCTGTTTGTTCCAGAAAACATCGGTAAGTCAATGCCATGAAACGGACATGTGAGAAAATGAATGTTGAGCGCAAACTGCGCTAATGCGGCCATGCCTGAACCCCTTCGGGGTCTCAGACTTTGCCGCTTCTGCCTTTACGGCAGAACCTAAAATATGGCAAGCGGCGAGTGCCGCAACCCTTAGCCTGCCTTCCTGGAGCCTCCATGGCTCCCGCCCGGGCCGCGGCAACCCCCGCGACCCAAGCGTCGGCCGCGGCGCTCTCCGTGACCCGGGCGCCGGCCACGGCAGAAAAAGCGTGCCGCGCCACAGAAACTGAAGCCCGCGGCCACGGGGAGCGCCGCGGCGTAACATAGAGAGGGAGGCCTTTGCTGTGGTCTGGGCACTGAAGAAACTAAGGCCATACCTGTTTGGCACTCACTTCATTGCTCAGACAGACCACAAACCTCTACTTTGGCTAAAACAAATGAAAGATGAAAAGTCTAAATTGTTGAGGTGGTCCATATCTCTACAGGGAATGGACTATACAGTGGAACGTAGACCTGGGAGTACCCACTCCAATGCAGATGGACTCTCCAGATATTTCCATTTAGACAATGAAGACTCATCAGGTCATGGCTAGTCTTATTGTCCTTCGATTTGGGGGGGGTTGTGTAGGAAAGTACCATCTTGCCTGGCATGTTACCCCCATATTTCACTGTATATATGTTGTTTTAGTCTATGTGTCACTGGGACCCTGCCAGGCAGGACCCCAGTGCTCATAAGTATGTGCCCTGTATGTGTTCCCTGTGTGATGCCTAACTGTCTCACTGAGGCTCTGCTAACCAGAACCTCAGTGGTTATGCTCTCTCTGCTTTCCAAATTGCCACTAACAGGCTAGTGACCAATTTCACCAATTCACATTGGCATACTGGAACACCCATATCATTCCCTAGTATATGGTATTGAGGTACCCAGGGTATTGGGGTTCCAGGAGATCCCTATGGGCTGCAGCATTTCTTTTGCCACCCATAGGGAGATCTGACAATTCTTACACAGGCCTGCCAGTGCAGCCTGAGTGAAATAACGTCCACGTTATTTCACAGCCATTTACCACTGCACTTAAGTAACTTACACGTCACCTATATGTCTAACCTTCACCTGGTGAAGGTTGGGTGCAAAGTTACTTAGGGCCTGATTCTAACTTTGGAGGACGGTGTTAAACCGTCCCAAAAGTGGCGGATATACCACCTACCGTATTCCGAGTTCCATAGGATATAATGGACTCGTAATACGGTAGGTGGTATATCCGCCACTTTTGGGACGGTTTAACACCGTCCTCCAAAGTTAGAATCAGGCCCTTAGTGTGTGGGCACCCTGGCACTAGCCAAGGTGCCCCCACATTGTTCAGGGCAAATTCCCCGGACTTTGTGAATGCGGGACCCCATTACACGTGTGCACTATACATAGGTCACTACCTATGTATAGAGTCACAATGGTAACTCCGAATATGGCCATGTAACATGCCTAAGATCATGGAATTGTCACCCCAATGCCATTCTGGAATTTGGGAGACAATTCCATGATCCCCCGGGTCTCTAGCACAAAACCCGGGTACTGCCAAACTGCCTTTCCGGGGTCTCCACTGCAGCTGCTGCTGCTGCCAACCCCTCAGACAGGCTTCTGCCCTCCTGGGGTCCAGGCAGCCCTGGCCCAGGAAGACAGAACAAAGGATTTCCTCTGAGAGAGGGTGTAACACCCTCTCCCTTTGGAAATAGGTGTGATGGCTGGGGAGGAGTAGCCTCCCCCAGCCTCTGGAAATGCTTTGATGGGCACAGATGCTGCCCATCTCTGCATAAGCCAGTCTACACCGGTTCAGGAATCCCCCAGCCCTGCTCTGGCGCGAAACTGGAAAGAGGAAAGGGGAGTGACCACTCCCCTGACCTGCACCTCCCAGGGGAGGTGCCCAGAGCTCCTCCAGTGTGCCCCAGACCTCTGCCATCTTGGAAACAGAGATGTTGCTGGCACACTGGACTGCTCTGAGTGGCCAGTGCCAGCAGGTGATGTCAGAGACTCCTTCTGATAGGCTCTTACCTCTCTTAGTAGCCAATCCTCCTTCCTAGGTAGCCAAACCTCCTTTTCTGGCTATTTAGGATCTCTGCTTTGGGGAATTCTTCAGGTAACGAATGCAAGAGCTCACCAGAGTTCCTCTGCATCTCCCTCTTCAGCTTCTGCCAAAGGATTGACCGCTGACTGCTCAGGACGCCTGCAAAACTGCAACAAAGTAGCAAAGATGACTACTGCAACCTTGTATCGCTTCATCCTGCCGGCTTTCTTGACTGTTTCCTGGTGGTGCATGCTCTGGGGGTAGCCTGCCTCCTTCTTGCACCAGGAGCTCTGAGGAAATCTCCCGTGGGTCGAAGCAATCTTCCCCCTGCCACCGCAGGCAACAAAAGACTGCATCACTAGTCCTCTGGGTCCCCTCTCAGCACGACGAGCGTGGTACCTGGAACTCAGCAACTCTGTCCAAGTGACTCCCACAGTCCAGTGACTCTTCAGTCCAAGTTTGATGGAGGTAAGTCCTTGCCTACCCACGCTAGACTGCATTGCTGGGTACTGCGTGATTTGCAGCTGCTCAGGCTCCTGTGCACTCTTCCAAGATTTCCTTCGTGCACAGCCAAGCCTGGGTCCCCAACACTCTAACCTGCAGTGCACAACCTTCTGAGTTGTCCTCCAGTGTCGTGGGACTCCCTTTTCTGACTTCGGGTGGACTCCGGTTCACTCCTCCTTTAAGTGCCTGATCTGGTACTTCTGCAGGTGCTGCCTGCTTTTTTTAGGGCTCCCTGACTTGCTGGGTCCCCCCTCTGTCTCCTCATCCAATTGGCGACATCCTGGCCCCTCCTGGGCCACAGCAACATCCAAAAACCCTAACCGCGACCCTTGCAGCTAGCAAGGCTTGTTTGTGGTCTTTCTGCGTGGGAACACCTCTGCAAGCTTCTTCACGACGTGGGACATCCATCCTCCAAAGGTGAACTTCCTAGTCCTCTTCGTTCTTGCAAAACACCAAGCTTCTTCCATCCGGTGGCAGCTTCCTTTCACCCTCAGCTGGCATTTCCTGGGCTCCTGCCCACTCTCTACACTGTTGCGACTCTTGGACTTGGTCCCCTTGTCTTACAGGTACTCAGGTCCGGAAATCCACTGTTGTTGCATTGCTGGTGTTGGTTTTCCTTGCAGAATCCCCCTATCACGACTTCTGTGCTCTCTGGGGGTTGTAGGTGCACCTTACGCCTACCTTACAGGGTCTTGGGGTGGGCTAGTTTTCTAACCCTCACTGTTTTCTTACAGTCCCAGCGACCCTCTACAAGCTCACATAGGTTTGGGGTCCATTCGTGGTTCGCATTCCACTTTTGGAGTATATGGTTTGTGTTGCCCCTATACCTATGTGCTCCTATTGCAAACTATTGTAACTACACTGCTTGCATTACTTCCTTTTGCTATTACTGCATAATTTTTGTATTGTGTACATATATCTTGTGTATATTTGTCATCCTCATACTGAGGGTACTCACTGAGATAATTCTGGCATATTGTCATAAAAATAAAGTACCTTTATTTTTAGTATATCTGTGTATTGTGTTTTCTTTTGATATTGTGCATATGACACCAGTGGTATAGTAGAAGCTTTACATGTCTCCTCTTCTACACTGATAAGGGATAACTGGACCTGGCACAAGGTGTAAGTACCTCTGGTACCCACTACATGCCAGGCCAGCCTCCTACAAACCTCAGCTCCAAATCAGCAACTGCAACAGTTTCCACGGTGTGCATGCTCTGGGGACTCCCTGTCTTCATCCTGCACCAGAAGAACGGAAGAAATCTGCCGTGGAGTGACGGAATCACTCCTCTGCTCCAAGCAGGCACCTTCCAAGGCGATGACCGGTACCCTAGGACTCCTCTCACGGCAACGAGCGTGCTCCTAATGAAACAGAGGGTGGACATCATCGACATAGACTGTCCTGAGATCCTGCTGACGCAATTTGGAGGAATTAAGGCCTTGCCTTCCCCGAGAACAATGGTACCCCTGTGTAGTGTGTCTTCTTCGCCTCGTGAGGCCTCCGTGCACTCTTTGCAAAATTCCTTCGTGCACAGCCTGGCCCAGGTACCCAGCACTCCACCCTGCAACGCGCAACTTGCTGAGTTGTTCTCCGGGGGCTTGGGACCTTCTTTCATTGTGCTGCATCAACCACATTTTGCACCTCCTTTGAACCCGGCTCCTGCGGGTTCTGGCAGTGCTGAATGGCATCCTGAGGGCTCTCTAAAGTGCTGAGAGCCCCCTTTCCCTCCTCACACAGAGTTGAGGCCCCCAGGTCCCTCCTGGATCCATCTAGCGCCATTTTGATGAAAAATGCTCTTTTGCCGTAGCCAAGGCTCGTTGGCACCTTCCAACACAAACACTCGTCTGGAACAATCTTCAAGCCGTGGGACATCTTTTACATCATGCAGGAACCCGCTGGCATCGTCCTAGGGTGCATTTCTGCAGTTCTCAACTAACCAGGGACTCTTCTTTTTCACCCTCTTCTGGGTTGGCAGGGGCTCCTGTCCTTCCTGGAACTTCTTTCAACTTCTGGACTTGGTCCCCTTCCTTTGCAGGTCTTCAGGTCCAATAATCCAGCAGCTGTTCTTTGCAGACTTGGTTGGCTGCTGCAAAATCCCCAAAACGAGGTTTAGTGTGTCCTAAGGAAACTTGCTGTACTTTTCTACTGCTTTTCTGGGCTCTGGGGTGGGGTAATTTACTTCTCTTTACTGTATTCTTACTCTCCTAGCGATTCTGCACACACTACACTTGTCTAGGGGGGAATTCGTGATTCACATTCCACTTTTTTAGTATATGGTTTGTGTTGCCCCATACCTATTTTCTCCCACTGCATTCTATAGGATTTCCTACTGTTTGCATTGTTGTATGACTACTTACTTGTCTAATTTTGGTGTCTAGTGTATATATTGTGTATAATACTTACCTCCAGAAGGAGTATTGTCTCTTAGATATTTTTGATACTGTGTCACTGTAGGAGGTTGGCCTGGCTTGTAGTGGGTACCAGAGGTACTTACACCTTGTGCCAGGTCCAGTTATCCCTTATTAGTGTAGAAGAGGTGTTTCTAGCAGCTTAGGCTGATAGAAAGTAGCTATGGCAAAGCAGCTTAGGCTGCACTAGGAGACATGTAAAGCTCCTACTATACCACTGGTGTCATATGCACAATATCATAAGAAAACACAATACACAGATATACTAAAAATAAAGGTACTTTATTTTTATGACAATATGCCAAAAGTATCTCAGTGAGTACCCTCAGTATGAGGATGAGAAATATACACAAGATATATGCGCACAAACCAAAATTATGCAGGTAATAGCAAAAGGAAGTAATGCAAGCAATGTAAAGTTACAGTAGATTGCAATAGGAGCACATAGGTATAGGGGCAACACAAATCATATACTCCACAAGTGGAATGTGAACCACGAATGGACCCCAAACCTATGTGAGCTTGTAGAGGGTCGCTGGGACTGTAAGAAAACAGTGAGGGTTAGCAAACTAGCCCACCCCAAGACCCTGAAAGGTAGGTGTAAAGTGCACCTACTACCCCCAGAGAGCACAGAAGTCGTGATAGGGGGATTCTGCAGGAAGAACAAACACCAGCAATGCAACAACAGTGGATTTCTGGACCTGAGTACCTGTAAGACAAGGGTACCAAGTCCAAGAGTCGCGACAGTGTCGAGAGTGGGCAGGAGCCCAAGAAATGCCAGCTGAGGGTGCAAAGAAGCTGCCACCGGATGGTAGAAGCTGTGGATTCTGCAAGAACGAAGAGGACTAGGAACTTCCCCTTTGGAGGAGGGCTGTCCCACGTTGTGAAGAAGCTTGCGGAGGTGTTCCCACGCAGAAAGACTGCAAACAAGCCTTGCTAGCTGCAAGGGTCGCAGTTAGGGTTTTTGGATGCTGCTGTGGCCCAGGAGGGACCAGGATGTCGCCACTTGGATGAGGAGACAGAGGGGGCGCCCAGCAAGTCAGGGAGCCCTCACAGAAGCAGACAGCACCCGCAGAAGTACCTGAACAGGCACTTGGGAGAAGAGTGAACCGGAGTCCTCGCGAAGTCACAAAAGGGAGTCCCACGACGCCGGAGGACAACTCAGAAGGTTGTGCACTGCAGGTTAAAGTGTCGGGGACCCAGGCTTGGCTGTGCACGAAGGAAATCTTGGAAGAGTGCACAGGAGCCGGAGCAGCTGCAAATCACGCAGTACCCAGCAATGCAGTCTAGCGTGGGTAGGCAAGGACTTACCTCCATCAAACTTGGACTGAAGAGTCACTGGACTGTGGGAGTCACTTGGACAGAGTTGCTGAGTTCCAGGGACCACGCTCTTCGTGCTGAGAGGGGACCCAGAGGACTAGTGATGCAGTCTTTTGTTGCCTGCGGTTGCAGGGGGAAGACTCTGTCGACCCACAGGAGATTTCTTCAGAGCTCCTGGTGCAGAGAGGAGGCAGGCTACCCCCAGACCATTCACCACCTGGAAACAGTTGAGAAAGCTGGCAGGATGGAGCGATAAAAGGTTGCTAGTAGTCATCTTGCTACTTTGTTGCAGTTTTGCAGGCGTCCTGAGCAGTCAGCGGTCTATCCTCTGACAGAAGGTGAAGAGGGAGATGCAGAGGAACTCTGGTGAGCTCTTGCATTCATTATCTGGTAAGATCCCCAAAGCAGAGACCCTAAATAGCCAGAAAAGGAGGTTTGGCAATCTAGGAAGGAGGATTGGCTACCAAAAGAGGTAAGAGCCTATCAGAAGGAGCCTCTGATGTCACCTGCTGGCACTGGCCACTCAGAGCAGTCCAGTGTGCCACAAAAACCTCTGTTACCAAGATGGCAGAGGTCTGGGACACAATGGAGGAGCTCTGGGCACCTCCCCTGGGAGGTGCAGGTCAGGGGAGTGGTCACTCCCCTTTCCTTTGTCCAGTTTCGCACCAGAGCAGGGCTGGGGGATCCCTGAACCAGTGTAGACTGGCTTATGCAGAGATGGGCACCATCTGTGCCCATCAAAGCATTTCCAGAGGCTAGGGGAGGCTACTCCTCCCCAGCCTTCACACCTATTTCCAAAGGGAGAGGGTGTTACACCCTCTCTCAGAGGAAGTCCTTTGTTCTGCCTTCCTGGGCCAGGGCTGTCTGGACCCCAGGAGGGCAGAAACCTGTCTGAGGGGTAGGCAGCAGCAGCAGCTGCAGTGCAACCCCTGAAAAGGCAGTTTTGCAGTACCCGGGTTCTGTGCTAGAGACCCGGGGGATCATGGAATTGTCCCCCAATGCCAGAATGGCTTTGGGGGGACAATTCCATGATCTTAGACATGTTACATGGCCATGTTCGGAGTTACCATTGTGACGCTGTACATAGGTAGAGACCTATGTACAGTGCACGCGTGTAATGGTGTCCCCGCACTCACAAAGTCCGGGGAATTTGCCCTGAACTATGTGGGGGCACCTTGGCTAGTGCCAGGGTGCCCACACACTAAGTAACTTTGCACCCAACCTTCACCAGGTGAAAGTTAGACATATAGGTGACGTATAAGTTACTTAAGTGCAGTGGTAAATGGCTGTGAAATAACGTGGACGTTATTTCACGCAGGCTGCAGTGGCAGGCCTGTGTAAGAATTGCCAGAGCTCCCTATGGGTGGCAAAAGAAATGCTGCAGCCCATAGGGATCTCCTTGAACCCCAATACTCTGGGTACCTCAGTACCATATACTAGGGAATTATATGGATGTACCAGTATGCCAATGTGAATTGGTAAATTTAGTCACTAGCCTGTTAGTGACAAATTTGGAAAGCAGAGAGATCATAACCACTGAGGTTCTGTTTAGTAGAGCCTCAGTGAGACAGTTAGGCATCACACAGGGAACACATACATATAGGCCACAAACGTATGAGCACTGGGGTCCTGGCTAGCAGGGTCCTAGTGACACATAACAAACATACTGACAACATAGGGTTTTCACTATGAGCACTGGGCCCTGGCTAGCAGGATCCCAGTGAGACAGTGAAAACACCCTGACATATACTCACAAATAGGCCAAAAGTGGGGGTAACAAGGCTAGAAAGAGGCTACTTTCTCACAGTCACCCAAATAAATACCTGTATGTTTGGTAACACTGAGTATTGTCTTTACTTGTGTATAAGTACTGTGTAACTATAAGTGGTATTGCATGAGCTTTGCAAGCCTCCTAGTTCAGTCTAAGCTGCTCTGCTATAAATACCTCTATCAGCCTAAGCTGCTAGAACACTACTACATTCACTAACAAGGGATAACTGGACCTGGTGTAAGGTGTAAGTACCCAAGGTACTCACTACAAACCAGGCCAGCCTCCTACAGCCTATCCAGAAAGTGGATTCCAAAATCTTAAAAAGGTCCCAACAGTAAAATTAAAATGACAGGTGCAGAGACCGAGAACCAAGAGCTCAACCTGGAACCCCATGAGGCATATAGCTATGACCACTTAAGGAGACTCTGCAAGCTGTATCAAATATTCATAGTGAGAAAAGCCCCACTGCAGAGAAACCTAGGTTTCTGATGGCCCAGCATGAGAAGAGAATCCCCTAGATGAAGTAGATGATGTGATGCATAGGTGGTGGATGAAGAAGCTGTGGACAACGGAGGTGAGGGTAGCCCCTCTCACTCCAGCACTAGTGAACCCACAGAAGCAGACCTGGACATTGCAAGGCTGCACAAGAGACTTGTCTTAGAGAGACAGCTTTTGGAAATAGAGAAACAGAGAAAAGAGTTGGGCCTAGGACCCATCCCTGGTGACAGCATACAAGTTTTGAGTGAGAAATCCTTTAACATCAAACTCCCAAAAGGAGTTGCCCCTCCCTTCACTGAAGGGAATGATATAGTCAAATGGTTTTCTGCCTTTGAAAGATCCTGCACTGGGTAGGAAATTGACGAAAAGTATTGGAGCACACTGTTGTGGTAGTTATTCTCGGGAAAGTGCAGGCTCCTGATACTGAATGAGGCAGATTCTAAATCCTATGACGTCATGAAGGGTACCCTGATGGAGGGTTTTGGATTGATAACTGAAGAGTACCTTATAAAGTTCAGGGAGGCTTGAAAAACCCAGAGCCAAACTTGGGTAGACTTTGTGGACTATTTAGTAAAAATGGTGGGTGTTTGGTTATCTGGAAACAAGGTACAAGATTATGATGAGCCGTATAACCTATTCATGAAAGAGCAATTGCTAAGTAATTGTTTCAATGATAGGCTACATCAACATCTGGTAGACCTGGGGCAGTTTTCCCCTCAAGAACTGAGGAAGAAGGCAGACTATTGGGTCAAAACAAGGGTAACCAAAACTTCCACTGGTGAGGGAGAACAAACGAAAGAGGCAAAAAAGCTCCCCTCAAGAGAAAGATGGAAGCCAAAGCAACAATAACAAAGAGCCTTCTCAAGGCCCCCAAAAACCTGCACAGGAGGGTGGGCACAGATACTCCTCCTCAGTCTAGTGGTGGGTACAAAGGAAAACACTTTGAATTCAGCAAGGCTTGGTGCCATGACAGCAAAACTAAAGGAAACCAAACTGGAGACTCTAGCTGTAAAAACAAAAAGAATGCCTCTAGTTAACCTGCAGTAAATGCAGTTGCTAATCTTCAGATGGGATCAGAGGTGTGGCCTGACCATGTCAGGGATCCTACAGAGGCAACATTAGTCACTGATGGTGGGGTAGAATTATCCTGTGCTGTCTGACCAAGTAACATGCAAAACTACAGACTGCACCCTTTGATTAATGGGGAAAAAGTAGAAGCACTGAGGGACACAGGAGCTAGTGTTACCATGGTAACTCAGAACTTGGTCCACTCAAATCAGTAACTAGTAGGGAAGCATTATCCTGTCATCAATGTTGACAATGAGACAAAGCTCCATCCCGTGGCTATGGTAACCTTTGATTGGGGGGAGTAGTAGGGCAAACAAAGTGGTTGTGTCTTCATCCATCCCAGTAGATTGCCTGCTTGGAAATGACCTTGAGCATTCCCCCTGAGCTGATGTAGAACTGAAGAACCATGCAGCCATGCTTTGGATCCCAGAATGGACCTGTGTCAAGACTAGGGCACAGGCCAAACGTCATAGAGAAAAGGGAGTGCTGGATCCTGAAATAGTGGACCAGCCTCCCAAGAGAAAAGGCAGGAAGACTGGTGAACCAGCTTCACAACAGATCCCAAATCAGGACCCCTCTTCTCTGGAAGATGATTCCACCTTCTTGGAGGGAATTGAGCCTTCAAATCTTGGGCCTTACTACCCAGAGCTTTGTGACAGAGGGGACCCTCCACGGAAGATCTATGCCAGAGGCAGAGAACTTGTCCCACTCTTGAAGGCCTGAGGCAGCAAGCTGCACATGAAGAGTTAGGAAATGTCAGTGGTACCCACAGGGTTTACTAGGGGGAGGGCCTCCTGTACACAGAGGCCAGAGACCTCAAATCTGGTACAACCAGGAGGATGATAGTGCCCCAACAGATCAGAGAATTTCTCCTCACTCTAGCCCATGACACTGCCCTAGCTTGGCATCTGGGCCAAAATAAGACTGGGAGTAGGTTAGTTAACCAGTTTTATTAGCCTGGAATGTTCCAAAAAATGAAGGACTTTTGCCAGTCCTGCACTACCTGCCAAGCCAGTGGCAAAGCAGGTGGACATTTAAAGGCCCCCTTAATGCAAACACCTGTGGTGGGGCACCCTTTGAAAGGGTAGGGGTCGACATTGTTGCTCCCTCGACCCTCAAGCAGCTTCAAGGCACAGATACATACTTTGGTTGTGGATCGTGCCATTAGATACCCTGAGTCTATATCCCTTAGGACCATTACTACTCCTGCAATTGCAAAAGCCCTCCTGGGTATTTGTACCAGGGGAGGGTTCCCTAAGGAGGTAGTATCTGACAGGAGTTTAAACTTCATGTCGACATACTTAAAACACATGTGGAAGGAATGTGGGATGACTTATAAATGCACCACCCATACCTTCCCCAAACAAATGGGCTGGTTGAAAGATTTAACCAGACCCTAAAAGGCATGATTGGAGGACTCCCTGAAAAGCTCAGAAGGAGATGGGAAGTCCTGCTTCCTTGCCTGTTGTTTGCCTACAGGGAAGTGCCACAACAGGGAGTAGGTTTTTCCCTATTTTAACATGTTTGGGCACCCTGTTAGGGGGCCACTAAGGCTTGTAGGGAAGGCTGGGAGAAGTCTCTCAAAGAGCTCAAGCAAAATATTGTAGACTATGTGTTTGGCCTATGTACAGGGATGGCCAAATACATGGAGAAAGCCAGCCACAATCTACATGCCTGCCAGGAGCTGCAAAAGCTCTGGTATGACCACAATTCTGCTATGGTTAAGTTCCAACCAGGGCAGAAAGTTTGGGTGTTGGAGCCTGTTGCTCCAAGGGCCCTCCAGGACAAATGTTCTGGGCCGTATCCCATCCTTGAAAGAAAAGGAGAGGACACTTATTTAGTTGACCTAGGCAGTTGCAAAAACCTAAAAAGAATTATACATGTCAACCACCTAAAACCCTTCTATGACAGAGCTGATGTGACCATGCTCATGGTTACAGATGAGGTACAGGAAGATGAGAGTGAGCCTCTCCCTGAGTATCTCTCTAGCAACCCACAAGATGGTTCTGTGGATAGAGTGGTCTTATCAGACACCCTCACAGACCAACAGCAAACTGATTTCAGGCAAGTCTTCAACCAGCATGCTGAGTTATTCTCTCTGACCCTTGGAAAAACAAACTGGTGTACCCATGAAGTAGACACTGGTGACAGCTTGCCTGTCAAAAACAAGATATATAGACAGTGAGACCATGTGAGAGATAGTATTCAAACAGAGATTAAGTGGATACTGGATGGGGGTGTCATTGAAACCTCTGTGAGCCTCAGGGCTAGCCCAGTAGGTTTAGTCCCCAAGCCTCACTCCAAAGGAGAGAAAAAGGAAATTAGGATATGTGTCGATTACAGAGGTCTCAACTCTGTGACCATACCTGAAGCACACCCAATTCCAAGAGCTGATGAGCTCATAGACAGACTAGTGGCAGCCAAATATCTGAGTACCTTTGATCTGACATCTAGGTACTGGCAGATAGGTCTCACCCCAGGAGCAAAAGGGAGGTCAGCATTTTCTACTCCTAGTGGGCATTATCAGTTCACTGTTATGTCCTTCGAACTAAAGAATGCACCTGCCACCTTCCAGAGGTTGGTGAACCAACTCCTTGCTGGACTGGAATCTTTTAGTGCAGCTTATTTAGATGACATTGCTGTCAATTGTTCCACCTGGCAGGATCACCTGATCCACCTAAGGAAGGTCCTTGAGGCTCTGCAGAAGCCAGGCCTCCCTATTAAGGCCAGTAGGTGCCAGATAGGGCAGGGGAAAGTTGTTTACTTTAGTCAACTAGTTGGTGGAGGCAATGTACAACCCCTCTAACCTAAGATCCAGACCATTCTGTCTTGGGAAGCTCCTACAACCCAGACACATGTCAGGGCATTCCTTGGGTTGACTAATTACCATAGGAAATTTGTGAAGGATTATGGCACCATAGTTGCCCCTCTCACAGAGCTAACGTCCAAGAAAATGCCCAAAAAGGTTACCTGAACAGTGAGTTGTCAAAAGGCCTTTGACACTCTGAAGAATGCTGTGTGGCCTGCTCCAATCCTACAAGCACCAGACTACTCCAGGCAATTCATAGTCCAAACAGATGCTTCTGAAATGGGGATAGTAGAGGTCCTTTCCTAGATAAATGATGATGGAAATGACCAGTCAGTTGCTTTTTTAAGCAAAAACCTACTCCCCAGGGAACAAAATTGGAATGGCAAAGAGATGGAAGCCTTTGCTGTGGGTTGGATCCTGACGAAGCTGAGGCAATACCTGTTTGGCTCTCACTTCATAGCTCAAACTGACCACAGGTCTCTCAGTTGGATACAACAGATGAACAGAAACTGCTTAGGTGGTCCATTTTCCTACAGGGAATGGACTTTCAAGTGGAACACAGACCTGGGACTGGCCATGCCAATGGAGATTACCTCTCCAGTCTCTTCCACTTAGATGATGAAGACTCACTAGCGAAAGGGTAGTCTCATCCTCTTTCATTTGGGGTGGTAGTATTTGAAAAGACCTCTTCTTGACATAATTAGCCCTCCACTTTTTGTCTGATGTAAGATGTAGCCTAGACATTGTAGTACCCAGGAACTGTGCTAATCAGGTTCCCTGGGCCTGAGCTTTTTCCCTAAAACTGTTGTGATGCCCTGGCAGAATTGGAGACCCCCTTAGCTACCACTATAAGTCCTTAGTAAATGGTACTTAGGTACCCAAGGCATGGAGTACTAACGGTAGGCCCCTGAGGGCAGCAGCACTGATTGTACCACCCTTTAAGGCCATGGAATCTGGACTGGAATCAGTATACCCAGCACTACCATTGCAGGCTGAGTGCCCTGATGCAAACCTAAAAAGTAAACCCGACATGGCACACTGCCTGTGTGTCCTGCCAACTACACACTGCATACAGTATGGGTAAGTCACCTCTCTGGTAGGCCTTCTAACCCTAAGGCAGGGTGCACTATACTACATGCAAGGGCGTAGCTGTGTGAGCAATATGCCCCCACTATTGTTATGCCATTAATTGTGTTTGACCAATGAATTTGTGTTTCACCACTGCGCATATTAGTTGTTCAATGTTCATCAGGAGCACATTACATGCTGTATTTAGTTTAGCTGCCTATTGGCTTTAACCTGGCATTAGACATTACATTCTGTATTCAGTTTAGCTGCCTATTGGCTTTAACGTGGCATTACACATAACATTCTGTATTCAGTTTAGCTGCCTATTGGCTTTGACATGGCATTAGACATTACATTTGGTATTTAGGTTACCTGCCTATTGGCTTTAACGTGGAGTTAGACATTGCAGTTGAGACATTGCAGATGAGCTGTGTTTTTCCACATGGTAGACCAAGCTGTGTTTTTCAATTTGAATTCACACGAACCCTAACGTGATACGATAGCGTATATTTGGTGATTTCCTTTCTGCTCAGCCTTAGGAAGAAGAGAGGCTTAGGAGATCTGGCCAATCTCCAATGGCTTGTTTTATTTCCCAGGTCTGAGAGGAAGGGGCCAGGCTTTTTTAACTGTGTCCCTGGGCAGCAGCAAGAGATTTTCCAGGACTTCAGTCAGGAGTGGACGTCAGCTGCCTGGCCTCCCGTTTGGGTGGAAAATCTCCTTCTCGAAGTTGAACAGGAGTCATCAACTTGTAAGCATGAGAAGGATGACGAGCAGTGATAGGCCCTACGGTGATGAAATTCTGACTTTTATTCTTTGCTTTGAAGTTATGCTATAATATAATCACATGTATTGGCTAGTTACATTGCAATTGAGAAGTACTTTGATATATTTTAATTTCATTGCTATGACTACTTTGAAACGTGTGCTTCCAACCTACTAATCTCGTCTTTTAGGAACCTCGTGGTGAAGTAATGATAATAAATGTCTTCTTTAAACTAAGAAGGGCATTCCAGAGTTTTGTCAGCTCAGTCATAGGATAAGGAAAGCAAAACAACTATGTCCTTACCAAACCTTGGGCATAGTGAGATGACAGAGTAGCCATTTTAATTTACTGGATACTGGTCATCACAAGTTTCACAGCTCCTTCATGGTCACTCTGAACCCTGGGTTGTTTGGTATCAAACAACTCAGAATGATAAATCCAAACTGGTGCCACTATTGGATTTATTACTAAATGTTCCCAGGGGTTACCTTAACGGTGCCCCCTGCAAAAGCTAACTACCTTGGCATGGTTCCTGACTGGTTCTAATCAGCCTGCCACCGCCATACAGCCAAACAACAACCTTGGGGTGAGGGATTCTTCTCTCTGGATTCTAGGCAAAGCCCTTCCTGAGTGGAGGTGCTAACACCCCCTCCCTCAGGAATGTGCTCTGCCCTGGTGGTGAGCTTCAAAGGGGTTACCGCTTTTAAAACTCGACCCCACCCAGGCCTGCTGCTAGCAGTAGATGGCCGCCCTGTTGCAAACCCCCACTTTTGGCTGGAGCAACAGTGGGAAAATTCACAAAGGGTAGGAGGAGTGGCCCCACCTGGCATGCACCACCCCTATGGTGTTGCATGTGAGGTGGACCCTACATTTCATTTTCATCCCTCTTAGATGGAAGGAAAATAGCCAAACAGGTGTAGGGATGTGACCTCTGCCCTCCAGAAGTGGTCACTTGGTGGGTGTAGACACCTTAAGGTAGATGACCCATTAGTCACTACCAGGTTCCCCCTAAAACACCCACTACTGTATTTAGTCAGCATCCCTAGATTATGAAGTCAGATTGGATGGACAAAAGAAGACCAGCACCCAGAAGATACGAAGCAAGAGAACTGTGGACCTGCTGCACTAGAGAACAGGCACTAAACCTTACATGCTGTACCTAGGACCCGACAATCGCTGCTGAGCAACAGCTGGGAAACTTTACAAAAACCCCAGAGGACCCCCAGGCTTTGGAAATCGCTAGAGAACTCCTTATAGAGTGGAGGTATCACTCTACAACCCAAAGACACCATCAAGCCAGTGAGGTTGACTTCAATGACCAACCGCTAACTCCCAAACCTGACACCGCAGCTGGACTAAACTGCACCTCAATAACTGCACGGACAAGCCCTGCCAGTGTGGCAGGTTTGGTGGCACTGTGACCTCTAGCAGCCAAACCGTGCCAACACCAGGGGTATTGGTCACCCTACGTAGTACATCAAGAAAAACAGCCCGCCCTGGGCTGCAACAAGATCAGGGGGAAGCCCCAGTTGAGGGACTTCAGGAACACCCTGGACCTCCTGCCAGAGTCCCCCCGTTGTTCTGCAAATGACCCTTGAGCCAACTTACCTCCTGATCCTGAGGGCATCCTTGCGCACACCTCCTGGCTCATCAATTCACTTTGCACTCAGCCGCCCTGTGCCCTGCACCCTGCACTGAAGAACCTGTTGTGCCCTAAGGGTCCCCCACGCCTTGCGACCTCGACACTCCAAGGGAACCCCAAGTAACCATCTTTAAACGTACCTATGCAGCTCTTTTCCAAGTGGTCCCCCGCAGTGGCCCTGCACCACCTCCAGAAATCTTCTTCCAGTGCTACCACCGGAACAAATGGGTTTTCCCACTAATGACCTCAACACACCTGCAAAAGAAGAACTTGGTAAACCAACTGTATGATTTTATATGTATTTTTAAAGATGATCCTCAATTGATTCCTATGGTGCGCAATTACGCACAAAAAGACAATTTTCTATTAAACTTAAAAAATTCATATCTCGAAAAGTAGTTACCCAATTCTGATAATCTTGGTCTTTAAATTTATAATAAAAATGTGAAGTAGTTTTATAAATTAGTCTCAAGTTACTTCCTTGAGTGTGTGAGTTGCAAGATTGATGCTGTGAGTCCAACAAATGCTTTGCACTTCTCCAGTATTTGCTTAACTGTTTGACCCAGCTACCATATAAATTAGAGCATTGGGTGATCTAGTTTCACCCCTGTAAACCAACGTGTGGTTGCCCTTGACCCCCTACACAATGTGCCTAGCTTTGCAAACTGCATAGAGGGCCAGCCTGCTACATCTACTCCTGGACTTTGTTAGAGGGACTGCCTGGCTGTCCAAAGGTCTCATCTGGACAGCTTTTCTAAAAGGGACTGCTGCCCTGCTTGTTGCCCCGCTGCCTGCTGGCCTCTGACTCTGCTGGAAGGACTCTGCCTTCCCCACAAATGCTCTCCAAGAGGTTGGATTGAGTCGGCCTCCTGTTCTGAAGTCTCAGGGCCACAAAGACTTCACCCCAGAGAAGAAAATCTCTGTATGTCAGCGAAACACATGCAAAAATTGGTGCAGCGCCTACCTTGCCGCTGAAAACTTACTGTATTGCCTACTGGAGCGACGCATCGCCTTCTCCTTTGTACCAGCTGGTCAAGGATTTTCAACGCATTGTCCCTGGGCGTCAAAATATCCCCACATCACAGTGAGGAACCAAGGCTGGGCTCCTGGAAATCAACGCATCAGCTTGCAGCGTGGAAAAAATCGACGCATCATGTGAGCCGCACCGGAAAATCCAATGCAGCGCCTTCTTTTTCAACGCATCTCCTCTGCAGGCCCAGTGTGTCATTCTTTTTTATGCATCTCAGGTACTGTGTGTTAAAAGGAAATAACCACTGATTTTTAAGGTTTGAGAAGTTTTTAAACTTTTACAAAGTGATATCTTGACTTGTGCATTTTGGATTTTTGTCGTTTTGATCTTATTTTATTCAGATAAATATTATCTATTTTCCTAAACTGTTGTGGAGTACCTTTTGTGGTGTTTTCACTGTGTTACCATATGAGTTATTGCACAAATACTTTACACATTGCCTTCTAGGTTAAGCCTGGATGTTCTGTGCTAAGCTACCAGAGGGTGAGCACAGGATAATTTAGGTTGTGTTGTGACTTACTGTAGGAGGCTGGCCTGGCTTGTAGTGGGTACCAGAGGTACTTACACCTTGTGCCAGGTCCAGTTATCCCTTATTAGTGTAGAAGAGGTGTTTTTAGCAGCTTAGACTGATAGAAGGTAGCTATGGAAAAGCAGCTTAGGCTGAACTAGGAGACATGTAAAGCTCCTACTATACCACTGGTGTCATATGCACAATATCATAAGAAAACACAGAATTACTCAAAATAAAGGTACTTTATTTTTATGACAATATGCCAAAAGTATATCATTGAGTACCCTCAGTATGAGGATAAGTTATATACACAAGATATATGTGCACACACCAAAATTAGGTAAGTAATAGCAAGAAAAGTAATGCAGTGTAGAATTACAATAGATTGCAATAGGAGCACATAGGTATAGGGGCAACACAAACCATATACTCCAAAAGTGGAATGCGAACCACGAGTGGACCCCAAACCTATGTGAGCTTGTAGAGGGTCGCTGGGACTGTAAGAAAACAGTGAGGGTTAGAAAAATACCCCATCCCAAGACCCTGAAAGGTAGGTGTAAAGTGCACCTACTACCCCCAGAGAGGTTGTGATAAGGGGATTCTGCAGGAAGAACAAACACCAGCAATGCAACAACAGTGGATTTCCGGACCTGAGTACCTGTAAGACAAGGGGACCAAGCCCAATAGTCGCAACAGTGTCGAGAGTGGGGAGGAGCAAAGGAAATGCCAGCTGAGGGTGCAAGGAAGCTGCCACCGGTTGAAAGAAGCTTGAAGTTCTGCAAGAAAGAAGAGGACTAAGAACTTCTCCTTTGCTAGCTGCAAGGGTCGCGGTAGAGGTTTTTGGGTGCTGCTGTGGCCCAGGAGGGACCAGCATGTCGTCACTTGGAGGAGAAGACAGAGGGGGCACCCAGCAACTCAGGGAGCCCTCACAGAAGCAGGCAGCACTAGCAAAAGTATCTGAACAGGCACTTGGAAGGAAAGTGAACCGGAGTCCACTCAAAGTCACAAAAGGGAGTCCCACGACGTCGGAGGACAACTCAGAAGGTTGTGCACTGCAGGAAGGAGTGCCGGGGACCCAGGCTTCGCTGTGCA
The DNA here is from genome assembly GCF_031143425.1 of Pleurodeles waltl. Classification (NCBI taxonomy): domain Eukaryota; kingdom Metazoa; phylum Chordata; class Amphibia; order Caudata; family Salamandridae; genus Pleurodeles; species Pleurodeles waltl. The sequence continues at coordinate 409,443,506 of NC_090449.1, forward strand.
CGAAGGAAATCCTGGAAAAGTGCACAGGAGTCGGAGCAGCTGCAAATCATGCGGTACCCAGCAATGCAGTCTAGCGTGGGGAGGCAAGGACTTACCTCCACCAAACTTGGACTGAAGAGTCACTGGACTGTGGGTGTCACTTGGACAGAGCTGCTGAGTTCCAGGGACCACGCTCGTCAGGATGAGAGGGGACCCAGAGGACCAGTGATGCAGTCTTTTGGTGCCTGCGTTTGCAGGGGTAAGATTCCGACGACCCACAGGAGATTTCTTCGGAGCTTCTGGTGCAGGGTGAAGGCAGGCTACCCCCAGAGAATACACCACCTGGAAACAGTCGAGAAAGCCAGCAGGATGAGGCGCTACAATGCTGCTGGTAGTCGTAGGGCTACTTTGTTGCGGTTTTTCAGGCGTCCTGAGCAGTCAGCGGTCGATCCTTTGGTAGAAGGTGAAGAGGGAGATGCAGAGGAACTCTGGTGAGCTCTTGCATTTGTTATCTGAAGAATTCCCCAAACCAGAGACCCTAAATAGCCAGAAAAGGAGGTTTGGTTACCAAGGAAGGAGGATTGGCTACCAAGAGAGGTAAAGAGCCTATCAGAAGGAGACTCTGATGTCACTGGCCACTCAGAGCAGTCCAGTGTGCCCCCAACACCTCTGTTTCCAAGATGGCAGAGGTCTGGGACACACTGGAGGAGCTCTGGGCACCTACCCTGGGAGGTGCAGGTCAGGGGAGTGGTCACTCCCCTTTCCTTTGTCCAGTTTCGCGCTAGAGCAGGGCTGGGGGATCCCTGAACTGGTGTAGACTGGCTTATGCAGAGATGGGAACTATCTGTGCCCATCAAAGCAATTCCAGAGGCTGGGGGAGGCTTCTCCTCCCCAGCCCTTCACACCTATTTCCAAAGGGAGAGGGTGTAACACCCTCTCTCAGAGGAAATCCTTTGTTCTGCCTTCCTGGGCCAGGGCTGCCTGGACCCCAGGAGGGCAGAAACCTGTCTGAGGGGTTGGCAGCAGCAGCAGCTGCAGTGGAGACCCCGGAAAGGCAGTTTGGCAGTACCTGGGTACTGTGCTAGAGACCCGGGGGATCATGGAATTGTCCCCCCAATACCAGAATGGCATTGGGGTGACAATTCCATGATCTTAGACATGTTACATGGCCATGTTCGGAGTTACCATTACGACGCTGTACAGAGGTAGTGACCTATGTACAGTGCATGCGTGTAAAGGTGCCCCCGCACTCACAAAGTCCGGGGAATTTGCCCTGAACAATGTGGGGGCACCTTGGCTAGTGCCAGGGTGCCCACACACTAAGTAACTTTGCACCCAACCTTCACCAGGTGAAGGTTAGACATATGGGCCCTGATTCTGACCCCGGCGGTCTGAGACCGCCGGGGCCAGGGTCGGCGGGAGCACCGCCGACAGGCCGGCGGTGCCCCGCAGGGCATTCTGACCGCGGCGGTTTGGCCGCGGTCAGATTCGGAAAACCGGCGGTCTCCTGCCCCACTTTGTATTTCAGTGTCTGCTTTGCAGACACTGAAATACGCGACGGGTGCCACTGCATCCGTCGCACTTTCCCAGTCCGCCGGCTCAATTCTGAGCCGGCGTCCTCGTGGGAAGGTTGATTTGCCCTGGGCTGGCGGGCAGCCTTTTGGCGGTCGCCCGCCAGCCCAGGGCAAATCCCAAAATACCCTCAGCGGTCTTTCGACCGCGGAGCGGTATTTTGGTGGGGGAAGTCTGGCGGGCGGCCTCCGCCGCCCGCCAGACTTAGAATGACCCCCATGGTGACTTATAAGTTACTTAAGTGCAGTAGTAAATGGCTGTGAAATAACATGGACGTTATGTCACTCAGGCAGCACTGGCAGGACTGTGTAAGAATTGTCAGAGCTCCCTATGGGTGGAAAAAGAAATGCTGCAGCCCATAGGGATCTCCTGGAACCCCAATACCCTGAGTATCTCAGTACCATATACAAGGGAATTATATGGGTGTACCAGTATGCCAATGTGAATTGGTAAATTTAGTCACTGGCCTATTAGTGACAAATTTGGAAAGCAGAGAGAGCATAACCACTGAGGTTCTGGTTAGCAGAGCCTCAGTGAGACCGTTAGGCATCACAAAGGGAACACATACAGGGCACATACTTATGAGCACTGGGGCCCTGCCTAGCATATATACAGTGAAATATGCGGGTAACATGCCAGGCAAGATGGTACTTTCCTACACAACCCCCCCCCCAAACGAAGGACAATAAGACTACCCATGACCTGACGAGTCTTCATTGTCTAAGTCAGAGGTCTTCAAACTGTGGGGCGGGCCCCCCTAGGGGGGCCTCAAGTGCTCCCAGGGGGGGCGCCAAACTCTGGACAAAAGAAGCATTCTACCGATAACAGGCCTTTGTTTTAAACAAAAGCATGTTATTGCATTTTTAAAAAGATAACAGTACCTAACTGCAATGTTTAAATAGTTCTGGACATATTTAAACATTGCCATCCTTATAAAATATTTGTGAAAAATTCTGGGGGGGGCCCATAGATTTTTATTTTTCAACTGGGGGGGGGCGCGGCATTAAGAAGTTTGGAGACCACTGGTCTAAGTGGAAATATCTGGAGAGTCCATCTGCATTGGAGTGGGTACTCCCAGGTCTATGTTCCACTGCATAGTCCATTCCCTTTAGAGATATGGACCACCTCAACAATTTAGGGTTTTCACCTTTCATTTGTTTTAGCCAAAGCAGAGGTTTGTGGTCTGTCTGAACAATAAAGTGAGTGCCAAACAGGTATGGCCTCAACCTTTCCAGTGCCCAGACCACAGCAAAGGCCTCCCTCTCTATGGCAGACCAACGCTTTTCTCTAGGGATCAGCCTACTGCTGATAAAAGCAACTGGTTGATCCTGGCCCTCAGAATTCAGTTGTGATAAGACTGCCCCTACCCCTAATTCAGATGCATCAGTTTGAACAATGAATTTCTTGGAATAACATGGGCTTTTTAGGACAGGTGCAGAGCTCATGGCCTGTTTGAGCTCCTCAAAAGCTTTCTGACAGCTAGCTGTCCATCACACCTTCTTAGGCATTTTCTTACTAGTGAGATCATTAAGAGGGGCTGCTATAGAGCCATAGTTTTTAATGAATCTCCTGTAATACCCTGTGAGGCCTGAGAGGGCTTTCACCTGGGTCTGAGTTGTAGGGGGAACCCAATCGATGATTGTCTGGATTTTCTCCTGCAGTGGTGCAATCTGTTCTCCACCTACCAGGTGTCCCAGGTAAACCACCTTTCCCTGCCCTATCTGGCACTTTGAGGCCTTGATAGTGAGGCCTGCCTTTTGCAGGGCCTCCAAAACTTTCCAAAGGTGGACCAGGTGCTCATCCCAGGTGGAGCTAAAGACAGCTATATCACCTAGATATGCTGCACTAAAAGCCTCCAACACTTGCAGGACTGTGTTCACCAACCTCTGAAAAGTGGCAGGTGCATTTTTCAAACCAAAGGGCATCACTGTAAATTGATAGTGCCCTCCTATAGTTGAAAATGCAGTCTTAGGTTTAGCATCCTCAGCCAATTTGATCTGCCAATACCCTGCAGTCAAATCAAAGGTGCGAAGATACTTGGCAGATGCCAGTGTATCTATGAGCTCATCTGCCCATCTTTGAAGAATTCCCCAAAGCAGAGACCCTAAATAGCCAGAAAAGCAGGTTTGGTTACCAAGGAAGGAGTATTGGCTACCAAGAGAGGTAAAGAGCCTATCAGAAGGAGCCTCTGATGTCACCTGATGGCACTGGTCACTCACCTGTCCATCACCACCCCAGGGGTGGTGCCAAGAGCTCTTCCCATGTGTCCCAGACCTATGCCATCTTGAATGCAGAGGTGTGAGGGCACAATGGAGGCCTCTGAGTGGCCAGTGCCAGCAGGTGATGTCAATGACCCCTCCTGATAGGTGCTTACCTGACTACGTGGCCAATCCTCCTCTGAGGGCTATTTAGGGTCTCTCCTGTGGGCTTGTCTTCAGATAACGAATGCAAGAGCTCACCAGAGTTCCTCTGCATCTCCCTCTTTGACTTCTGCCAAGGATCGACCTCTGACTGCTCCAGGACGCCAACAAAACTGCAACAAAGTAGCAAGAAGACTACCAGCAACATTGTAGCGCCTAACCCTGCCGGCCTTCTCGACTGTTTCCTGGTGGTGCATGCTCTGGGGGCTGTCTGCCTTCACCCGGCACTGGAAACCAAGAAGAAATCTCCTGTGGGTCGACGGAATCTTCCCCCTGTTAACGCAGGCACCAAACTTCTGCTTCACTGGTCCTCTGGGTCCCCCCTCATCGTGACGAGCGTGGTCCCTGGAACATAGGAGCTGGATCCAAGTGACCCCGACAGTCCAGTGGTCCTGCTGTCCAAATATGGTGGAGGTAAGTCCTTGCCTCCCACGCCAGACAGTAATCCTGTGTACTGCGTGAACTGCAGCTGCTAGGGCTTCTATGCACTTTTGCAAGAAATCCTTCGTGCACAGCATAGCCCAGGTCCCCAGGACTCCGTCCTGCATTGCTCAACTCGCTGAGTTGACCACCGGCTTCGTGGGACCCTCCTTTGTAATGTTGAGACAACCGCCGTGTTCAGTTTTCTTGAACCCGTGCTCAAGTTCTTCTGCGGGTGCTGCCTGCTTCCGCGTAGGCTCTCGGTGTTGCTGAGCGCCCCCCGTCTCCTCCTCCAAGGTGTGACCTCCTGGTCCTTCCTGGGCCCGGGGAGCACCCATTTTCTTCAACCGTGACCTTTGCAACTAGCAAGGCTTGTTTGTGGTCTTTCTGTGTGGAAACAACTCTGCATCCTCCAGCATGCCGTGGGACATCTTCTGTGCAAAGGAGAAGTTCCTGGCATCTTCGGTTGTTGCAGAATCTTCGGCCTCTTCCACCCAGAGGCAGCCATTTTGCAACTTCATCCGGGGTTTAGTGGGCTCCTGCCAACCCTGGACACTTTCGTGACTCTTGGACTTGGTCCCCTTCCTTTGCAGGTCCTCAGGTCCAGGAATCGGTCTTCAGTGCTTTGCAGTCAGTTGTGGCCTTTGCAGAACCTCGTATCACGTCTTTAGTATGTTTCTGGGGAAGTAGGGTAACTTTACTCCTACTTTTCAGGGTCTTGGGGTGGGGTATCTTGGACACCCTTAGTGTTTTCTGACACTCCCAGCGACCCTCTACACACTACACTAGGCCTGGGGTCCCTAAGTGGTTCGCATTCCACTTTCTTAGTATATGGTTTGTGTTGCCCCTAGGCCAATTGCATCCTGTTGTATTCTACAGTGTTTGCACCACGTTTCTAACTGTTTACTTACCTGATTTTGGTTTGTGTGTATATTTTGTGTATTTTACTTACCTCCTAAGGGAGTATATCCTCTGAGATATTTTTGGCACATTGTCACTAAAATAAAGTACCTTTATTTTTAGTAACTGAGTATTGTGATTCTTGTATTATGGTGCTATATGATATAAGTGGTATAGTAGGAGCTTTACATGTCTCCTAGTTCAGCCTAAGCTGCTCTGGTTTAGCTACCTCTATCAGCCTAAGGTGCTAGAACACTACTAATCTACTAATAAGGGATAACTGGACCTGGCACAAAGTGTAAGTACCATCAGGTACCCACTATAAACCAGGCCAGCCTCCTACATTGGTGGTGCTGCAGTGGGATAAGTACTTGTAACTGCTTTACCACTGTGTCACTGGTGTTTTTTATAAGAAAAACATATTCCAAATATTTAAAAATATACACAGTTAACCTAAACAGTTTAACTCTCTTTCTGAAAACTTTCTAGAAAGTTTCTGAAAAGTTTCAAAAGTTTTGAAAAGTTTGAAATGTTTTTCTCTTTTCTCTAAAAGTTTCTAAAACTTTTTTCTCTCTGTCCTAAACCCTTTCTAACAACCATGTCTGCAGTAGAGCTTACTCCCATAGTTGTCCAGGCAACCTATGGTAGTTTAAACTTTAAAAGTTTGAGGGGTCTCTGCACAGAAAGAGGTTTATGCATTGGTAAGAACCCTACCAAAGATCTTCTCCTTAGCCTTCTCCTAGAAAGTGACCAGAACCATTCTGGCCCATCCCAGGATCAGGAGGTAGAGGAGGGGGTACCCAGCAAGAATCAGGGGAGGGCCCTGAGGATGCTGGGGAGGGTACATCCAAAGACCTACCAACTAACAGGCCACCTAGTGACACTGGTAGTGGGAGGGGGTCACACACTAGTAGGACACCTTTCACTCCAAAAGGCCAGGTAACTAGAGTCCAGCCAGTTAGAGACAGCTCTACGTCTGCCAATTCCCACATTTCCTCTGTGTCACAGAATTCCCAAGCCTCCCACCCTAAGGATAACAACCGAGAGAGGGAACTCAGAAAGCTGAGGTTGGAAGAGGCCAGACTGAAGCTGAGACAGCCGCAGTTGGCCTTAGACAGGGAATCCCTAGATGTAGAGAGGGAAAGGCAGAGGTTGGGGTTAGTTCCCCATGGTGGCAGCAGCAGTGTCCTTGATAGTAATCCTGTAAGAGAAGAAGATTCTAGGAACCTGCATAAGATAGTCTCCCCTTACAAGGAGGGGGATGACATTAATAAGTGGTTTGCGGCACTTGAGAGGGTCTGTATGGTACAGTTGGTCCCTCAAAGGCAGTGGGCTGCTATCTTGTGGCTATCTTTCAATGGTAAGGGTAGGCTCCTTACTGTCAGAGAAAGTGATGCTAACAATTACAAAGTTTTGAAGGATGCACTTTTAGATAGAGTTAGCTTAACCACTGAACAGTACAGGATAAAGTTCAGAGATACCAGAAAAGAGTCCTCTCAATACTGGACAGACTTTGTAGACTGTTCAGTGAAGGCCTGTGAGGGATGGTTACATGGCAGTAAGGTGACTGACTATGAAAGCCTGTATAATCTAATCCTGAGAGAGCATATTTTGAATAATTGTGTGTCTGACTTGTTGCATCAGTACCTGGTAGACTCAGATCTGACCTCTCCTCAAGAATTGGGAAAGAAGGCAGACAAATAGGTCAGAACAAGAGTGAACAGAAATGTTCATACAGGTGGTGACAAGGATGGCAAGAAAAAGGATGGTAAGTTTTCTGACAAGGGTGGGGACAAAGATAAAAAACATTCTGAGTCTTCATCAGGCCCAAAAAAAACCTCTGGGGTTGGTGGGTCCAAATCCTCTTCCAATAATCGAAAGAAGTCATGGTGTTATTTATGTAAAAGTGAAGGCCATTGGGCAAGTGATTCCACCTGCCCAAAGAAAAACACCAAGGCTCCCACTACCACAACCCCAACTGCGTCCTCTAGTGCCCCTAGTAATAGCAGTGGTGGTGGGAAGTCTACTACAAATAGCCAATCAAAGGGTGTAGCTGGGATCACCATTGGTAGTGTAGTTGGGGTTGGTCTTGTTACGGAGACCATAGAGGCTGTTTTAATCTCTGATGGTGGTATTGACTTTGCCACCTTGGTTGCTTGTCTCCTTAATATGGGTAAGTACAAGCAACTTCCCCTAATAAATGGTGTTAAGGTTGAGGCCTACAGGGATACAGGAGCCAGTGTTACTATGGTGATTGAGAAACTGGTTCACCCTGATCAACACCTACTTGGTCAGCAGTACCAAGTGATTGATGCTCATAACAACACTCTTAGCCACCCCATGGCTGTTGTGAATCTCAACTTGGGGGGGGGGGGTTACTGGTCCAAAGAAAGTTGTGGTAGCCACTGATTTACCTATAGACTATAGACTGCTTACTAGGCACTGATTTGGAGACATCAGCTTGGGGTGAAGTGGAGTTGGAGGCTCATGCAGCAATGCTGTGCATTCCTGGGCATATATTTGCTCTAACAAGGGCTCAGACCAAGAAGCAAAGAGGACAGGGAAGCTTGGATCCTGGAACAATGGACCAAGTGCTCCCAAAAGCTAGGGGTAGAAAGGGTAAATCCTCTCCCTGTGCAGGACCTACACCAGATGAGCTGGCAGCAGACACTGCTGAGCTTTTGGGTGCAGGGGGGCCTGCTAGGGAAGAGCTGAGTGTGGCACAGCAGACCTGTCCCACATTAGAGGGTTTAAGACAGCAGGCTGTCAAACAGCAGAATGGGGATGTTACTGATAACCATAAGGTCTATTGGGAGGACAACCTCCTTTATACTGAGTCAAGGGACCCTAAACCTGGAGCTGCCAGGAGATTGGTTATCCCTTTGCAGTATAGGGAGTTTCTTCTGACATTGGCACATGACATTCCTTTGGCTGGACATTTGGACCAGAGCAACATTTGGGACAGACTTGTTCCATTGTTTCACCGGCCTCACATGTCAGAGGACACTAATGAGTTTTGTCGCTCCTGTTTTACCTTCCAAGCCAGTGGCCCCCTTAATTCCATTCCCAGTGGTTGGGGTGACCTTTGAAAGGGTAGGGGTTGACATAGTTGGTCCCCTTGACCCTTCAACAGCTTCAGGCAATTGATTCATCCTTGTGGTAGTGGACCATGCCACTAGGTATCCTGCAACAATTCCGTATGGACCACTATAGCTCCTGCAGTGGCAAAGGCCCTCCTGGGAATCTTTTCCAGAGTGGGCTTTCCTACGGAATTGGTGTCAGACAGAGGTAGTAACTTCATGTCTGCATTCCTCAAAGCTATGTGGAAGGAATGTGGTGTAACTTAAGTTCACTACTCCTTATCATCCACAAAAAAATGGTCTGTTTGAGAGGTTTAATAAGACTCTCAAAGGTATGATTATGGGACTCACTGAAAAACTCAGAAGGAGATGGGATGTCCTATTGCCATGCCTCCTTTCTGCTTACAGGGAGGTACCCCAAAAAGGAGTGGGATTTAGCCCCTTTGAACTCCTCTTTGGGCACCGTGTGAGAGGTCTCATTGCACTTGTGAAGGAGGGTTGGGAACCACCTTTAAAAGCTCAAAAGCAAGACATTGTGGACTATGTACCTGGCCTGAGATCCAGGATGGCTGAGTACATGAAAAAGGCCAGTATAAACCTTCAGGCCAGCCAAGAGCTCCAAAAGCAAAGGAATGACCAGAAGGCTATCCTGACCCAGTACCACCCAGGACAGAAGGTGTGGGTATTGGAGCTTGTGGCCGCAAGAGCACTCCAGGACAAATGGAGTGGACCCCATCTCATTGTTGAAAAGAAGGGTGAGTTTACTATTTAGTACACCTTGTTCACTGCCAGGAGTCCCTTTAGGGTGCTCCATGTCAATCGCTTAAGACCCTACAATGACAGGGCTGACTTAACCCTGCTCATGGCAACTGATGAGGGGCAGGCAGGAAGAAGAGAGTGACCCTCTCCTTGACCTCTTCTCCACCACTGAAGCTGATGGCTTAGTGGAGGGAGTGGTGCTTGCAGATTGCCTTACTGCTGAGCAGAAAGACAACTGTATAAATCTCCTAGGCCAATTCTCTGACCTCTTCTCATTGGTACCAGGTACAACTACCTGGTGTGAGCACACAATCAATACTGGAGACAGTTTACCTGTCAAAAGTAAGATTTATAGGGAGCCTGACCATGTCAGAGATTGCATAAAACAAGAGGTACAGAAAATGCTGGACTTAGGAGTGATTGAGCCTTCAGAAAGCCCATGGGCTAGCCCAGTGGTGATTGTCCCAAAACCTCACAGTAAAGATGGTAAAAGAGAAATGAGATTTTGTGTTGACTGCAGAGGACTCAATCAAGTAACCAAGACTGATGTTCACCCTGTACCCAGGGCAGATGAACTAATAGATACACTGGCATCTGCCAAATATCTAAGCACTTTTGATTTAACTGCAGGGTATTGGCAGATTAAATTATCAGAAGACGCTAAACCTAAAACTGCATTCTCCACCATTGGAGGGCAGTATCAATTCACTGATATGCCCTTTGGTTTGAAGAATCCACGTGCCACTTTTCAGAGGTTGGTGAACACAGTCCTGCAAGGTTTGGAAGCTTTTAGTGCAGCATATCTAGATGATATAGCTGTCTTTAGCTCCACCTGGGATGAGCACCTGGTCCACCTATGGAAAGTTTTGGAGGCCCTGCAAAAGGCAGGCCTCACTATCAAGGCTTCAAAGTGCCAGATAGGGCAGAGGAAAGTGGTTTATCTGGGCCACCTGGTAGGTGGGGAACAGATTGCACCACAGCAGGGGAAGATCCAGACCATTATGGAATGGGCTCCCCCTACAACTCAAACCCAGGTGAGAGCCTTCTTAGGCCTCACAGGGTACTACAGGAGGTTCATTAAGAACTATGGCTTCATTTCAGCTCCTCTTAATGACCTCACTAGTAAGAAGATGCCTAAAAAGGTATTGTGGACAGCTAGCTGTCAAAAGGCTTTTGATGAGCTCAAACAGGCCATGTGCTCTGCACCTGTCCTAAAAAGCCCTTGTTACTACAAGAAGTTCATAGTCCAGACTGATGCTTCTGAATTAGGGGTGGGGCAGTGCTATCACAGCTTAACACTGAGGGCCAGGATCAACCTGTTGCTTTTATAAACAGAAGGTTGACCCCTAGAGAAAAGCGTTGGTCTGCCATAGAGAGGGAGGCCTTTGCTGTGGTCTGGGCACTGAAGAAGTTGAGATCATACCTGTTTGGTACTCACTTTATTGTTCAGTCAGACCACAAACCTCTATTATGGCTAAAACAAATGAAAGGTGAAAACCCTAAATTGTTGAGGTGGTCCATCTTCCTACAGGGAATGGACTATACAGTGGAACATAGACCTGGGAGTACCCACTCCAATGCAGATGGACTCTCCAGATATTTCCACTTAGACAATGAAGACTCATCTGGGCAGGGTTAGCCTTATTGTCCCTCGTTTGGGGGGGGGGGGGGGGTTGTGTAGTGTAGGAGGCTGGCCTGGCTTGTAGTGGGTACCAAGGGGTACTTACACTCTGTACCAGGTCCAGTTATCCCTTATTAGTGTAGAAGAGGTGTTTCTAGCAGCTTAGGCTGATAGAAGGTAGCTATAGCAGAGCAGCTTAGGCTGAACTAGGAGACATGCAAAGCTCCTACTATACACTGGTGTCATATGCACAATATCATAAGAAAAAAAAATACACAGATATACTAAAAATAAAGGTACTTTATTTTTATGACAATATGCCAAATATGTACACAATACCAAAAATATGCAGTAATAGCAAAAGGAAGTAATGCAAGCAATGTAAAGTTACAGTAGATTGCAATAGGAGCACATAGGTATAGGGGCAACACAAACCATATACTCCAAAAGTGGAATGCAAACCACGAATGGACCCCAAACCTATGTGAGATTGTAGAGGGTCGCTGGGACTGTAAGAAAACAGTGAGGGTTGGAAAAATAGCCCACCCCAAGACCCTGAAAAGTAGGTGTAAAGTGCACCTATAACCCTCAGAGAGCACAGAAGTCGTGATAGGGGGTTTCTGCAAGGAAGACCGACACCAGCAAAGCAACAACAGTGGATTTCCGGACCTGAGTACCTGTGGAACAAGGGGACCAAGTCCAAGAGTTGCGACAATGTCGAGAGTGGGCAGATGCCCAGGAAATGCCAGCTGAGGGTGCAAAGAAGCTGCCACCGGATGGTAGAAGCTGTGGATTCTGCAAGAACGAAGAGGGCTAGAAACTTCCCCTTTGGAGGATGGATGTCCCACATCGTGAAGAAGCTTGCAGAGGTGTTCCCACGAAGAAAGACCGCAAACAAGCCTTACTAGCTGCAAGGGTCGCGGTTAGGGTTTTTGGATGCTGCTGTGGCCCAGGAGGGACCAGGATGTGGCCACTTGGATGAGGAGACAGAGGGGGCGCCCAGCAAGTCAGGGAGCCCTCACAGGAGCAGGCAGCACCCGCAGAAGTACCGGAACAGGCACTTGGAAGAGGAGTGAACCGGAGTCCACCCGAAGACACAAAAGGGAGCCCCACGACGCCGGAGGACAACTAAGAAGGTTGTGCACTGCAGGTTAAAGTGTCGGGGACCCAGGCTTGGCTGTGCACAAAGGAAATCCTGGAAGAGTGCACAGGAGCCGGAGCAGCTGCAAATCACGCGGTACCCAGCAATGCACTCTAGCATGGGGAGGCAAGGACTTACCTCCACCAAACTTGGACTGAAGAGTCACTGGACTGTGGGAGTCACTTGGACAGAGTTGCTGAGTTCCAGGGACCACGCTCGTCGTGCTGAGAGGGGACCCAGAGGACCGGTGATGCAGTCTTTTTGTTGCCTGCGGTTGCAGGGGGAGGATTCCGTCATCCCACGGGAGATTTCTTCAGAGCTCCTGGTGCAGAGAGGAGACAGGCTACCCCCAGAGCATGCACCACCAGGAAACAGTCGAGAAGGCAGAAGGAGAAGCGATACAAGGTTGCAGTAGTCGTCTTTGCTACTTTGTTGCAGTTTTGCAGGCATCCTGAGCAGTCAGCAGTTGATCCTTTGGCAGAAGGTGAAGAGAGAGATGCAGAGGAACTCGGATGAGCACTTGCATTCGTTATCTGAAGAATTCCCCAAAGCAGAGACCCTAAATAGCCAGAAAAGGAGGTTTGGCTACCTAGGAAGGAGGATAGGCTAGTAACACAGGTAAGAGCCTATCAGAAGGAGTCTCTGATGTCACCTGATGGCACTGGCCACTCAGAGCAGTCCAGTGTGCCAGCAACACCTCTGTTTCCAAGATGGCAGAGGTCTGGAGCACACTGGAGGAGCTCTGGGCACCTTCCCTGGGAGGTGCAGGTCAGGGGAGTGGTCACTCCCCTTTCCTTTGTCCAGTTTTACGCCAGAGCAGGGCTGGGGGATCCCTGAACCGGTGTAGACTGGCTTATGCAGAGATGGGCACCATCTGTGCCCATCAAAGCATTTCCAGAGGCTGGGGGAGGCTACTCCTCCCCAGCCCTGACACCTTTTTCCAAAGGGAGAGGGTGTAACACCCACTTCCTGAGGAAGTCCTTTGTTCTGCCTTCCTGGGCCATGCCTGGCTGGCCCCAGGAGGGCAGAAACCTGTCTGAGGGGTTGGCAGCAGCAGCAGCTGCAGTGAAACCCCGGGAAAGGTAGTTTGGCAGTACACGGGTCTGTGCTAGAGACTCAAGGGATCATGGAATTGTCTCCCCAATGCCAGAATGGCATTGGGGTGACAATTCCTTGATCTTAGACATGTTACATGGCCATGTTCAGAGTTACCATTGTGACGCTATACATAGGTAGTGACCTATGTATAGTGCACGCGTGTAATGGTGTCCCCGCACTCACAAAGTCCGGGGAATTTGCCCTGAACGATGTGGGGGCACCTTGGCTAGTGCCAGGGTGCCCGCACACTAATTAACTTAGCACCCAACCTTCACCAGGTGAAGGTTAGACATATAGGTGACTTATAAGTTACTTAAGTGCAGTGGTAAATGGCTGTGAAATAACGTGAACGTTATTTCACTCAGGCTGCAGTGGCAGGCCTGTGTAAGAATTGTCAGAGCTCCCTATGAGTGGCAAAAGAAATGCTGCAGCCCATAGGCATCTCCTGGAACCCCAATACCCTGGGTACCTCAGTACCATATGCTAGGGAATTATAAGGGTGTTCCAGTATGCCAATGTGAATTGGTAAAATTGGTCACTAGCCTGTTAGTGACAATTTGTAAAGTAAAGAGAGAGCATAATCACTGAGATGCTAGTTAGCAGAGCCTCAGTGAGACAGTTAGGCATGTCCTCCGGCGTTGCGGGACTCCCTTTTCTGACTTCGGGTGGACTCTGGTTCACTCCTCTTCTAAGTGCCTGTTCCGGTACTTCTGCGGGCGCTGCCTGCTTCTGTGAGGGCTCCCTGACTTGCTGGGCGCCCCCTCTGCCTCCTCATCCAAGTGGCGACATCCTGGTCCCTCCTGGGCCACAGCAGCATCCAAAAACCCTAACCGCGACACTTGCAGCTAGCAAGGCTTGTTTGCGGTCTTTCTGTGTGGGAACACCTCTGCAAGCTTCTTCGCGACGTGGGACATCCATCCTCCAAAGTGGAAGTTCCTAGTCCTCTTCGTTCTTGCAAAACACCAAGCTTCTTCCATCAGGTGGCAGCTCCTTTGCACCCTCAGCTGGCATTTCCTGGGCATCTGCCCACTCTCGACACTGTCGCGACTCTTGGACTTGGTCCCCTTGTTTCACAGCTACTCAGGTCCGGAAATCCACTGTTGTTGCTTTGCTGGTGTTGGTTTTCCTTGCAGAATCCCCCTATCACGACTTCTGTGCTCTCTGGGGGTTGTAGGTGCACTTTACACCTACCTTACAGGGACTTGGGGTGGGCTATTTTTCTAACCCTCACTGTTTTCTTACAGTCCCAGCGACCCTCTACAAGCTCACATAGGTTTGGGGTCCATTCGTGGTTCGCATTCCACTTTTGGAGTATATGGTTTGTGTTGCCCCTATACCTATGTGCTCCTATTGCAATCTATTGTAACTTTACACTGCTTGCAATACTTCCTTTTGCTATTACTGCATATTTTTGCTATTGTGTACATATATCTTGTGTATATTTGGCATCCTCATACTGAGGCTACTCACTGAGATACTTTTGGCATATTGTCATAAAAATAAAGTACCTTTATTTTTTAGTATATCTGTGTATTGTGTTTTCTTATGATATTGTGCATATGACACCAGTGGTATAGTAGGAGCTTTGCATGTCTCCTAGTTCAGCCTAAGCTGCTCTGCTATAGCTACCTTCTAATAGCCGGAGGTGCTAGAAACACCTCTTCTACACTAATAAGGGATAACTGGACCTGGTACAGAGTGTAAGTACCGCTTGGTACCCACTACAAGCCAGGCCAGCCTCCTACACCAAAGTATGACAGTTGTTGGGCAGCAGTGAACATAGCAGAAGGCAGAATGTGGTACCCAGATCTGTGAAAAGGAAAGACAAAGTGAACTGTCAGGGTCCATACACAGAGGTAAAAAGGCAGACGTATACAATGTCCTACAGTAGTCTGATATAAGAGGAGCAGTGCCAGTCTCTTACCTGTGTCTCACTGGAAGTATTGCATGATGATGTTGTTTTGGTTGTCAATTTCTTCTTCTTCTGCCTCCTCTTCTTCATTGTCCGCAGGCTCCACAGCTGCCACAATACCAACATCAGGCCCATCCTCCTGCAGAAAAGGCACCTGGCGTCGCAAAGCCAGGTTGTGCAACATACAGCATGCCACGATTATCTGGCACACCTTCTTCAGTGAGTAGTATAGGGAGCCACCTGTTAGATGGAGGCACCGGAATCTGGCCTTCAGGAGGCCGAAAGTACGCTCTATAATCCGCCTAGTTCGCCCATGTGCCTCATTGTAGCGTTCCTCTGCCCTTGTCCTGGGATTCCTCACTGGGGTCAGTAGCCATGACAGGTTGGGGTAACCCAAGTCTCCTGCAAATATCGAGGGGTATCTGTTAGACATACACCAACCCTTAGGGACTCTCCCCTACCCAGACACCTATTCAAACTGTGTGGGGACCTTGGACTTACCTATTAGCCACACACAGTGCCTCTGGAGTTGGCCCTTCACATAAGGGATGCTGCTATTCCTCAAAATGTAAGCGTCATGCACAGAGCCAGGATACTTGGCATTCACATGAGAGATGTACTGGTCTGCCAAACACACCATATGCACATTCATCGAATGGTAGCTTTTACGATTTCTGTACACCTGTTTATTCCTGCGAGGTGGGACAAATGCCACATGTGTACCATCAGTGGCACCAAAGATGTTGGGCATATGTTTCAGGGCATAGAAGTCACCTTTCCCTGTGGGCAAATCCTCCACCTGGGGAAAAACGATGTAGCTGCGCATGTGTTTCAGCAGGGCACACAACACTCTAGTCAACAAGTTAGAGAACATTGGCTGTGACATCCCTGATGCCATGCCCACTGTTGTTTGAAAGGAACCACTGGCCAGGAAATGGAGCACTAACAGGACCTGCACTAGAAGGGGGATTCCTGTGGGATGGCGGATAGCTGACATCAGGTCAGGCTCCAATTGGGCACACAGTTCATGGATCGTGGCATGATCAAGTCTGTAGGTGATAATGATTGTAGGAGGCTGGCCTGGTTTATAGTGGGTACCTTTTGGTACTTACACCCTGTGCTAGGTCCAGTAATCCCTTATTAGTAGAATAGAGGTGTTTCTAGCATCTTAGGCTGATAGAAGGTAGCTATGGCAAAGCAGCTTAGGCTGAACTAGGAGACATGCAAAGCTCCTACTATACCACTTATATCATATAGCACAATATCATAAGAAAACACAATACTCAGAGTTACTAAAAATAAAGGTACTTTATTTTAGTGACAATATGCCAAAAGTATCTCAGAGAATACCCTCACTTAGGAGTTAAGTAATATACACAAGTTATATGTACACAAACCCAAAACAGGTAAGTAACAGTAAGAAAAGTAGTGCAAACAGTGTAGAATCACAATAGGATGCAATAGGCAAACATAGGTCTGGGGCAACACAAACCATATACTCTAAAAGTGGAATGCGAATCACGAATTGACACCAGACCTATAGTAAGTTGTAGAGGGTCGCTGGGACTGTAAGAAAACAGTAAGGGTGTCCAAAATACCCCACCCCAAGACCCTAGAAAGTAGGAGTAAAGTTACCCTACTACCCCAGAAAGACACAATAGCCGTGATAGGGGGATTCTGCAAGAACCACAAGCACCAGCAAAACACTAAGACGGATTCCCTGACCTGAGGACCCGAAGAGGACCAAGTTCAAGAGTCGCGATAGTGTCCGGGTGGGCAGAAGTGCAGAAAACCTAGGATGAAGGTGCAAAAGGGCTGCCTTCGGGTGGAAGAAGCCGAAGATTCTGCAACAACGAAAAGGGCTAGGAACTTCTCCTTTGGATGGAAGATGTCCCACGGCGTGCTGGATGTTGCAGAAGTGTTTCCACGCAGAAATACCACAAACAAGCCTTGCTAGCTGCAAGGGTCACGGTAGAGGTTTTTGGGTGCTGCTGGGGACCAGGAAGGACCAGGATGTTGCCCCTTGGAGGAGGAAACGGGGGGCCCTCAGCAACTCAGAGAGCCCCCACAGAATCAGGCAGCACCCGCAGAAGTACCGGAGCAGGCACTTGGAAGTTCTGTGAACTCAGAGTCACAAAAGGAGGGTCCCACAATGTTGGAGTCCAACTCAGAGGGTTGAGCACTGCAGGACGGAGTGCTGGGGACCCAGGCTAGGCTGTGCACAAAGGAATCCTTGGAGAAGTGCACAGAAGCCGGAGCAGCTGCAAATCACGCAGTACACAGGTTTGGTGTCTGACGTGGGGAGGCAAGGACTTACCTCCACCAAATTTGGACAGAAGGGCCACTGGACTGTGGGAGACACTTGGACCCAGCTCCTGTGTTCCAGGGACCACGCTCGTCATGATGAGAGGGGACCCAGGGGACCGGTGATGCAGTTTTTTGGTGCCTGCGTTAGCAGGAGGAAGATTCCGTCGACCCACGGGAGATTTCTTCTTGGCTTCCAGTGCAGGGTGAAGGCAGACAGCCCTCAGAGCATGCACCACCAGGAAACAGTCGAGAAAGCCGGCAGCATGAGGCGCTACAATGTTACAGGTAGTCGTCTTGCTACTTTGTTGCAGTTTTGCAGGCGCCCTGGAGCAGTCAATCGTCGATCCTTGGTAGAAGTCGAAGAGGGAGTTGCAGAGGAACTCTGGTGATCTCTTGCATTCGTTATCCGAAGAATTCCCCAAAGCAGAGACCCTAAATAGCCAAAAAAGGAGGTTTGGCTACCAAGGAAGGAGGATTGGCTACCAAGAGAGGTAAAAGCCTATCAGAGGGGGTCTCTGACGTCACCTGCTGGCACTGGCCAGTTTCGTGCCAGAGCAGGGCTGGGGGATCCCTGAAACCGGTGTAGACTGGCTTATGCAGAGATAGGCACCATCTGTGCCCCTCAAAGCATTTCCAGAGGTTGGGGGAGGCTACTCCTCCCCAGCACTTCACACCTATTTCCAAAGGGAGAGGGTGTAACTCCCTCTCTCAGAGGAAATCCTTTGTTCTGCCTTCCTGGGCCAGGGCTGCCTGGACCCCAGGAGGGCAGAAACCTGTCTGAGGGGTTGGCAGTAGCAGCTGCTGCAGTGGAAACCCCAGAAAGGCAGTTTGGCAGTACCCGGGTACTGTGCTAGAGACCCGGGGGATCATGGAATTGTCTCCCCAACACCAGAATGGTATTGGGGTGACAATTCCATGATCTTAGACATGTTACATGGCCATGTTCGGAGTTACCATTGTGACGCTATACATAGGTAGTGACCTATGTATAGTGCACGCGTGTAATGGTGTCCCCGCACTCACAAAGTCTGGGGAATTTGCCCTGAACAATGTGGGGCACCTTGGCTAGTGCCAGGGTGCCCATACACTAAGTAACTTGGCACCCAACCTTCACCAGGTGAAGGTTAGACTTCTAGGTGACTTATAAGTTACTTATGTGCAGTGAAAATGGCTGTTAAACAACGTGGATGTTATTTCACGCAGGCTGCAGTGGCAGGCCTGTGTAAGAATTGTCTGAGCTCCCTATGGGTAGCATAAGAAATGCTGCAGCCCATAGGGATTTCCTGGAACCCCAATACCCTGAGTACCTAAGTACCATACACAAGGGAATTATATGGGTGTACCAGTGTGCCAAAGAGAATTGGTAAATTTAGTCATTAGCCTGCAGTGACAAATTTAGAAAGCAGAGAGAGCATAACCACTGAGGTTCTGGTTAGCAGAGCCTCAGTGAGAAAGTTAGTCATCACACAGGGAACACATACAAGGCACACTTATGAGCACTGGGGCCCTGGCTGGCAGGATCCCAGTGACACAAGGGCTAAAACAACATACATACAGTCAAATATGGGGGTAACATGCCGGGCAAGATGGTAGTTTCCTACACAACCCCCCCAAACGAAGGGCAATAAGACTAGCCATGACCTAATGAGTCTTCATTGTCTAAGTGGAAATATCTGGAGAGTCTATCTGCACTGGAATGGTTACTCCCAGGTCTATGTTCCACTGTATAGTCCATTCCCTGTAGAGATATGGACCACCTCGACAATTTAGGATTTTCACCTTTCATTTGTTTTAGCCAAAGTAGAGGTTTGTGGTGTGTCTGAACAATAAAGTGAGTGCCAAACAGGTATGGCCTCAACTTTTTCAGTGCCCAGACCACAGCAAAGACCTCCCTCTCTATGGCAGACCAATGCTTTTCTCTAGGGGTCAACCTTCTGCTGATAAAAGCAACTGGTTGATCCTGGCCCTCTGAATTCAGTTGTGATAAGACTGCCCCTACCCCTAATTCAGATGCATCAGTTTGAACAATGAATTTCTTAGAGTAACATGGGCTTTTTAGGACAGGTGCAGAGCACATGGCCTGTTTGAGCTCCTCAAAAGCTTTCTGACAGCTAGCTGTCCATCACACCTTCTTAGGCATTTTCTTGCTTGTGAGATCATTACGAGGGGCTGCTATGGAGCCATATTTTTTAATGATCTCCTGTATGTAGGAAAGTACCATCTTGCCTGGCATGTTACCCCCATTTTTCACTGTATATATGTTGTTTTAGTTGTATGTGTCACTGGGACCCTGGTAACCCAGGGCCCCAGTGCTCATAAGTGTGCCTGAATGTGTTACCTGTGTAGTGACTAACTGTCTCACTGAGGCTCTGCTAATCAGAACCTCAGTGGTTATGCTCTCTCATTTCTTTCAAAATTGTCACTGACAGGCTAGTGACCATTTTTACCAATTTACATTGGCTTACTGGAACACCCTTATAATTCCCTAGTATATGGTACTGAGGTACCCAGGGTATTGGGGTTCCAGGAGATCCCTATGGGCTGCAGCATTTCTTTTGCCACCCATAGGGAGCTCTGCCAATTCTTACACAGGCCTGCCACTGCAGCCTGAGTGAAATAACGTCCACGTTATTTCACAGCCATTTTACACTGCACTTAAGTAACTTATAAGTCACCTATATGTCTAACCTTTACCTGGTAAAGGTTAGGTGCAAAGTTACTTAGTGTGAGGGCACCCTGGCACTAGCCAAGGTGCCCCCACATTGTTCAGAGCCAATTCACTGAACTTTGTGAGTGCGGGGACACCATTACACGCGTGCACTACATATAGGTCACTACCTATATGTAGCTTCACCATGGTAACTCCGAATATGGCCATGTAACATGTCTATGATCATGGAATTGCCCCCTCTATGCCATCCTGGCATTGTTGGTACAATTCCATGATCCCAGTGGTCTGTAGCACAGACCCTGGTACTGCCAGACTGCCCTTCCTGGGGTTTCTCTGCAGCTGCTGCTGCTACCAACCCCTCAGACAGGCAGCTGCCCTCCTGGGGTCCAGCCAGGCCTGGCCCAGGATGGCAGAACAAAGAACTTCCTCTGAGAGAGGGTGTGACACCCTCTCCCTTTGGAAAATGGTGTGAAGGCAGGGGAGGAGTAGCCTCCCCCAGCCTCTGGAAATGCTTTGTTGGGCACAGATGTGCCCAATTCTGCATAAGCCAGTCTACACCGGTTCAGGGACCCCTTAGCCCCTGCTCTGGCGCGAAACTGGACAAAGGAAAGGGGAGTGACCACTCCCCTGACCTGCACCTCCCCTGGGAGGTGTCCAGAGCTCCTCCAGTGTGCTCCAGACCTCTGCCATCTTGGAAACAGAGGTGCTGCTGGCACACTGGACTGCTCTGAGTGGCCAGTGCCACCAGGTGACGTCAGAGACTCCTTGTGATAGGCTCCTTCAGGTGTTAGTAGCCTTTCCTCTCTCCTAGGTAGCCAAACCCTCTTTTCTGGCTATTTAGGGTCTCTGTCTCTGGGGAAACTTTAGATAACGAATGCATGAGCTCAGCCGAGTTCCTCTGCATCTCCCTCTTCACCTTCTGATAAGGAATCGACCGCTGACCGCGCTGGAAGCCTGCAAACCTGCAACATAGTAGCAAAGACGACTACTGCAACTCTGTAACGCTGATCCTGCCGCCTTCTCGACTGTTTTCCTGCTTGTGCATGCTGTGGGGGTAGTCTGCCTCCTCTCTGCACCAGAAGCTCCGAAGAAATCTCCCGTGGGTCGACGGAATCTTCCCCCTGCAACCGCAGGCACCAAAAAGCTGCATTACCGGTCCCTTGGGTCTCCTCTCAGCACGACGAGCGAGGTCCCTCGAATCCAGCGACACCGTCCAAGTGACTCCCACAGTCCAGTGACTCTTCAGCCCAAGTTTGGTGGAGGTAAGTCCTTGCCTCACCTCGCTGGGCTGCATTGCTGGGAACCGCGACTTTGCAAGCTTCTCCGGCCCCTGTGCACTTCCGGCGGAAATCCTTCGTGCACAGCCAAGCCTGGGTCCACGGCACTCTAACCTGCATTGCACGACTTTCTAAGTTGGTCTCCGGCGACGTGGGACTCCTTTGTGCAACTTCGGCGAGCACCGTTTCACGCATCCTCGTAGTGCCTGTTTCTGGCACTTCTCCGGGTGCTACCTGCTTCAGTGAGGGCTCTTTGTCTTGCTCGACGTCCCCTCTCTCTGCAGGTCCAATTTGCGACCTCCTGGTCCCTCCTGGGCCCCAGCAGCGTCCAAAAACGCCAAACGCACGATTTGCGTGTAGCAAGGCTTGTTGGCGTCCATCCGGCGGGAAAACACTTCTGCACGACTCTCCAAGGCGTGGGGGACCCATCCTCCAAAGGGGAAGTCTCTAGCCCTTGTCGTTCCTGCAGTATTCACAGTTCTTCAGCCTAGTAAGAGCTTCTTTGCACCAACCGCTGGCATTTCTTGGGCATCTGCCCATCTCCGAGCTGCTTGTGACTTTTGGACTTGGTCCCCTTGTTCCACAGGTACCCTCAGTCAGGAATCCATCGTTGTTGCATTGCTGATTTGTGTTGTCCTTGCATTTTCCCTCTAACACGACTATTTTGTCCTTAGGGGAACTTTGGTGCACTTTGCACTCACTTTTCAGGGTCTTAGGGAGGGTTATTTTTCTAACTCTCACTATTTTCTAATAGTCCCAGCGACCCTCTACAAGGTCACATAGGTTTGGGGTCCATTCGTGGTTCGCATTCCACTTCTGGAGTATATGGTTTGTGTTGCCCCTATCCCTATGTTTCCCCATTGCATCCTATTGTAACTATACATTCTTTGCACTGTTTTCTAAGACTATACTGCATATTTTTGCTATTGTGTATATATATCTTGTGTATATTTCCTATCCTCTCACTGAGGGTACACTCTAAGATACTTTGGCATATTGTCATAAAAATAAAGTACCTTTAATTTTAGTATAACTGTGTATTGTGTTTTCTTATGATATTGTGCATATGACACTAAGTGGTACTGTAGTAGCTTCACACGTCTCCTAGTTCAGCCTAAGCTGCTCTGCTAAGCTACCATTATCTATCAGCCTAAGCTGCTAGACACCCTATACACTAATAAGGGATAACTGGGCCTGGTGCAAGGTGCAAGTACCCCTTGGTACTCACTACAAGCCAGTCCAGCCTCCTACATTGGTTGTGCAGCGGTGGGATAAGTGCTTTGAGACTACTTACCACTCTTGTCATTGTACTTTTCATAAGAGAAAAATATACAAAACAAGGTCAGTGTATATACACATAGCCAAAAAGTTTTGCATTTCCTCTTTTCACTCTTTTCTAAGTGCTGAAAAGTACTTCTAAACTTTCAAAAAGTTCTTAAAAGTTTAAAAAGTTTTTTCTGTCTTTCCAAAAAGTTCTGAAAACTTTTTTCTCTTTGTCTATCACTTTAACTCTCTCTAAAAAATGTCTGGCACAGGCCAAAAAGTTGAACTGTCCAAACTTGCATATGATCACCTTAGCTGGAAAGGAGCAAGGAGTCTCTGCATAGAGAGAGGTTTGAGTGTAGGGAAGAATCCTTCCTTAGAACTGTTAATTAATATGCTTAGAGTACAGGATAAGGCCATAAGTGCCCAATCTGTAGAAAAAGTAGCTAATGGTTCTCAATCTGATCCAGGGACTCCCCCAGGAAAAGGTTCAGGAAAGAAACTTCTCAGCCTGCCCATTACTAGACAGTCTAGCATAGTTGGTACAGAGGTTGAATCACATCATACTGATGATGTGCTCTCACATTATGCTGGTAGCCAAGCTGTTAGGGTGCCCTTGGTAAGGGACAGGTCTCCTTCTGTTCATTCCCATCATACCTCTGTATCTAGAAATGTCCCTCCCACCCACCCTGATGACAGATTGTTAGAAAGGGAGCTCAATAGATTGAGAGTGGAGCAAACCAGACTGAAGCTCAAGAAGCAACAGCTGGATTTGGATAGACAGTCTTTAGAAATAGAGAGGGAAAGACAGAAGATGGGTTTAGATACCCATGGTGGCAGCAGCAGTATTCCCCATAGTCATCCTGCAAAAGAGCATGATTCCAGGAATCTGCATAAGATAGTTCCCCCTTACAAGGAGGGGGATGACATTAACAAGTGGTTTGCTGCACTTGAGAGGGCCTGTGCTGTACAGGATGTCCCTCAAAAGCAGTGGGCTGCTATCCTATGGCTATCATTTGCTGGAAAAGGTAGGGATAGGCTCCTTACTGTAAAAGAAAATGATGCTAACAATTTCCAAGTTCTTAAGAATGCACTCCTGGATGGTTATGGCTTAACCACTGAACAGTACAGGATAAAGTTCAGAGATACCAAAAAGGAGTCTTCACAAGACTGGGTTGATTTCATTGACCAGGCAGTGAAGGCCTTGGAGGGGTGGTTACATGGCAGTAAAGTTACTGATTATGACAGCCTGTATAACTTGATCCTGAGAGAGCATATTCTTAATAATTGTGTGTCTGATTTGTTGCACCAGTACTTGGTGGACTCTGATCTGACCTCTCCCCAAGAATTGGGAAAGAAGGCAGACAAATGGGTCAGAACAAGAGTGAACAGAAAAGTTCATACAGGGGGTGACAAAGATGGCAACAAAAAGAAGGATGGTAAGTCTTCTGACAAGGGTGGGGACAAATCTAAAAATGAGTCTTCATCAGGCCCACAAAAACACTCTGGTGGGGGTGGTGGGCCCAAATCCTCCTTTAATCAGAACAAGGAAAAGAAACCATGGTGCTATTTATGTAAAATAAAAGGCCATTGGACAACAGATCCCAGTTGTCCAAAGAAAGGCACCACAGCTCCTACCACTACAACCCCTACTGCTACACCTAGTGTCCCTACTAATAGCAGTGGTGGTGGGAGCAAACCTACTAATAGCCAATCCAAGGGAGTAGCTGGGCTCACTTTTGGTAATTTAGTTGGGGTTGGTCTGATTAGGGAGACCACAGAGGCTACTTTAGTCTCAGAAGGGGCTATTGACTTAGCCACTTTGGTTGCTTGCCCCCATAACCTGGAGAAGTACAAGCAACTAACCCTAATAAATGGTGTTGAGGTCCAGGCCTACAGGGACACAGGTGCCAGTGTCACAATGGTGATTGAGAAACTGGTGCACCCTGAACAACACATACTTGGACACCAGTACCAAGTAACCGATGCTCACAACATAACACAAAGCCACCCCATGGCTGTTGTAAATCTCAACTGGGGGGGGGTATCTGGTCCAAAGAAAGTTGTGGTAGCTTCAGATTTACCTGTAGACTGTCTATTAGGGAACGATTTGGAGACATCAGCTTGGTCAGATGTGGAGTTGGAGGCCCATGCAGCAATGCTGGGCATCCCAGGGCATATTTTTGCTTTAACAAGGGCTCAGGCCAAAAAGCAAAAAGGACAGGGAAGCTTGGATCCTGGAACAATGGACCAAGTGCTCCCTAAAGCTAGGGCTAGTAGAAGCAAACCACTTCCTACTATCCCTCCCTCTACAGTGGATTCTACTTCTGAGGAAGAAGAATTCCCTCCCTGTGCAGAACCTACACCAGAGGAGCTGGAAGCAGACACTGCTGAGCTTTTGGGTGAAGGGGGGCCTGCCAGAGAGGAGCTGAGTGTGGCACAGCAAACCTGTCCCACATTAGAGGGTCTCAGACAGCAAGCTGTCAAACAGGCTAATGGGGATGTCAGTGACTCACACAGAGTTTACTGGGAGGACAATCTCTTGTACACTGAGCATAGGGATCCTAAACCTGGAGCTGCCAGGAGATTAGTGATTCCTCAGGAGTACAGAAAGTTCCTCCTAACACTGGCACATGACATTCCCCAAGCTGGGCACCTGGGTCAAATGAAAACTTGGGACAGATTGGTACCATTGTTTCATTGGCCTAGGATGTCTGAGGACACAAAAGAATTTTGTAAGTCCTGTGAAACCTGTCAAGCCAGTGGCAAGACAGGTGGCACTCCAAAGGCACCCCTTATCCCACTGCCTGTGGTTGAGGTTCCCTTTGAAAGGGTAGGGGTTGACATAGT
The DNA here is from genome assembly GCF_031143425.1 of Pleurodeles waltl. Classification (NCBI taxonomy): domain Eukaryota; kingdom Metazoa; phylum Chordata; class Amphibia; order Caudata; family Salamandridae; genus Pleurodeles; species Pleurodeles waltl. The sequence continues at coordinate 409,468,776 of NC_090449.1, forward strand.
TGGCCCCCTTGACCCTCCTACTGCTTCAGGCAATAGGTTTATCTTGGTGGTAGTGGACCATGCCACAAGATATCCTGAAGCTATTCCTTTAAGGACCACTACAGCTCCTGCAGTGGCAAAGGCCCTCCTGGGAATATTTTCCAGGGTGGGCTTCCCAAAGGAAGTAGTATCAGACAGAGGAAGCAATTTCATGTCTGCATACTTAAAGGCCATGTGGAAGGAGTGTGGTGTAACTTACAAATTCACAACACCCTATCATCCACAAACAAATGGACTGGTGGAGAGATTTAATAAAACTCTCAAAGGCATGATTATGGGACTCCCTGAAAAACTCCGCAGGAGATGGGATATCCTTCTACCATGCCTCCTTTTTGCCTACAGGGAGGTACCCCAGAAAGGAGTGGGCTTCAGCCCCTTTGAACTTCTTTTTGGACACCCTGTTAGGGGTCCACTCACACTTGTAAAGGAGGGTTGGGAACAACCTTTAAAAGCTCCTAAGCAGGATATTGTGGATTATGTACTTGGCCTCAGATCAAGGATGGCTGAGTACATGAAAAAGGCCAGTAAAAACCTTCAGGCCAGCCAACAGCTCCAGAAGCAATGGCATGATCAGAAGGCTGTTTTGGTTCAGTACCAACCAGGGCAGAAAGTGTGGGTCTTGGAGCCTGTGGCCCCAAGAGCACTCCAAGATAAATGGAGTGGACCCCACACAATTGTTGAAAAGAAGGGTGAAGTCACCTACTTGGTTGACTTAGGCACTGCCAGGAGTCCCCTTAGGGTGCTCCATGTCAACCGCCTGAAACCCTACTATGACAGGGCTGATCTCACCCTGCTCATGGCAACAGATGAGGGACAGGAAGAAGACAGTGATCCTCTACCTGATCTCTTCTCTTCCACAGAACAAGATGCTCTTGTGGAAGGTGTAGTTTTGGCTGATTGTCTTACTGCTGAGCAGAAAGATAATTGCATAAATCTCCTAGGACAATTTTCAGAACTCTTCTCCATTGTGCCAGGCACCACTTCTTGGTGTGAGCACACTATAGATACTGGAGACAGTTTACCTGTCAAAAGTAAGATCTATAGGCAGCCTGACCATGTCAGGGACTGCATAAAGCAAGAAGTTCAGAAGATGTTGGAACTAGGAGTGGTTGAGCACTCTGACAGTCCATGGGCTTCTCCTGTGGTACTGGTACCAAAACCCAATTCTAAAGATGGAAAGAAGGAAATGAGGTTTTGTGTCGACTATAGAGGTCTCAACTTGGTAACCAAAACTGATGCTCACCCTATACCCAGGGCAGATGAGCTCATAGATACACTGGCATCTGCCAAGTATCTAAGCACTTTTGATTTGACTGCAGGGTATTGGCAGATCAAATTGTCAGAAGATGCTAAATCTAAGACTGCATTTTCTACCATTGGAGGACATTACCAGTTTACTGTAATGCCTTTTGGTTTGAAAAATGCACCTGCCACTTTTCAGAGGTTGGTGAACACAGTCCTGCAAGGGCTGGAAGCTTTCAGTGCAGCATATTTGGATGATATAGCTGTCTTTAGCTCCAGCTGGGATGATCACCTGGTCCACCTTTGGAAAGTTTTGGAGGCCCTGCAAAAGGCAGGCCTCACTATCAAGGCTTCAAAGTGCCAGATAGGGCAGGGTAAGGTGGTTTATCTGGGACACCTTGTTGGTGGGGAACAGATTGCACCACTTCAGGGGAAAATCCAAACTATTATTGATTGGGTTCCCCCTACCACTCAGACTCAGGTGAGAGCCTTCCTAGGCCTCACTGGGTATTACAGGAGGTTCATTAAGAACTATGGCTCCATTGCAGCCCCTCTTAATGACCTCACATCCAAGAAAATGCCTAAAAAGGTATTATGGACAGCAAACTGTCAGAAAGCTTTTGAGGAGCTGAAGCAGGCCATGTGCTCTGCACCTGTCCTGAAAAGCCCTTGTTACTCTAAAAAATTCTATGTCCAAACTGATGCATCTGAATTAGGAGTAGGGGCAGTCCTATCACAACTTAATTCTGAGGGCCAGGATCAACCTGTTGCTTTTATTAGTAGGAGGTTGACCCCTAGAGAAAAGCGTTGGTCTGCCATTGAGAGGGAGGCCTTTGCTGTGGTCTGGGCTCTGAAAAAGTTGAGGCCATACCTGTTTGGCACTCACTTCATTGTTCAGACAGACCACAAACCTCTACTTTGGCTAAAACAAATGAAAGGTGAAAATCCTAAATTGTTGAGGTGGTCCATATCCCTACAGGGAATGGACTATACAGTGGAACATAGACCTGGGAGTAGCCACTCCAATGCAGATGGACTCTCCAGATATTTCCACTTAGACAATGAAGACTCATCAGGTAATGGCTAGTCTTATTGTCCTTCGTTTGGGGGGGGGTTGTGTAGGAAAGTACCATCTTGCCTGGCATGTTACCCCCATTTTTCACTGTATATATGTTGTTTTAGTTGTATGTGTCACTGGGACCCTGGTAACCCAGGGCCCCAGTGCTCATAAGTGTGCCTGAATGTATTACCTGTGTAGTGACTAACTGTCTCACTGAGGCTCTGCTAATCAGAACCTCAGTGGTTATGCTCTCTCATTTCTTTCAAAATTGTCACTGACAGGCTAGTGACCATTTTTACCAATTTACATTGGCTTACTGGAACACCCTTATAATTCCCTAGTATATGGTACTGAGGTACCCAGGGTATTGGGGTTCCAGGAGATCCCTATGGGCTGCAGCATTTCTTTTGCCACCCATAGGGAGCTCTGCCAATTCTTACACAGGCCTGCCACTGCAGCCTGAGTGAAATAACGTCCACGTTATTTCACAGCCATTTTACACTGCACTTAAGTAACTTATAAGTCACCTATATGTCTAACCTTTACCTGGTAAAGGTTAGGTGCAAAGTTACTTAGTGTGAGGGCACCCTGGCACTAGCCAAGGTGCCCCCACATTGTTCAGAGCCAATTCACTGAACTTTGTGAGTGCGGGGACACCATTACACGCGTGCACTACATATAGGTCACTACCTATATGTAGCTTCACCATGGTAACTCCGAATATGGCCATGTAACATGTCTATGATCATGGAATTGCCCCCTCTATGCCATCCTGGCATTGTTGGTACAATTCCATGATCCCAGTGGTCTGTAGCACAGACCCTGGTACTGCCAGACTGCCCTTCCTGGGGTTTCTCTGCAGCTGCTGCTGCTACCAACCCCTCAGACAGGCAGCTGCCCTCCTGGGGTCCAGCCAGGCCTGGCCCAGGATGGCAGAACAAAGAACTTCCTCTGAGAGAGGGTGTGACACCCTCTCCCTTTGGAAAATGGTGTGAAGGCAGGGGAGGAGTAGCCTCCCCCAGCCTCTGGAAATGCTTTGTTGGGCACAGATGTGCCCAATTCTGCATAAGCCAGTCTACACCGGTTCAGGGACCCCTTAGCCCCTGCTCTGGCGCGAAACTGGACAAAGGAAAGGGGAGTGACCACTCCCCTGACCTGCACCTCCCCTGGGAGGTGTCCAGAGCTCCTCCAGTGTGCTCCAGACCTCTGCCATCTTGGAAACAGAGGTGCTGCTGGCACACTGGACTGCTCTGAGTGGCCAGTGCCACCAGGTGACGTCAGAGACTCCTTGTGATAGGCTCCTTCAGGTGTTAGTAGCCTTTCCTCTCTCCTAGGTAGCCAAACCCTCTTTTCTGGCTATTTAGGGTCTCTGTCTCTGGGGAAACTTTAGATAACGAATGCATGAGCTCAGCCGAGTTCCTCTGCATCTCCCTCTTCACCTTCTGATAAGGAATCGACCGCTGACCGCGCTGGAAGCCTGCAAACCTGCAACATAGTAGCAAAGACGACTACTGCAACTCTGTAACGCTGATCCTGCCGCCTTCTCGACTGTTTTCCTGCTTGTGCATGCTGTGGGGGTAGTCTGCCTCCTCTCTGCACCAGAAGCTCCGAAGAAATCTCCCGTGGGTCGACGGAATCTTCCCCCTGCAACCGCAGGCACCAAAAAGCTGCATTACCGGTCCCTTGGGTCTCCTCTCAGCACGACGAGCGAGGTCCCTCGAATCCAGCGACACCGTCCAAGTGACTCCCACAGTCCAGTGACTCTTCAGCCCAAGTTTGGTGGAGGTAAGTCCTTGCCTCACCTCGCTGGGCTGCATTGCTGGGAACCGCGACTTTGCAAGCTTCTCCGGCCCCTGTGCACTTCCGGCGGAAATCCTTCGTGCACAGCCAAGCCTGGGTCCACGGCACTCTAACCTGCATTGCACGACTTTCTAAGTTGGTCTCCGGCGACGTGGGACTCCTTTGTGCAACTTCGGCGAGCACCGTTTCACGCATCCTCGTAGGGCCTGTTTCTGGCACTTCTCCGGGTGCTACCTGCTTCAGTGAGGGCTCTTTGTCTTGCTCGACGTCCCCTCTCTCTGCAGGTCCAATTTGCGACCTCCTGGTCCCTCCTGGGCCCCAGCAGCGTCCAAAAACGCCAAACGCACGATTTGCGTGTAGCAAGGCTTGTTGGCGTCCATCCGGCGGGAAAACACTTCTGCACGACTCTCCAAGGCGTGGGGGACCCATCCTCCAAAGGGGAAGTCTCTAGCCCTTGTCGTTCCTGCAGTATTCACAGTTCTTCAGCCTAGTAAGAGCTTCTTTGCACCAACCGCTGGCATTTCTTGGGCATCTGCCCATCTCCGAGCTGCTTGTGACTTTTGGACTTGGTCCCCTTGTTCCACAGGTACCCTCAGTCAGGAATCCATCGTTGTTGCATTGCTGATTTGTGTTGTCCTTGCATTTTCCCTCTAACACGACTATTTTGTCCTTAGGGGAACTTTGGTGCACTTTGCACTCACTTTTCAGGGTCTTAGGGAGGGTTATTTTTCTAACTCTCACTATTTTCTAATAGTCCCAGCGACCCTCTACAAGGTCACATAGGTTTGGGGTCCATTCGTGGTTCGCATTCCACTTCTGGAGTATATGGTTTGTGTTGCCCCTATCCCTATGTTTCCCCATTGCATCCTATTGTAACTATACATTGTTTGCACTGTTTTCTAAGACTATACTGCATATTTTTGCTATTGTGTATATATATCTTGTGAATATTTCATATCCTCTCACTGAGGGTACACTCTAAGATACTTTGGCATATTGTCATAAAAATAAAGTACCTTTATTTTTAGTATAACTGTGTATTGTGTTTTCTTATGATATTGTGCATATGACACTAAGTGGTACTGTAGTAGCTTCACACGTCTCCTAGTTCAGCCTAAGCTGCTCTGCTAAGCTACCATTATCTATCAGCCTAAGCTGCTAGACACCCTATACACTAATAATGGATAACTGGGCCTGGTGCAAGGTGCAAGTACCCCTTGGTACTCACTACAAGCCAGTCCAGCCTCCTACACTGTAGTACCCTGTGAGGCCTAAAAAGGCTCTCATCTGGGTCTGAGTTGTAGGGGGAACCCAATCCATGATTGTCTGGATCATCCCCTGTAGTGGTGAAATCTGTTCTCCACCTACCAGGTGGCCCAGATAAACCACTTTTCCCTGCCCTATCTGGCACTTTGAGGCCTTGATAGTGAGGCCTGCCTTTTGCAGGGCCCCCAAAACTTTCCAATGGTGGACCAGGTGATCATCCCAGGTTGAGCTAAAGACAGCAATATCATCAAGATATGCTGCACTGAAAGCCTCCAACCCTTGCAGGTCTGTGTTCACCAACCTCTGAAAAGTGGCAGGTGTATTTTTCAAAGCAAAGGGCATTACTGTGAATTGGTAGTGCCCTCCTATAGTAGAAAATGCAGGCTTTGGTTTAGCATCTTCTGCCAATCTGATCTGCCAATACCCTGCAGTCAGATCAAAAGTGCTAAGATACTTGGCAGAAGCCAGTGTATCAATCAGCTCATCTGCCCTGGGTATAGGGTGAGCATCAGTTTTTGTTACCTGATTGAGCCCTCTGTAATCTACACAAAACCTCATCTCCCTCTTTCCATCTTTGGTGTGAGGTTTTGGTAGAAGCACCACTGGGCTAGCCCATGGGCTTTCAGAAGGTTCAATCACCCCCAAGTCCAACATTTTCTGCACCTCTTGTTTGATGCAGCCTCTGACATGGTCGGGCTGCCTATAAATTTTACTTTTGACAGGCAGGCTGTCTCCAGTGTCAATTGTGTGTTCACTCCAGGATGTTGTACCAGGTACAAGTGAAAAGAGGTCAGAAAATTGCCTTAGGCGATTGATGCAGTTGTCTTTCTGTTCTGCAGTCAGACAATCTGCTAAAACTACTCCCACCACTAAGGTATCTGCTTCAGTGGTGGAAAAGAGATCAGGGAGAGGGTCACTCTCTTCTTCCTGTCCCTCATCTGTTGCCATGAGCAGGATGAGATCAGCCCTGTCATAGTAGGGTTTTAGGCGGTTGACATGAATCACCCTAAGGGGACTTTCTGGCAGTGCCCAGGTCTACCAAATAGGTAACCTCACCCTTTTTTCTCAACAATTAGATGGGGTCCACTCCATTTGTCTTAGAGTGCTCTTGGGGCCACAGGATCCAAAACCCACACCTTCTGTCCTGGTTGGTACTAGATCAGAACAGCCTTCTGGTCATGCCATTGCTTTTGCAGCTCCTGGCTGGCCTGAACGTTTTTACTGGCCTTTTTCATGTACTCAGCCATTCTGGATCTTAGGCCAAGTACATAATCCACTATGTCCTGTTTAGGAGCATTTAAAGGTTGTTCCCAACCTTCCTTTACAAGAGTGAGTGGACCTCTTACAGGGTGCCCAAAGAGGAGTTCAAATGGGCTGAAGCCCACTCCTTTCTGGGGTACCTCCCTGTAAGCAAAAAGTAGGCAAGGGAACAGGACATCCCATCTCCTGAGTTTTTCAGGCAGTCCCATTATCATTCCTTTTTGGAGTTTTATTAAACCTCTCAACCAGTCCATTTGTCTGTGGATGGTAAAGGGTGGTGAACTTGTAGGTAACACCACACTCCTTCCACATTGGTTTCAAGTATGTAGACATGAAGTTGCTACCCCTGTTTGATACTACCTCTTTAGGAAAACCCACCCTGGAAAAGATTCCCAGGAGGGCCTTTGCCACTGCAGGAGCTGTAGTGGTCCTTAAAGGTATGGCTTCAGGATATCTTGTGGCATGTTCTACAACCACCAAGATAAATCTATTGCCTAAAGCAGTAGGAAGGTCAAGGGGGACAACTATGTCAACCCCTACCCTTTCAAAGGGCACCCCAACCACTGGAAGTGGAATTAGAGGGGCCTTTGGAGTGCCACCAGTCTTGCCACTGGCTTGGCAGGTCACACAAGAGTTGCAAAAATCTTTGGTGTCCTCTGACATACGAGGCTAGTGAAACAAGGGGACAAGTATTTCCCAAGTTTTTATCTGGCCCAAATGCCCAGGCAAAGGAATGTCATGTGCTAGAGTGAGAAGAAACTCTCTGTACTGCAGGGGAATTACCAATCTTCTGGCTGCTCCAGGTTTTGGGTCCCTTGCCTCTGTGTACAAGAGGTTATCTTCCCAGTATACTCTATGACTGTCACTGACATCCCCATTTTGCTGTTTGACAGCTTGCTGTCTGAGACCTTCTAATGTGGGACAGGTTTGCTGTGCCACACTCAGCTGTTCCCTGGCAGGCCCCGCTCCACCCAAAAGCTCAGCAGTGTCTGCTGCCAGCTCCTCTGGTGTAGGTTCTGCAGAAGGAGGAAATTCCTCTTCCGCAGAAGGGGAATCATCTATAGATGGAGGGGTAGTGGGTAGGGATTTACCCTTGCTACCACTAGCTTTAGGGAGCACTTGGTCCATTCTTCCAGGATCCAAGTAACCCTGTCCTTTTTGATTTTTGGCCTGAGCCCTGGTTAAAGCAAAAATATGCCCAGGGATGCCCAGCATGGCTGCATGAGCCTCCAACTCCACTTCTGCCCAAGCTGATGTCTCAAAATAATTCCCTAGTAGACAGTCTACAGGTAAATCTGAGGCAACCACAACTTTCTTTGGACCAGTAACCCCCTCCCAGTTGAGATTCACAACAGCCATGGGTTGGCTAAGAGTGTTGTTATGAGCGTCTGGCACTTGGTACTGCTGACCAAGTAGGTGTTGTTCAGGGTGGACCAGTTTTTCTATCACCATAGTTACACTGGCTCCTGTGTCCCTGTAGGCCTGAACCTCAACACCATTTATTAGGGGAAGTTGCTTGTACTTATCCATATTAAGGGGACAAGCAACTAAGGTGGCCAAATTAATGGCTCCTTCAGAGACTAAAGTAGCCTCTGTGGTCTCCCTAACAAAACCAACCCAACTACATTGCCAATAGTGAGCCCAGCTACACCCTTGGATTGGCTATTAGTACTAGATTTCCCACCACCACTGCTATTACTAGGGCACTAGAATTTGCAGCAGGGATTGTGGTGGTGGGAGGTTTGGTGTTTTTCTTTGGACAACTGCAATCAGATGCCCAATGGCCTTTGACTTTACACAAATAACACCAAGGCTTTTTAGGTTGATTATTGGAAGAGGATTTGGACGCACCACCCCCAGAGGATTTTTGTGGGCCGGAGGAAGACTCAGAATATTTACTTTTGTCCCCACCCTTCTCAGAAGACTTACCATCCTTCTTCTTGCCATCCTTGTCACCTCCTGTATGAACTTTTCTGTTCACCCTTGATCTGACCCACCTGCCTGCCTTCTTTCCCAATTCTTGGGGAGAGGTCAGATCCGAGTCCACTAGGTATTCGTGCAACAAGTCAGACACACAGTTGTTCAGAATATGCTCTCTCAGAATAAGATTATACAGGCTTTCATAGTCAGATACCTTACTGCCATGTAACCACCCTTCCAAGGCCTTCACTAAACAGTCCACAAAATATGTCCAGTCTTGAGAAGGCTCTTTTCTGGTGTCTCTGAACATAATCCTGTATTGTTCAGTGGTGAAGCCAAATCCATTGAAGAGTGCATCTTTCAATACTGTGTAGTTGTTAGCATCACTTTCTCTAACAGTAAGGAGCTTTCCCTACCCTTTCCAGTGAAAGATAGCCACAAAATAGCAGCCCACTGCCTTTGAGGGTCCAACTGTACCATACAGGCCCTCTCAAGTGCACCAAACCACTTATTAATGTCATCCCCCTCCTTGCAAGGGGGGACTATCTTGTGCAGATTCCTGGAATCTTGCTCTCTAACAGGATTGCTATCAGGAATACTGCTGCTGCCACCATGGGGAACTAACCACAACCTCTGTCTTTCCTTCTCAATGTCTAGGGATTCCCTATCTAAGGCCAGCTGCTGCTGTTTAAGCTTCAGTCTGGTCTCTTCAACCCTACATTTGAGTTCCCTTTTGTAGGAAGGTTGCCTCTTTCTAACCTTGTTACCTCCACTTTTGGCCTGTTTATAAGTATATGTCAGGGTGTTTTCACTGTCTCACTGGGATCCTGCTAGCCAGGGCCCAGTGCTCATAGTGAAAACCCTATGTTGTCAGTGTGTTTGTTATGTGTCACTGGGATCCTGCTAGCCAGGACCCCAGTGCTCATAAGTTTGTGGCCTATATATGTTCCCTGGGTGGTGCCTAACTGTATCACTGAGGCTCTGCTAACCAGAACCTCAGTGTTTATGCTCTCTCTGCTTTCCAAAGTTGTCACTACAGGCTAGTGACTACATTTACCAATTCACATTGACATACTGGTACACCCATATAATTCCCTTGTATATGGTACTGAGGTACCCAAGGTATTGGGGTTCCAGGAGATCCCTATGGCTACAGCATTTCCTCTGCCACCCATAGGGAGCTCCGACAATTCTTACACAGGTCTGCCACTGCAGCCTGCGTGAAATAACGTCCACGTTAATTCACAGCCATTTACCACTGCACATAAGAAACTTATAAGTCACCTATATGTCTAACCTTCACCTAGTGAAGGTTGGGTGCCAAGTTACTTAGTGTGTGGGCACCCTGGCACTAGCCAAGGTGCCCCCACATCGTTCAGGGAAAATTCCCCAGACTTTGTGAGGGCGGGGACATCATTACACGCATGCACTATACATAGGTCACTACCTATGTATAGCGTCACAATGGTAACTCCGAACATGGCCATGTAACATGTCTAAGATCATGGAATTGTCCCCCGGATCTCTAGCACAGAACCCGGGTACTGCCAAACTGCCTTTCAGGGGTTTCCACTACAGTTGCTGCTGCTGCCAAGCCCTCAGACAGGATTCTGCCCTCCTGGGGTCTGGGCAACCCCAGTCCAGGAAGGCAGAACAAAGGATTTCCTCTGAGAGAGGGTGTTACACCCTCTCCCTTTGGAAATAGGTGTGAAGGGCTGGGGAGGAGTAGCCTCCCCCAACCTCTGGAAATGCTTTCATGGGCACAGATGGTGCCCAACTCTGCATAAGCCAGTCTACACCAGTTCAGGGATCCTCCAGCCCTGCTCTGGCGCAAAACTGGACAAAGGAAAGGGGAGTGACCACTCCCCTGACAAGTACCTCTCGGGGGGTGCCCAGAGCTCCTCCAGTGTGTCCCAGACCTCTGCCATCTTGGAAACAGAGGTGTTGGGGGCACATTGGACTGCTCTGAGTGGCCAGTGCCAGCAGGTGACGTCAGAGACCCCCTCTGATAGGCTCTTACCTCTCTTGATAGCCGATCCTCCTTTCTTGGTAGCCAAACCTCCTTTTCTGGCTATTTAGGGTCTATCCTCTGGGGAATTCTTCAGATTACGAATGTAAGAGCTCACCAGAGTTCCTCTGCACTTCCCTCTTCGACTTCTGCCAAGGATCGACCGCTGACTGCTCCAGGATGCCTGCAAAAGCACAACAAAGTAGTAAGACGACTACCAGCAACATTGTAGCACCTCATCCTGCCGGCTTTCTCGACTGTTTCCTGGTGGTGCATGCTCTGAAGGCTGTCTGCATTCACCCTGCACTGGAAGCCAAGAAGAAATCTCCCGTGGGTCAACTGAATCTTCCCCCTGCTAACGCAGGCACCAAAAGACTGCATCACCGGTCCTCTGGGTCCCCTCTCATCCTGACCAGCGTGGTCCCTGGAACGCAGTAGCTGGGTCCAAGGGCTAAAACAACATACATACAGTGAAATATGGGGGTAACATGCCAGGCCAGATGGCACTTTCCTACACAACCCCCCCAAACGAAGGACAATAAGACTAGCCATGAACTGATGAGTCTTCATTGTCTAAGTGGAAATATCCGGAGAGTCGATTTGCATTGGAGTGGTTACTCCCAGGGCTGTGTTCCACTGTATAGTCCATTCCCTGTCCATACCTCAACAATTTAGGATTTTCACCTTTCATTTGTTTTAGCCAAAGTAGAGGTTTGTGGTCTGCCTGAACAATAAAGCGAGTGCCAAACAGGTATGGCCTCAACTTTTTCAGTGCCCAAACCACAGAAAAGACCTCCCTCTCTATGGCAGACCAACACTTTTCTCTAGGGGTCAACCTTCTGCTGATAAAAGCAACTGGTTGATCCTGGCCCTCTGAATTCAGTTGTGATAAGACTGCCCCTACCCCTAATTCAGATGCATCAGTTTGAACAATGAATTTCTTGGAGTAACATGGGCTTTTTAGGACAGGTGCAGAGCACATGGCCTGTTTGAGCTCCTCAAAAGCTTTAAGACAGCTAGCTGTCCGTAACACCTTTTTAGGCATTTTCTTGCTTGTGAGATCATTAAGAGGGACTGCTATGGAGCCATAATTTTTAATGAATCTCCTGTAGTACCCTGTGAGGCCTAAAAAGGCTCTCACCTGGGTCTGAGTTGTAGGGGGAACCCAATCCATGATTGTCTGGATTATCCTCTGTAGTGGTGCAGGTTAGACATATAGGTGACTTATAAGTTACTTATGTGCAGTGGTAAATGGCTGTGAGTTAACGTGGATGTTGTTTCACGCAGGCTGCAGTGGCAAGCCTGTGTAAGAATTGTCAGAGCTCCCTATGGGTGGCAAAAGAAATGCTGAGGCCCATAGGGATCTCCTGGAACCCCAATACCCTGGGTACCTAGGTACCATATACTAGGGAATTATAAGGGTGTTCCAGTGTGCCAATCAGAATTGGTAAAATTAGTCACTAGCGTGCAGTGACAATTTTAAAAGCAGAGAGAGCATAAACACTGAGGTTCTGGTTGGCAGAGCCTCAGTGATACAGTTAGGCACCACATAGGGAACACATATAGGCCACAAACTTATGAGCACTGGGGTCCTGGCTAGCAGGATCACAGTGACACATATCAAACACACTGACAACATACGGTTTTCACTATGAGCACTGGGCCCTGGCTAGCAGGATCCAAGTGAGACAGTAAAAACACCCTGACATAAACTCAAAAACAGGCCAAAAGTGGGGGTAATAAGGCTAGAAAGAGGCTACCTTCCTACACCCTGTGAGACAGGCAAAACACGCTGACATATGGGTTTTTATCTATGAGCAGTGGCATCCTGGCTAGCAGGATCCCGGTGACACAGTAAAAACACACTGATACACACTCACAAACATGCCAAAAGTAGGGGTAACCATGCTAGAAAGAGGCTACTTTCTCACACTGATTTACTGGGATATTGTTCTCCTATATAGTGAGCCTAAGGCTGCAGGTACTGGGGCAGCACGTGTGCTGGTGGTCCCCCAGTGTTACTGGGCCGTCCTATTGGGATTGGCTCATGATATACCCCTGGCAGGTCATTTAGGGCGAGACAAGACCTTTGCCAGGCTTGTCACCCACTTCTATTCACCCGAATGAAGACAGCCTCAGATACATTCTGCAGGTCCTGTCCCACCTGCCAGGTCAGTGAGAAATCAGGGAATAAGCTGAAGGCTCCCCTGATCCTACTTTCAGTCGCTGGCATCCCCTTTGAAAGGATGGGCTTCAACGTCATTGGTCCACTGGACCCCAAGACAGCCCAAGGAAACAGATTTATCCTGGTCTTGGTGGATGACGCTACACAGTACCCAGAGGCAATCCCTCTGAGGACGGTGACTGCACCTGTGGTGACCAGAACTTTGATGCGGATCTTTACCCCTGTGGGGTTCCCCAAGGAGATGGTGTCTGACAGAGGCACTAACTTAATGTCTGCAAACATGAAGTCCATATGAGATGCATGTGGTATAACTTATTAGTTCACCACACCCTATCACCCTCAATTCAGTGGTCTAGTTGAGAGATGCAACAAGACCTTGAAGAGCATGATTGACAGCTTACCTGAGGCCATGAGGTGTAAGTGGGACATCATCTTGCCATGCCTTCTCTTTGGTTACAGAGAAGTGCTCTAGAAAGGGGTAGGGTTCAGTTTCTTTGAACCCCTCTATGGCTACCCTGTTAGGGGACCTCTAAGCATTGTAAAGGATGGGTGGGAGATAGCTCTAGGAAACCCCTTCAGGATGTGGTCAGCTACATGTTGGCCCTCTTCAAACAGGTGTACTGCTTCTGGAAAAAGGCCAAAAGCAACCTTGAGGCCAGTCAAGAGGTAATGAAACGCTGGTATGACCAGAAGGCCACTCTGATAAGAGTTTCAAGCTGATGACAAAGTATGGGTCGTGGAACCAGTAGAGCCTAGAGCTCTCCTGGATCGCTGGATTGGCCCATACAAATTAAAGGAGCATAAGGGGGAGGCCACTCACTTAGTGGACCTCCAGACCAGTATGAACTCCCAAGGGTGCTCCATGTAATCAGACTCAAGCCTCCCTTTGAGAGGTCTGACGTCAGCATGCTCCTTCTGACAGATGATGGTGTGGAGGAGGAGAGAGACCTCACTCTGACCTCCTCTCTGTACAAGAAAGTGATGGGTCAGTAGAGGGTGTCAACCTCTCTGACTCCTTGACCCTAGAGCAGACAGGTGACTGCTACTACTTCCTGGGACAGTTTGCCTTACTGTTCTTCCTCAACCCTGGACTCACACATCTGTGTATCCATGACATTGACACAGGAGATAGTCCACCTGTGAAGAACAAAATTTACAGGTTGTCAGATAGGGTGAAAGCGAGTATTAAGGAGGAAGTTGCCAAGATGATAGCTTTAGGGGGTGATTGAAACCTGATTACAGTCCCTGGTCCAGCCCCGTGGTATTGGTACCAAAGGCTGCCTCACCTGGCGCCAAGCCAGAACTTCAATTCTGTGTGGACTACCGAGGCCTCGATTTTGTCACCAAAAACTGATGCACACCCTATCCCCAGAGCTGATGAGCTCATTAACTGGCTACGTGCTGCCAAATTCCTCAGTACCTTTGATTTGACATCAGGGTACAGGAAGATCACCTTGACTCAGGGGGCAAAAAAAGAGGTCATCCTTCTCAACCCCTAAGGGACATTACCAGTTTCGGGAGATGCCCTTTGGCTTGAAGAGTGCCCCTGCTACCTTCTAACGGTTGATCAACAGGGTCCTGGCTGGTAAAGAGGCATTCTGGGCTGCCTACTTAGATAACATTGCCGTCTATAGTGCCAGCTGGGAGAAATACCTGCTTCACCTCCAAGGGGTGCTCCAGGCCCTGCAAAAGCCAGGACTGACAATCAAGGCCAGCAAGTGTCAGATTGGACAGGGTGCCATGGTATATTTGGACATCTGGTAGGTGATGGCAAGGTGCAGCCCCTCCAGGCCAAGATTGAAAAACTCATGGCTTGGCAACCACTTACGAACCAAACTCAAGTGAGAGAATCCTAGGCCTCACTGGCTACTACGGGAGATTTGTTAAGGGATATGGCAACATAGTTGCCCCCTTAACTGAGATGACTTCTAAGAAGCAGCCCAGATTGGTGAACTGGATTGAGGCTTGTCAGAAAGCCTTTGATTCCCTCATGTGCACTTCACCTGTGTTCAGGGCCCAATTACTCATAGGAATGCATAGTGCAGATGGACACTTCAGAGTATGGCATGGGGCAGTTTTAGCACAGCATAATGAGGAGGGCTTAGACCAATCAGTAGCCTTCTTTAGCAGGAGGTTACTTCCACAGAAACAGAGGTGGAGTGCCACTGAAAGAGAAGCATTTGATGTGGTCTGGACACTGAAGAAGCTGAGACCATACCTGTTTGGGACTCACTCCTGGGTTCAGACCGACCACAGGCCCCTCAGATGGCTCATGCAGAGGAGGGGTGAAAATCCCAAACTCTTGATGTGGTTTATCGCCCTACCGGGAATGGACTTTACAGTGGAGCATCACCCAGGGACTGACCACACCAATGCTGAAGGTCTCTCCAGATTCTTCTGCCTTAGTGGTAAGAACTCCCAAGGGACTGGGTAGCTCTTCCGACTTTCAGCTGGGGGAGACACATGTTAGACCTGACAGCCTTATAGTGGTCATCCCCCAGCTTTTTGCCTGTCTCCCTCCATTTTTCTGACCCTGTTTTGCTGGTTTTAAACACTCTACGCACTTTACCACTGCTGACCAATGCTAAACTGCATGTGCTCTCTCCCCAAAACATGGTAACATTGGTTCCTACCCAATTGGCATATTTAATTTACTTGTAAGACTTTAGTAACGTGCACTAGAGGTACCTAGGGCCTGTACATTAAATGTGAGGCCTGCCATTGCAAGGCTTGTGTGTGCAGTTTCACTGCCACTTTGACTTAGTATTTAAAACTACTTGCCAGGCCTTAAAATCCCCTTTTTCTACATACAGGTCACCCCTAAGGTAGGCCAAAGGTAACCCATAGGACAGGGTGCTATGTAAGTAAAGGCAGAACATGTACTTATATGTTTTACATGTCCTGGTAGGAGAAACCTCACAAGTTCGTTTTTGACTACTGTGAGGCCTGCTCCTCTCATAGGCCAGCATAAGAACTGTTGTAATATACTTTTAAGTGGTAAATTCTGATCTGGCAGGAGGAGCCCTGTCATATTTACAGTAGTACGGCTAGAATGGTAATAGAAACTCCTGTTTACTTGTGAAGTTGGATTTAATACTACTATTTTAGAAATGCCACTTTTAGAAAGTAAGCATTTCTCTGCACTTACTGCCATCTGTGCCTTACAGCCTGTCTCCAATCCATGTCTGGTCTGTGCTTGTTGACAGCTCCCCTTGTACATTCCACCCAGACAGCCATGAACACCGGACACTCAGTCACATCTGTATTCATCTGCATACTGAATGGTTCTCCCTGGGCAGGAAGGGTGGAGGGGCTCTCTCTTACACTTCATAGGCCAGTGGCCTGCCCTCACACAAAGGACTGATAACCTCTCACAGGGATCCTGGCAGACAGGACTTGGCTAAAAGGGGAACTTGTGCACTTCAAAACCACTCTTTGACATTTCTGGGTCCCTGACACGCCAAATCAGACACTTCTGGATCTATACCTGGACTCTGTCAGACTGCCTGAATGCCAAAAGGACTAATCTGGACTGCTTTGCTGAGAAGGACTGATGTCCTGCTTGTTGCCCTACTGCCTGCTGGCCTGTGACTCTGCTGAAAGGACTCTGCCTTCCCCAACAGTGCTCTCCAAGGGCTTGGATTGAGCTTACCTCCTGAGAAGAAAATCCCTGTGCGTTGGAAAACTGATGCAACGCCTGCAGAAATTGATGAAGCGCCTGCCTCGCGGCTGCAAATTTGTTGCATCGCCTATCGGATCAACGCATCGCCTGCTCCTTTGTACCAGCCCATCAAGGATTTTCAATGCATCATTCCTGGGCATCAAAATATCCCCACATCGCAGTGAGGAACCAAGGCTGTGCTCCTGGAAGTCTACGCATCACCTTGCAGCATGGAAAGAATCAACACATCGCCTTGCCGCACTGGAAAATCAGACGCAGTCCCTTATTTATCAACGCATCTGCTCCTCTGCGGTCCCCCGATGCATCCCAAGTACTGTGTGTTACAAGGATACAACCACTGATTCTTAAGGATTGAGACTCTTTTAAACCTTTACAAAGTGATATCTCGACTCGTGCCTATTGGATCTTTGTTGTTTTGATCTTTTGATTACATGTCTTCTTTGGACCTTCAAACAAATTTAAATAAATCACTTGTTATGGCCTGTTGCCCTAAGTGCCGCTCCATATCGAATATGTCATTTGGCAACCAGTACCTGAGTACTATCAAGGACTTCTATTTTGGTAATTGTTCTTTGCCTCAGGTTCTTGGATCCCTAATATTGTTCAGGGTTCCATCAAATTATCGTCAGCCATTGGGTTGTAGCCTTCCTCAACCTAAGGGTGGGGGGTTTCTGTCACCAATGTTAAAAATGTATAACTCTCAGTGTGTACCCATACGGGGCTGAGGTATCGGAATTGCCAACTGTATGGCCATCCAATGGGAGGAGAAAAGGTTCTGTAGAAGGCTACTGTTGTTCCCCATTTCAGCCTTGCATTGTGTTTGTCACAACAAATTAGGACTTCCCTATAATGGGGATTTGATTCGGGTGCCGCCAATTATGTTACGGCTTGCCATTTGGCAAAATTAGGAAGGCTGAACTGACCAAGGAGATAATAAGGGATGGCTTGGCTTTAGATTGTGGCCTTTCCATACCCTGGATTGTGTACATTAAAAGCAAACTTAACAAAGTAGGAATGTTAGATTTGTTTACAGATCCATCTTTGTGTATCAGGATAGATAAGAAAGTGTAGCAAAAGCACTTCATGACTATGTGGAACAAAGGCGTCAGGGATATGAAGAACAAGGTCAGTGTTAATAAATATCTTTGGCTGAGGGAACTGAGTTGTTCAAATGATTATGGTGTTCATTACAACCCTGGTGGTCGGTGTTAAAGCGGCAGTAAGACCGCCAACAGGCTGGCGGAAAAAAAATGAAATTACGACCGTGGCAGAAACCGCCAACAAAGACAGCCACTTTAACACTCCGACCGCCACGGCGGTACAAACAAACAGCGCGGCGGTCACCGCCAAAAGACAGGCGGGAGACAATGTACCGCCCACAGTATCACAACCTACCAATCCGCCACCTTTTCCGGGGCGGATTCACCGCGAACAAAAATACGGCGGAAACAGGACTCCGAATGGAAAACGCTCACCTCTGCACACCCCACGAGGAACCAGGATGCCATGGAACCAGAGCTACACATTTTAGCAGCCTTCATCTTCTTGCTCCTCTACCAGGAGCACGAACGCCGGCGGCGAAGACCACGGTGAGTACTGCACCTACGACACAGTGGCGGGGGGAGGGAAAAAACAGTGACACACACACGCAACACCCCCACCCTCACCCACTACAACACACACACAAGTACATGTAGATACATTACATTTACAACCCCCAACCCTCCCTGGAAGAATGCAAAGACAAAAGGAAATGAGCTGAACGATTGTAATATATAAAAATTCAGTAGTCAAATAATATACATACACTATTTACAGATACATACACCAAGAATATTAGTCCAGGGTATTCCACCCTTAAAGTCCGTGGACCACTGGGCCCACACTGCATGGGCAAGGCCCACACAAGATACCCGAACGTGATAGAGAGAATACTGCAGGGGCATCAGTTAGAAATAAAACAGGCACCTCAGGGGGAAGGGAAAGGGGGGCACCTCAGCCGGTTGAGTGCACGACGCCAAATCCACGAGGGGGCCCCATGCCCACTGTTCAATCCTGGGGAGTGCAAAGCCACAGTCTCTCAAGTCTCTACAGTGGGTGGGTTGCCCACTGTTCAATCCTGGGGAGTGCAAAACCACAGTCTCTCAAGTCTCTACAGTGGATGGGTTGCCCACTGTCTTTCTCCACTGGTTCTGGAGGGGGCCTTGTGCCCAGAGTGCTTCATCCTGCCAAGGACTGAGTTAGTGGATGTGATACTCCATTGGTTCTGGAGGGGGCTTGGTGCCCAGAGTGCTTCATCCTGCCAAGGACAGAGGTAGTAGATGTGATACTCCACTGGTTCTGGAGGGGGCCTGGTGCCCAGAGTGTTTCTTCCTTCCAAGGACAGAGGTAGTGGATGTCTTTCTCCACTGGTTCTGGAGGGGGCCTTGTGCCCAGAGTGCTTCATTATGCCAAGGACTGAGGTAGTGGATGAGATACTCCACTGGTTCTGGAGGGGGCTTGGTGCCCAGAGTGCTTCATCCTGCCAAGGACAGAGGTAGTGGATGTCTTTCTCCACTGGTTCAGGAGAGGGCTTGGTGCCCAGAGTGCTTCATCCTGCTCGTGGCGGCCTCAGTAGCGTCAGTGCATTTGGCGCTAAAGGGCCTGCGGTGCTTGTGGCGGTCCTGTCTTTGGCAGCGGTGCTTGTGGCGGTTCCGTCTTTGGCAGCAGTGCTTGTGGCGGTCCTGTCTTCGGCAGCGGTGCTTGTGGCGGTCCTGTCTTTGGCAGCGGTGCTTGTGGCGGTCCAGTCTTGGGCAGCGCTTCAGCTGCTGGCGGTCCTGTCTGGGCCAGCGGGGCTGCTGCTGGCAGTCCTGTCTGGGCCAGCGGGGTTGCTGCTGGCTGCCTCCTGGGCAGCGGGGCTGCTGCTGGCGGTCCTGTCTGGGCCAGCGGGGCTGATGCTGGCAGTCCTGTCTGGGCCAGCGGGGCTGCTGCTGGAGGTCCTGTCTGGGCCAGCGGGGCTGTTGACGGTTGCCTCCTGCTACTGGCGGTCGCCTCCTGGGCAGCGGGGCTGCTGCTGGCGGTCCTGTCTGGGCCAGCAGGGCTGCTGGCGGTCGCCTCCTGGGCAGCGGGGCTGATGCTGGCGCTCCTGTCTGGGCCAGCGGGGCTGCTGCTGGCGGTCCCGTCTGGGCCAGCTGGGCTGCTGGCGGTCGCCTCCTGGGCAGCGGGGCTGATGCTGGCGGTCCTGTCTGGGCCAGCGGGGCTGTTGGCGGTCGCCTCCTGGGCAGCGGGGCTGATGCTGGCAGTCCTGTCTAGGCCAGCGGGCTGCTGGCGGTCTTCTCCGCCGTGCTGATCTTCCCAGACTTGCCGGGTTTCTTGTGCCCCTTCCCCCACCTTGGAAGGTGTCACTGCTGACTCCACACTCCCACCTGTGCCCCTGGGAGCGGCTTTGCTGGCTGTTGTCTTCCCCCTCTCCCGCCGGGCACTGGCCAACTTTTGATGCTTGACAGGTGGGGGACTGTCCCTGCTGTGGCCCCTTGCCACACTGGCTGCCCTGCTGCCTGGTGCACTCCAGAATCCAGTGACTACTGGCACCACTGGTCCCGGAGATGTTGTGGCTGAGGTGCTAGGTTGGGACCTGGAGAGTCGGGCCCTAGGAGACTGACGGGGTGGGGGAGGTGAGGGAAAGAGGTCAAGGTTGGACAGGAAATGTTTGTTAGGAACACTGGGACGGGTAGCTGGAGGGGGTTTGGGAGTGGAGGAAGAGGTTGTGGTTGTAGGAGGTGTACGTTTGGTGACGGTGCATGCGCTGGAGGCTGTCGTGAGGTGGATGGCTGTTGGGTGGGTGTGTGCCTGCGTTTGTGTACCTTGGGAGGTGGCGTCACAGGCACACTGGGAGAGGACACAGGGGATGTGTGAATGGTAGTGGGGGTGGTGACTGCACGTGAGCGGGGTGTGGTGGTGGGTGTGCTGGTGATGGACGTAGTGGCTGTAGATGTAGTGCATGCAGGTGTGAGCGGAGACAAGCCTGGGAAGGAGGAGGGAGACAAAAAGGAGGGGGACACAGTGGAGGCAGTGGATGTTGCTATGTCTGCATGTGTGTGATGCTTGCATGAGTGCCTGTGGGATGTGTGGTGCTTATGTTTGCCAGAGCTACCCTTGTGTGTTGAGGTGTGTGCATGCTGGTTTGATGGTGTGCTTGGGATAGGCTGGGGTACAGGGTATTGGGTCTGAGTGGAGGAAGTTGGAGGAGGTGGGCTAGAGACAGGGACAATGGCTGCCATCAGTGCGGAGGCCAGAGTCTGAAAAGCTCGCTGAAGGGCTGCCTGACCAGAATGAATGCCCTCCAGGAATGCATTGGTTTGTTGCAACTGTCTCTCTACACCTTGGTTGGCATTCAAAATGGTAGACTGCCCAACAGTGAGGGACCTGAGGAGGTCAATGGCCTCCTCACTGAGGGCAGCAGGGGTGACTGGGGCAGGGGCTGAGGTGCCTGGGGCGAAGGAGATGCCCACCCTCCTGGGTGAGCGGGCACGGGGCAAAGGCTGAGGGGCTGCTGGGAGGGCGGTGCTGGAGGGGGGGTGGCGGCTGTACCTGTAGATGCACAGATAGGGTGGCCACCACAAGGGAGCTCCCATCAGTGGATGAGTCCATATCGCTGGTGTCCGCTCCAGTCCCCGCCGTGGAGCTCCCCTCACCCTCCGTCCCACTGGTGAAATCAGACTCCGTAGTGTTGCCCTCCAGGGCCATGTGGGATGCAGCTCCCTCCTGCTCCGGTGCCTCTGCTCCTCCGCCTGATGATGCTAATGCACACATGTACAGGGAGACCACAAAAAGGGGGGGGGGGAGACAGAAGAAAGACATGTTGAGTGCATGCATTACCGCTACCGTTGGCGGACACGACAGACACAGAAGCCCCCTGCACTACGCCGCGCACTTGGGGTCCACTATTCAATGCCTGGTAAATGGCCTACAAGGCTAGGGACGATATCTGCACACATGGATGTCACAGGAGCCAGACTAGGTGTAGTTGGCACTGTACCCAGGTGGGGAAGGTGCCACAGGGTCTGGCTGAAAAAGGGGACTTAACTAGCACACTCGCCCTGGCCTAGGGAAACCCACAGCCCACCTCCCCCACCCAGACATCTCCATTGCGCGCTGAATCAGCAGAATGAGAGTGTACTCACCCCCTTGTTGCTGCTGTGATGCCCTCAAGCGCCCATCCAACTCCGGGTACGCCACCTCCAGGATCCTGAACATCAGGAGGGTCATGGTGTGACGGGCACCCCTCCCACGTTGGGAGGCCATCCCCAGCTGGGCCTCCGCCGTCTTCTTGCTCCAGCAGCGAATGTCCTCCCATCTTTTCCAGCAGTGGGTGCTCTGTCTGTGGTAGACCCCCAGGGTCTGGACGTCCTTGATGATGGCACGCCAAATATCCTTCTTCTGGTGGGCGCTGACCTTCAGGAATTGTACAGGGGAAAAAGAGAAGTTATTACCAACTGCACCGTCACAGTCATTGGCCCGCATCCCTATACTTGCCATGTGGCACATGCACTCACCGTCGTTTCATGCACGCATCATTCTTCCCCCCCACTTCCATCCACCCCACTCCACACAGGCATTGCCCATACAGCATGCTCACAGTGTACTTATCTGTTTGTCTGGAGGACCGTAGAGTAGCGTGTACTGGGGGAGAACCCCATCCACAAGTTTCTCCAACTCCTCCGTGGTGAAGGCAGGGGTCCTTTCCCCAGACGCACGAGCCATTGTCTCTTCCAGACTGAGGTCACAGCACCACTTGCAGAGTAGGTCCTCTCCTGTCGAAGGTCGGTCAGGTATCGAGTGATTGAACAGATAGAAAATGGCGGTCACGTCCGCAGGCGGTGCGTACCGTCACAGCCGGCGTACATCGTCATTGGCTCCTGGGATCCATAGGGTCCAATGTTAACCAATGCTGAATTGCGCCACGGTCTTCGACCGCCTACCGCGACGGTGTACAACGCCAGCGCAGTTACCTCACATCCCATTGTCCCACTTTACAGGTCAGGCATCCGCCATTTCAGGGGCCCACATGGCTTGATTTATAACTGCGTCACACATACCTAGGCCTTGGCTCAACACTCATTCAGGCAAAATTGGGGTTATGAATGGTTTTCTGAGTAAGCTGTGTTTACGTACCTCTGAGTTGGTTGACTCTGTGCTCGCTGTTGTCCTTCATAGGCACCGTCTGCTGACACATGTGAGGAGATGGCGGCATCCTCCGGTGTACAGACCCATGGTGGACCTGTCGACAATGGAGGAAAGACATGTAATCATCACCTACAGGCTTGATCGGGCCACAATCCTGGAACTGTGTGCCCAGTTGGAGCCAGACATGATGTCAGCTATCCGCCATCCCACAGGAATCCCCCCTCAAGTGCAGGTGCTGTCAGTACTCCATTTCCTTGCAAGTGGGTCTTTTCAAACAACAGTGGCCATAGCATCAGGGATGTCCCAGCCTATGTTTTCCAACGTGTGGTCCAGAGTGTTGTCTGCCCTGCTGAAACACATGCGGCGCTACATCGTGTTCCTTCAGATGGAGGATTTGCCTACAGTGAAAGGTGACTTCTATGCCCTTGGACATATCCCCAACATCATAGGTGCCATTGATGGGACATGTGGCCTTGCCACCCCCCGCAGGACTGAACAGGTGTACAGAAACCGGAAGAGTTACCATTCGATTAATGTGCAGATGGTGTATTTGGCCGACCAGTACAGCTCCCATGTTAATGCCAAATTCCCTGGCTCAGTGCATGAAGCTTACATCCTGCGGAATAGCAGCATCCCTTATGTGATGGCGCAACTCCAGAGGCACCGTGTGTGGCTATTAGGTGAGCACCTGGAACCAAATCGTTGGGAATAGTTGTCTGGGTCTGGGGATATCCCTACAGGTTAGTGTGTGTCTAACAGTTGTCCTTCACCATTTACAGGTGACTCTGGGTACCCCAACCTGTCATGGCTACTGACCCAGTGAGGAATCCCAGGACAAGGGCAGAGGAACGCTACAATGAGGCCCACGGGCGAACTAGGAGGATTATAGAAAGGACCTTCGGCCTCCTGAAGGCCAGGTTCAGGTGCCTACATATGACAGGTGGATCCCTATTCTACTCACCAAAGAAGGTGTGCCAGATCATCGTGGCCTGCTGTATGCTTCATAACTTATCTTTGCGACGACAGGTGCCTCCCTGAGGATGGTTCAGATGGAGGTGTTGTGGCAGCTGTGGAGCCTATGGACAGCGAAAACGAGGAAGCAGAAGAAGAAGACATCGACAACAGGGACTCTGTGATCCTGCAATACTTCCAGTGAGACACAGGTAAGAATACAAACCTGACTACTACATGTACTTTAACACTACTACCTCTCATCTGTCTGTCATTTTCACCCAGTGTATGGTCACTGAGTTGTCACTTTCCCTTACGATTTCACAGATGTGTGTCCCACTGTGTGACATCTGCTTTGTTTCCTCATGGACTAGAGCTGTGTGACATAGGTACGTTGACATTACAATTGAAAGAGCATTTTGTCACTGTAATTGCTAATACACTATTTCGAAATCACAGACAGACTCCAGATTGTTTTGTGCTTTAAGGGTGTTTATTTAAGTGCTCAATATTGGAGGGGGTTGTAAAATGGTGAGGGGTGATGGTGGAGGAATGTCCATGGCAGAGTCCAGTCTATTTGTCTCACAGGTACATTGTCCAAAGGGGCATAGGAAGTGGAGCTGGGGCAGTTTGAGGATGGACAGGGTGACAAGGTGGGACAAAAGGATGACATTCAGGGCAGTCTCATTTCTTGGCGGGGTTCTTGGCATTGTTCTCTGTCTTTGTCCTGGATCTCAGGGACCGTGTGCGGGTGGTTCTCCCTCTGCAGGGGGTGGGGTGCTGGTGTGGTGGTCCTGTGGCAGTACCTCCTGTCCACTAGCGCCGGCGGAGGTGGTAGGCAGTTCATCGTCCAGGCTAGTGTCAGGGGCCCCTTGTTGTGCCACAGTGTCCCTCCTGGTGTTGAGGACTTCCTTCAGCACCCGTATGATGGTACCCAGGGTGGAATTGATGGATCTGAGTTCCTCCCTGAAGCCCAAATACTGTTCCTCCTGCAGCCGCTGGGTCTCCTGAAACTTGGCCAGTACCGTTGCCATCGTCTCCTGGGAATGATTGTACACTCCCATGATGTTGGAGAGGGCCTCGTGGAGAGTGGGTTCCCTGGACCTGTCCTCCCCCTGTCGCACAGCAGCCCTCCCAGTTCCCCTGTTTCCCTGGGCCTCTGTCCCCTGGACCGTGTGCCCACTGCCACTGCCCCCAGGTCCCTGTTGTTGTTGGGGTGGTGGGTTAGCCTGGGTTCCCTGTAGTGGTGCACACATTGCTGCTTGACGTGTCCTGGGGACAGAGGTATGGGCCCGCTGGGTGGGTGCTGTGCTGGTGCTTCCATAGGGGGGAAGCTCTGTGGTGGCCTGTGACTGTGTCAGGGGAACCGACTGTCCTGAGGTCCCAGATGGGCCGGGCTGGTCATCTAGATCCAGTTGGACAGAGCTGCTGTCATCACTGTGGGCCTCTTCTGTTGGTGGTGTGGACACATCTGGACCCTCCTGTGCGGTGACGTTGGGTAGTGGTCCTGCAGGGGTGTAAAAGCATGATTATTGCATCTGTGTGTGCCATGGTGTGCAATGGGTGGGTGACCATGTACCTCAGTGCTTGCATTACTGTGTGGGACCTTGTGTGATGATGGTTTAGGGGGGTGTATGGGTATGTGCAGTGGCCATGCCTTGGTGATGGGTGTCCATGCTTTGTTGTTGCATGCAGGGCTTGGTGTTAGGATGTGTGGTTTGTGATATTGGGACATTTGTGAGGAGTGATGGGGGTGAGGGCGAAGGTGGGGGTATGTGATGGCATGCAGGTAGGTGGGGATATAGTGTAAAGAATTGCCTTACCAGAGTCCATTCCTCCATCTACTCCTGCGAGGCCCTCAGGATGCAGAATAGCCAAGACTTGCTCCTCCCATGTTGTTAGTTGTGAAGAGGAGGTGGGGGTCCGCTGCCAGTCCTCTGAACCGCAAGATGGTGTCTTGATACCACGGAATGCACCTTCCCCCGTAGGTCGTTCCACCTCTTCCTGATGTCATCCCTATTTCTTGGGTGCTGTCCCACTGCGTTGACCCTGTCCACTATTCTTGGCCATAGCTCCATCTTCCTAGCTACGGAGGTGTGCTGCACCTGTGATCCGAATAGCTGTGGCTCTACCCGGACATTTCCTCCACCATGACCCCGAGCTCCTCCTCAGAGAACCTGGGGTGTCTTTGCCGTGCCATGGGGTGGTGTGGGTGATGTGTGGGGTGGTGTGGGTTGTGATCAGTGGGGTGATATGGGTTGTGATAAGTGGGGTGATATTTAGTGGTGTGTTGTGTGAGGTGCATGGATGTTATGTGGGTGATGGTATTGTGGGCCTGTGGATGCTTGGTTGTAGATTGTAGTGTCTCTCTCTGACCTTCTTTCGGGATTTTGGTCGTAGGGGTTTGTGGGTGATGTGGGTGTGTGTTTTATATTGTATTGGGTGTGTGGGTGTGGTGTGTGTATGTGTATCAGGTGTGTGTATTTTGAATTGTCCAATGTGGCTGTGTTTTGTAAGAGTGTGTGTATTTTGAGCGTGGCGGTGTGTACCGCCAATGGAATACCGCGGTTGAAAGACCGCCGCATGGATTCGTGGGCCGTGATAGTGTGGCCGTATTTCTGTTGGCGTGACGGTGGAGGCTTTGTTTTCGGCAGTTTATCACTGACCTTTGGTGTGGCAAACTTGTGTGGGTGTCTAAATTTTGGCGGATTCCGAACTGTGGGTCATAATGACCGTGGCGGAATTCCGCTGCCGCAGCGGTGTGTTAACGGTCTTCTGCACGGCGGTAAGCGGCTTTTACCACCAATGTTGTAATGACCACCTATATTTGGTTGGCCCGCACTCATTGGGCGCGATCTTTGCTCTTCCATTTTAGGGTGGGCACCATACAATATCTGCTTTGTTTTCCCTTGGGATTTACACATAGCCTTAATGCTAAGGCATGTCCATGTGATGACTCATCCGGTCAAACTTTGCTATATTTTATGCTTTTTATACTAGATATAGTAAGCTCTTTTTAATCCCACTTTTGAAAAATATTATTAATGTGTAGGACATTGTAGACCCGCCCTGAGATTTTTGTTGCTGCTGACAAATGAAGAACTTGTCTTTTATGTAGGATCTTTTTTAAAGTCGGCTGTACATGCCCGCAGATCTATACTATTTTAGTAATCAAATTTTATTGTATTATTGTGTATATTTTCATTTTAAATCTTTGACGTTATGATTGCTATTTTATGTTTTTTATGTACATTCATAGACGTCAAATACATCCAAATAAAGTTATTTATTGATTGATTGACAGTACCATATACCTGTGATGTACCAGTCCAAATTGGGGATACAGTAATTTCGGAATCATTGTTAAATGGCTCTCGGGCCCCTGCAAATGTTAGAGACCTGTTACATAAATGTAATATGACAATAACAAATTGTCCAGATGGATCAATGCTTTGTTCTACTCCTGGGGTACCATTAAAATGCATGAGCCTTAGAACAGCAACAGACAAACAGGACCCACACATAAGAGGAGTTCCATTGCATATGTCCTTTATTCAAGTATGGAATAGATCATTTTATGATGACTGAACCAATATTGACACACAATGGTTAAGAGATACCATCTGTTAGAAATTGGGTCTCTACTTGGCAGAGGTATACACCCTTGTCCAAGTAGGGACCACAATCGTAGTCAAGGTAAGTCACAACACAATCCAAATTATCCTGTGCTCCCCCTTGGGTAGCTTAGCACAGAGCAGACAGGCTTAACTTAGAAAGCAATGTGTAATGTATTTCGGCAACAACTAATACAGAAACACAGCGAAAACACCACAAAAAGTACTCCACAACAGTTTAGGAAATAGATAATATTTATCTGAATAAAATCACAACTGCAGTTGCAGGTCTGTGCCATGTTTTCAAGGCTATTTAGGTGGGTGGCACAATTAGTGCTGTAGGCCCACTAGTAGCATTTGGTTTACAGGCCCTAGGCACCTCTAGTGCACTTTACAAGGTACTTACTAGAAAAATCAAATATGCCAATCACGGAAAAGCCAATTACACATATAATTTACACAGGGAGCACTTATACTTTAGCACTGGTCAGCAGTGGTGACGTGTCCAGAGTACCAAAACCAGGAAAAACACAGTCCAGCAGATAGTCATAACATGGGAAGCAGAGGCAAAAAAAGACAGAGGAGACCACACCAAGAATGCCAGGTCTAATACGTGTCCCCCTCAGCTGAAAGTGGGGAGAACTACCCACCCTCATGGGAGTTCTCATCACTAAGGCGGAAGAATTTGGACAGACCATCAGCATTGGCATGTTCTGTTCCAGGGAGGTGTTCCACCGTAAAGTCCATTCCCTGTAGGGAGATGGACCACCTCAACAGTTTTGGGTTCTCACCCCTCATCTGCATTACCCATCTGAGGGGCCTGTGGCCTGTCTGAATCCGGAAGTGAGTCCCAAACAAGTAGGGTCTTAGCTTCTTCTTGAACTTGTGCACTTCAAAAACACTCTTTGAAGTCTACCGCACTTCATAGGCATTTTGGGGTATATAAACTGGGTCCCCACCAAATCAGACAATTTTGGGTCTGAACCTGCAATCTATCAAGAGGAACTGCCTACCTGCCCAAAAAGACTCTTCTAGACTGCTTTGCTGAGAAGGACTTCTGCCCTCTGACTGTTCTGAGAAGTGCTCTCCAAGGGCTTGGATTGAGCTTGTCTCCTGTTTTCTGACGTCTCAGGGCCAAAAATACTTCATCTCTTCATGAAACTCCTTGTGTGCCGAAAATCGACACAGCCTGCTGGAAACGATGCACAGGCTGCTTTACGTTGAGAAATCGCTGCCTAGCCAAACTGGAACGACGCAACTCGACTTCCTGAGTGGAAACTTGACGCAGCACCTGCCTTTCAACAGAAGATTTGGTACACAGCCCTACCGGGTCGATGCACAGCCGAACCAGAATGACGCAGTTGATTCCCCAAGAGGAAAATCTATGCAGCGCCTACTGTGTGACAGAAAATTTGACGCATCACCCTACCAGATTGACACTACGCCTGTGCCGTCTTCCTGCATGCCACAGATTTCCCTGCATCGTCCCTGGCTGTCAAAAGACCCCTGCATTGCATTGAGGTACCAAGACTGTGCGCGGAAAAATGACGCAAGCCCCTTGCAGAGTGGCAGGAAACAATGCAACATCTGTGCCACATCGGAAAATCCTACGACCACATTAATTTTCCACACATCTCCTCCTCTGTGGTCTCCGTGTGTGTTATTTTTGACGCAAACCAGGTACTTTGTGTAATCAAGAGACAACTGTTGATTTCTAAGATTTAAGACCCTTTTTAAACTTGCAAAATTGATATTTCAACTTGTGCTTATTGGATCTTTATTGTTTTTACTTTATTTTATTCAGATAAATATCAACTATTTTTCTAAACCTGTGTGGTGTATTTTTGTGGTGTCTTCACTGTGTTATGATTTTTTGCACAAATACTTTACACATTGCCTTCTACGTTAAGCCTGACTGCTCAGTGCCAAGCTACCAGAGGGTGGGCACAGGATAATTTAGATTGTGTGTGACTTACCCTGACTAGGATTGTGTTCCCTACTTGGACAAGGGTGTATACCTCTGCCAACTAGAGACCTAATTTCTAACAAGCCCCTCATAAGTTGTCACCTTCCTGCCCTTCACTCAACCATCCAGTGACCTGCAGAAAAAAACTACACATTCCAACCAAGTTTGGGTTTCTTTTTTCATATATGATCTAAACTTCTCTTTGTACTGCTCAGGAGTAAGACCATATCTGGTGAGCTGGGTGTCCTTCATGATAGAATAAGTGAGTCCCTAAGGGTCCCTTAAGGATGTCAGAGTGTCCCTCCCCTCTACCTCAAAGTGCTTCCACAGACCCGCCCCTCAATTTGCTTCTGGGACCATATTCATGTGAAGAGCTGACTCATACCCCTTAAACCACAGATAGATGTCATCCTTCCTTTTGTAATCTTTTACTAAGTCTTTTAGAATGTGTACCCTCTTTTCAGGCTGCATTGAGGTGCTGCTGCAACCATCTCTGCTGGACTGGCTCCTCTGGCCCAGCTCCCTCAAACTTAATTCATGAGCCAAAAGCATCTTTTTCTCTTCTATAGCCAACCTCCTCTCTTCCATCTCCATTTTGAGTTTCTCTAACTCCAACTGGTGCGCCCTCTCTGCTTGTCTGTCCTGCAACTCCTCAGGGGTCAGACCTTTGGAGTAAACACTACTGCCTGCCCTGGAGACCCTTCCCCCAGGCAGAACAGGGTTACCCAACACCACATTAGGAATACTCTGCACCTCCTCACCCTCATCCTCCTCCTCTCTGTGGCACCCCCCATCTTTGGCTGCTACCCAGGCCCTCAGTGCCTTTTGCAGCTCCTCCTTCCTGATGGAGCTCTTGATTGGGCAGGCAAGATCCTTGAAAAGTTGCTTAAGTTGTGCCACTGTGTACTGCTCCAGTTTCTCCAATTCAAACACAACTTTTGTAGCCACAGCTGGTGCATCCCCAGACTGAGACACGTTGGTGAGGGTCAATGAAAAGGCAAAAAGGCAGATATTTCCCAAGAAAAAAAAACAAAAGGAAGCAGAAAAAATCCCAATAGAGAAAAAAACAAAAATAATTAGCATGTGGTCACATAATGGTCTGAACTGAAAACAGTAGTGTACACTTAAGCACTGTATGCCAATTACAAATACAAGTCCTAGACTCACCACTGATCACCAATGTTAAAAATGGGATCTCTGGTTGGCAGTTTCCATGGGGAGCATGGTCAAGACTGATTTGTTTAGGGCTGGGTCCAAACTGGGTTGGTGTGGTGAGCAAAGAAACAATGGATTAAACCCAGATCTTTGTGACTGGGGGGGAATTTTTGCATTGTTCAGCAGTCCGTTCATCATCTGTTCTTTTTGCATTTGTTGCCCTATGTGGGAAGGGTATGCCCACACGTGGGTCTCATGCTCACTATGCCAGTGGATTCAAGCTAGTCCAGCTGATGAAGTGTGATAATCTAAAATTGGTCTTTAGATGCTTGTTTCTGGTCCAGGATAGACCTGGCTTGGCAGTGCTGGCTGGATTGTTTCCATGGGGAGCAAGGTCAAGACTGATTTGCATATGGCTGGGTCCAAACTGGGGTGGTGTGGTGAACACAAAAATTAGGAATTAAACCCAGATCTTTGTGACTAGGGATGAATGTTTGCATTGTTCAGCATTCGATCCATCATCTGTTCTTTTTGCATTTGTCGCCCTATGTGGGAAGGGTATGCCCAGACGTGGGTTCCTATGCTCACTGTGCCACTGGATTCAAGCTAGTCTGGCTGATGAAGGGTGATTTCCTGAAATCAGTCCTAGAATGCTTGTTTACAGTCCAGGGAGGACCTGGCTTGGCAGTGCGGGCTGGACTGTTCCCATGGGGAACAGGGTCAAGACTGATTTGCATATGGCTGGGTCCAAACTGGGGTGGTGTGGTGAGCAAAAAAATGATGGATTAAATCCAGATCTTTGGGAAAAGGGGTGAATGTTTGCAGTGTTCAGCATTCCGTCCATCATCTGTTCTATTTGCATTTGTCACTGTGACGGGCTGGAACCGGTTCGCCTGCACATAGCTCTCACTTG
The DNA here is from genome assembly GCF_031143425.1 of Pleurodeles waltl. NCBI lineage: Eukaryota > Metazoa > Chordata > Amphibia > Caudata > Salamandridae > Pleurodeles > Pleurodeles waltl. The sequence goes on from NC_090449.1 coordinate 409,500,002, forward strand.
TGCTGACGCTGCCCGTTACTCCGAGGCTTCCTGGTCCTGCTGCCCGTGATTGGTCGGTAGATCAGCAGTGGCGGGACGCCAGAAGGTCAAAAGTGCCGCTGCCAGCACTTGCGGCGTTCAGAGGTTGGGAGGAGAAATCGGGTGACAAGACAACAGCCTAGAACCAGCCATCGGAGGAAGACGAGGAGCGGAGCCCACTTGAGATCCAGAGACAGCTGTACCGTCCGAGTATCGGAGGAGAAGGCGAAAGACGAGTGACGGACGACCCTGTTCCAGGTGACCGGGAGGACGAAACGCAGCATCCCGCCACGCTTCAGGAGAAGCTTGGCCATTCAGGTGCGTGGGACCACGTCCCTGAACGAGTGAAAGTGAAAGAGATAAAAGAGCGGAGTGAGGGGTGGGAAGGGGAAAAAGGTAACAAGGGGAGAAGGGAGGGTGAAGGACAAAACCTGGAATCATAAAAGCACGAGCACTGGGGGAAGGGGAAGGGGTGGAAAAGAGAAACGGACAAGGATGAGGGAGAGAACCTACAGGGAGAGATAAAATACTTACCATTGGGCACCATACAGCACCATCACATTAAATAGGCCAGCCAAGACCCGCGTGCATGAACGGTTGAGCGCTGAAAGGAAAATACAAAGACAGAAAGAACAGGAATTAGACCACTAAGAAACAGATGGAAGAAAACACGTACTAACCTAAACCAGTTTGAGAAATGTAATCTTGACAAGAACAGTAAGACAGGGACAACAAAGAAAGCATAAGTATCACGGTCACTTACTGCTATTATTCTCTTCTCTCCACATGCGCTTCCTGGAGAACGACCTGTGAACAAGAGAGACAGGAAGAGAAGAGTGAAGACCAAACCTCAAGAACATCCCACCACCCTAAACCCAGCAACCCATGACTGAAGTAAACTCACCTGATTTATACTACATCCAAATCATCAATAAAATTCCTGTTTTTAAGACTATAACACAGTCTAGAGTGGTTTCTCCACACCCACACGGTTACAAGTGGTGTCAGAAGTGGGATTTGTGGAGACACCGCCTCCATGGAAGAAAAGGCAACAATGGCAGATGTACTCGCCCAGTTGGCAGAAGGGCAACGGCATCTCCAGTTAATATGGGAACAACAAAGGAAAGAAGCCAAAGAGGAACGGGAGGTGCTGCAAACAGCACTCAAGAGCCAGGCAACGATTATGGCCAATAACCAACTGGTACATGAGACAGCATTGGGTAAGCTTACCGATACCATCGCTCATACAAAAGTACACCCCACGGTACCAAGTAGTGTGTTGCAACGTTATCAGGAGCAGGAAGACCCAGACTCTTTCTTCACAAACTTTGAAAGAGTGGCCAGCACTGCTAATTGGCCAGAGGATAAATGGGGTCAGTATATCGCCCCCCTACTCACCGGCCATTTACAAACAACATACCAAGCTATTAATCCGAGTGGTAACCTTCCATACAAGGACCTTAAGAAAACCATTTTAGAAAGAGTAGGTTTGGATAGTGAGAGTTATCGCACCAGGTTTAGACATGCAGCAGGGAGGTGGTTACATCCCACAGAGAAAACAAGAGAAGACATGTTTGATATCATAGTCTTAGAACAGTACTTAGATGCTTTACCACCTACCACCCGGAACTGGGTATGACAACATCCTGGACTCACAAATGAAACGGCCATAGATCTTGCCTGTGCTTATCATAGAGGCTCGGACTTCCGGGCTACCATTAGTCGTGCCGCTCCACCTCTGGTCAGACCGGCCATACCTAGAATACATCTGTCGCGGCAGGTAGTGAATCCCGGAGCTGACCGATCACAACCAGCTGGCCCGGGTCCCTCTGGATACGCAGGCCCTGGTCCCCAGTGTTACAACTGTTCAGAGTGGGGCCATATTGCCCGGCATTGCCCACATAAAAAAGACGCAGAGGAGCCCATGGAGATAGGCCTGACCAAGGGAAGAGTATTCTGGACTGGAGTGGAGAAACCTAAATATACCCTCCCTATCATCGTCAATGAAGTGGAAAGAATGTCTCGAATCGATTCCGGATGTAGCCAGAGTGTGATCAGGGGAGATTCAGTATTGCCAGGGCAGGAAGATACAGAGACCCAGATCCTCATTACCTGTGTACATGGTGATCAACGGTATTATCCCACTGCTACTATAAAGTTGAAATGGAGAGAACAAAATGAGACCCTCCGGGTAGGGCTGCTCTCCACCCTCGATGAGGATATAATCCTCTGGACAGATTATGAGGATTTTCCCCTCCTTATTAGAGAAAGCCGGACAAGAGCACCTTCTGAGGGATTGGTGGACGGAAGCACCAAGTGGAATGGTTACCGAGGAACCTAAACGGGTACGAATTACCCTCAGCAGGAGACAAAAAAGAGAGCAACGACGTTCCTATACACAGAACTGCCCATCCCAAGATGGTCCTATTGGTATCGGGAAGGTTTGCACAATCACTGGGGATTTCCGGCAGAAGAAGAACCCTACCTTAAAACACGCATGGCAGCAGGCCGAGTCTGGGGCAGCACAAGGGGTAGGTCCCAGATTCTTGATTCGTAATAACCTCTTATACAGAAATCTCACACCCACAAGAGGAAATGACCTACAATTAGTAGTGCCTAAAAGTCACCGCCAACAAGTGTTACAATTAGCACATGGGGATAACAGGGAAGGGCACTTGGGAAGGGAGAAAACTGAGGAAGCGGTTCTTAGACGATTTTATTGGCCAAGGGTTTATGGCGAGATACTCAAGCATTGTTCTGAGTGTCCTAAATGCCAGTTGTACAACCCCTCTCCACAAAACCCCGTTCCCCTTCAACCTCTTCAAATTATTCATATTCCTTTTACCCGGGTTGGAATGGACCTTATCGGTCCCCTCACCCCTTCCACTCGGGGTAGACAATATGTGTTAGTCTTGGTGGACTATGCCACACGATATCCCGAGGCCATTCACCTTCCCAGTATGCACACTAAAGCTATCTCCCAGGCAATGATAGAGTTATTTTCCAGGGTGGGTTTCCCGAAAGAGATATTGACTGACCAAGGGACTCCCTTTATGTCCAGGTTAATGGCTGAAGTATGTCGATTACTGGGGGTGAAACAAATTCGTACCTCAGTATATCATCCGCAAACAGATGGCTAGTAGAAAGATACAACAAAACCATTAAATCCTTACTAAGAAAGAGTATATCTGAGGCTGGTAAGGACTGGGAAAAGAAACTACCGTTCGTTTTATATGCTATCCGTACCCACGTACAAGCGTCCCTAGGCCATAGCCCTTTTGAGATGTTGTTCAGCCGACAACCATGCACACTGTTAGATATGTGTAGGAGGCTGGCCTGGCTTGTAGTGAGTACCAAGGGGTACTTACACTCTGTACCAGGTCCAGTTATCCCTTATTAGTGTAGAAGAGGTGTTTCTAGCAGCTTAGGCTGAAAGTAGGTAGCTATAGCAGAGCAGCTTAGGCTGAACTAGGAGACATGCAAAGCTCCTACTATACCACTGGTGTCACATGCACAATATCATAAGAAAACACAATACACAGATATACTAAAAATAAAGGTACTGTATTTTTAGGACAATATGCCAAAAGTATCTCAGTGAGTACCCTCAGTATGAGGATGCCAAATATACACAAGATATATGTACAAAATACCAAGAATATGCAGTAATAGCAAAAGGAAGTAATGCAATCAGTGTAAAGTTACAATAGATTGCAATAGGAGCACATAGGTATAGGGGCAACACAAACCATATACTCCAAAAGTGGAATGCGAACCACAAATGGACCCCAAACCTATGTGAGCTTGTAGAGGGTAGCTGGGACTGTAAGAAAACAGTGAGGGTTATAAATATAGCCCACCCCAAGACCCTGTAAGGTAGGTGTAAAGTGCACCTACAACCCCCAGAGAGCACAGAAGTCGTGATAGGGGGATTCTACAACGAAAACCAACACCAGCAAAGCACCAACAGTGGATTTCTGGACCTGAGTTCCTGTAAGACAAGGGGACCAAGTCCAAGAATCGCGACAGTGTCGAGAGTGGGCAGATGCCCAGGAAATGCCAGCTGAGGGTGCAAAGGAGCTGCCACCGGATGGAAGAAGCTTGGTGTTTTGCAAGAACGAAGAGGACTACGAACTTCCCATTTGGAGGATGGATGTACCACGTCGTGAAGAAGCTTGCAGAGGTGTTCCCACGCAGAAAGACCTCAAACAAGCCTTGCTAGCTGCAAGGGTCGCGGTTAGGGTTTTTGAATGCTGCTGTGGCCCAGGAGGGACCAGGATGTCGCCACTTGGATGAGGAGACAGAGGGGGCGCCCAGCAAGTCAGGGAGCCCACACAGAACAGGCACTTGGAAGAGGCGTGAACCGGAGTCCACCCGAAGTCAGAAAAGGGAGTCCCACGACGCCAGAGGACAACTTAGAAGGTTGTGCACTGCAGGCTAGAGTGTCGGGGACCCAGGCTTGGCTGTGCACAAAGGAAATCCTGGAAGAGTGCACAGGAGCCGGAGCAGCTGCAAATCACGCGGTACCCAGCAATGCAGTCTAGCGTGGGGAGGCAAGGACTTACCTCCACCAAACTTGGACTGAAGAGTCACTGGACTGTGGGAATCACTTGGACAGAGTTGCTGAGTTCCAGGGACCACGCTTGTCGTGCTGAGAGGGGACCCAGAGGACCGGTGATGCAGTCTTTTGTTGCCTGTGGTTGTAGCGGGAAGATTCCCTCGACCCACTGGAGATTTCTTCAGAGCTCCTGGTGCAAGAAGGAGGCAGGCTACCCCCAGAGCATGCACCACCAGGAAACAGGCGAGAAAGCCAGCAGGATGAAGCGATACAAGGTTGCAGTAGTCATCTTTGCTACTGTGTTGCGGTTTTGCAGGCGTCCTGAGCAGTCAGTGGTCGATCCTTTGGCAGAAGGTGAAGATGGAGATGCAGAGGAACTCTGGTGAGCTCTTGCATTCAGTATCTGAAGAATTCCCCAAAGCAGAGACCCTAAATAGCCAGAAAAGGAGATTTGGCTACCTAGGAAGAAGGATAGGCTAGTATGAAAGGTAAGAGCCTATCAGAAGGAGTCTCTGACGTCACCTGATGGCACTGGCCACTCAGAGCAGTCCAGTGTGCCAGCAAAACCTCTGTTTCCAAGATGGCAGAGGTCTGGGGCACACTGGAGGAGCTCTGGGCACCTCCCCTGGGAGGTGGAGGTCAGGGGAGTGGTCACTCCCCTTTCCTTTGTCCAGTTTCGCGCCAGAGCAGTGCTGGGGGATCCCTAAACCGGTGTAGACTGGCTTATGCAGAGATGGACAGCATCTGTGCCCATCAAAGCATTTCCAGAGGCTGGGGGAGGCTACTCCTCCCCAGCCATCACACCTATTTCCAAAGGGAGAGGGTGTCACACCCTCTCTCAGAGGAAATCCTTTGTTCTGCCTTCCTGGGCCAGGGCTGCCTGGACCCCAGGAGGGCAGAAACCTGTTTGAGGGGTTGGCAGCAGCAGCAGCTGCACTGGAGACCCTGGAAAGGCAGTTTGGCAGTACCGGGGTTCTGTGCTAGAGACTCGGGGGATCATGGAATTGTCTCCCCAATGCCAGAATGGCATTGGGTTGACAATTCCATGATCTTAGACATGTTACATGGCCATGTTCGGAGTTACCATTGTGACGCTATACATAGGTAGTGACCTATGTATAGTGCACGCGTGAAATGGTGTCTCCGCACTCACAAAGTCTGGGGAATTTGCCCTGAACAATGTGGGGGCACCTTGGCTAGTGCCAGGGTGCCCACACACTAAGTAACTTTGCACCCAACCTTCACCAGGCGAAGGTTAGACATATAGGTGACTTATAAGTTACTTATGTGCAGTGTAAAATGGCTGTGAAATAATGTGGGCATTATTTCACTCAGGCTGCAGTGGCAGGCCTGTGTAAGAATTGTCAGAGCTCCCTATGGGTGGCCAAAGAAATGCTGCAGCCCATAGGTGTAGGAAAGTACCATCTTGCCTGGCATGTTACCCCCATACTTCACTGTATAAATGTTGTTTTAGTTGTATGTGTCACTGGGACCCTGCCAGCCAGGGCCCCAGTGCTCATAAGTGTGCCCTGTATGTGTTACCTGTGTTATAACTAACTGTCTCACTGAGGCTCTGCTATCCAGAACCTCAGTGGTTATGCTCTCTCATTTCTTTCCAAATTGTCACTAACAGGCTAGTGACCAATTTCACCAATTTACATTGGCATACTGGAACACCCTTATAATTCCCTAGTATATGGTACTCAGGTACCCAGGGTATTGGGGTTCCAGGAGATCCCTATGGGCTGCAGCATTTCTTGTGCCACCCATAGGGAGATCTGACAATTCTTACACAGGCCTGCCAGTGCAGCCTGAGTGAAATAACGTCCACGTTATTTCACAGCCATTTACCACTGCACTTAAGTAACTTATAAGTCATCTATATGTCTAACCTTTACCTGGTAAAGGTTGGGTGCTAAGTTACTTAGTGTGTGGGCACCCTGGCACTAGCCAAGGTGCTCCCACATTGTTCAGGACAAATTCCCCAGACTTTGTGAGTGCAGGGACACCATTACACGCGTGCACTATACATATGTCACGACATATGTATAGCGTCACAATGGTAACTCCGAACATGGCCATGTAACATGTCTAAGATCATCGAATTGTCACCCCAATGCCATCCTGGCATTGGGGAGACAATTCCATGATCCCCTGAGTCTCTAGCTCAGACCCGGGTACTGCCAAACTGCCTTTCCCTGGGTTTCACTACAGCTGCTGCCAACCCCTCAGACAGGTTTCTGCCCTCCTTGGGTCCAGCCAGGCTTGGCCCAGGAAGGCAGAACAAAGGACTTCCTCAGAGAGAGGGTGTTACACCCTCTCCCTTTGGAAAAAGGTGTTAGGGCTTGGGAGGAGTAACTTCCCCCAGCCTCTGGAAATGCTTTGATGGGCACAGATGGTGCCCATCTCTGCATAAACCAGTCTGCACCGGTTCAGGGATCCCTCCGCCCTGCTCTGGCGCGTAACTGGACAAAGGAAAGGGGAGTGACCACTCCCCTGACCTGCACCTCCCCTGGGAGGTGCCCAGAGCTCCTCCAGTGTGCTCCAGACCTCTGCCATCTTGGAAACAGAGGTGCTGCCGGCACACTGGACTGCTCTGAGTGGCCAGTGCCAGCAGGTGACGTCAGAGACTTCTTCTGATAGGCTCCTTCAAGTGTTGCTAGCCTATCCTCTCTCCTAAGTAGCCAAACCTTCTTTTCTGGCTATTTAGGGTCTCTGCTTTGGGGAATTCCTTAGATAACGAATGCAAGAGCTCATCAGAGTTCCTCTGCATCTCTCTCTTCACCTTCTACCAAGGAATCGACTGCTGACCGCGCTGGAAGCCTGCAAAACTGCAACAAAGAAGCAAAGACGACTACTGCGACCTTGTAACACTGATCCTGCCGCCTTCTCAACTGTTTTCCTGGTAGTGCATGCTGTGGGGGTAGTCTGCCTCCTCTCTGCACTAGAATCTCCGAAGAAATCTCCAGTGGGTCGACCGAATCTTCCCCCTGCAACCGCAGGCACCAAAGAACTGCATCACCGGTCCTCTGGGTCTCCTCTCAGCACGACGAGCGAGGTCCCTTGAACTCAGCAACTCTGTCCAAGTGACTCCCACAGTCCAGTGACTCTACAGTCCAAGTTTGGTGGAGGTAAGTCCTTGCCTCCCCACGCTAGACTGCATTGCTGGGAACCACGTGTTTTGCAGCTACTCCGGCTCCTGTGCACTCTTCCAGGATTTCCTTTGTGCACAGCCAAGCCTGGGTCCCCGGCACTCTAACCTGCAGTACACGACCTCCTGAGTTGTCCTCCGGCGTCGTGGGACCTTCCTTTGTGACTTCGGGTGAGCTCTGGTTCACTCCACTTCGTAGTGCCTGTTCCGGCACTTCTGCGGGTGCTGCTTGCTTTTGAGTGGGCTCCTTGTCTTGCTGGACGCCCCCTCTGTCTCCTCACGCAATTGGTGACATCCTGGTCCCTCCTGGGCCACAGCAGCATCCAAAAACCCTAACCGCGACCCTTGCAGCTAGCAAGGCTTGTTTGCAGTCTTTCCTCTGCACAACTCTTCACGACGAGGGACATCCATCCTCCAAAGGGGAAGTTTCTAGCCCTTGTTGTTCTTGCAGAATCCACAGCTTCTACCATCCGGTGGCAGCTTCTTTGCACCCACAGCTGGCATTTCCTGGGCATCTGCCCACTCCCGACTTGATCGTGACTCTTGGACGTGGTCCCCTTGTTCCACAGGTACTCTCGTCAGGAAATCCATCATTGTTGTATTGCTGGTGCTGGTCTTCCTTGCATAATTCCCCCATCACGACTTCTGTGCTCTTTAGGGAACTTAGGTGCACTTTGCACCCACTTTCAGGGTCTTGGGGTGGGCTATTTTTCTAACCCTCACTGTTTTCTTACAGTCCCAGCGACCCTCTACAAGGTCACATAGGTTTGGGGTCCATTTGTGGTTCGCATTCCACTTCTAGAGTATATGGTTTGTGTTGCCCCATCCCTATGTGCCCCCATTGCATTCTATTGTGACTATACATTGTTTGCACTGTTTTCTATTGCTATTACTGCATATCTTGGTATTGTGTACATATATCTTGTGTATATTTGCTATCCTCATACTGAGGGTACTCACTGAGATACTTTGGCATATTGTCATAAAAATAAAGTACCTTTATTTTTAGCATATCGGTGTATTGTGTTTTCTTATGATATTGTGCAAGTGACAATAGTGGTACTGTAGGAGCTTCACTCGTCTCCTAGTTCAGCCTAAGCTGCTCTGCTAAGCTACCTTTTCTATCAGCCTAAGCTGCTAGACACCCCTCTACACTAATAAGGGATACCTGGGCCAGGTGGAAGGTGCACGTACCCCTTGGTACTCACTACAAACCAGTCCAGCCTCCTATAATAGGGATCTCCTGGAACCCCAATACCCTGGGTACCTCAGTACCATATACTAGGGAATTATAAGGGTGTTCCAGTATGCCAATGTGAATTGGTGAAATTGGTCACTAGCCTGTTAGTGACAATTTGGAAAGCAGAGAGAGCATAACCACTGAGGTTCTGGTTAGCAGAGCCTCAGTGAGACAGTTAGTCATCACACAGGGAACACATACAGGGCACACTTATGAGCACGGAAACCCTGGCTGGCAGGGTTCCAGTGACACATACACTAGAACAACATATATACAGTGAAATATGGGGGTAACATGCCAGGCAAGATGGTACTTTCCTACAATATGTTAGCCGAACAGTGGGAGGACACAGAAGAGGAAGTAAAAGACCTCTTAACCTATACCAGAGATTTAAGAGAGAATCTTCATACAGTATGGGAAGAAGCCCATACTGCCCTACAGGAAGCACAGAATAAGCAGAAGCAAATATATGATACCCGAAGTACAGTTCGCACCTTAACAGTAGATGACAAAGCTCTAGTCTTACTCCCTAGCACTTGCAATAAGTTATTGGCCAAATGGCAGGGACCATTTGAAGTGATAGCACAGATCAACCCCACCACCTATAAGCTGGCCATTCCCCAAGGAAGTGGTAGGGAGAAAATATATCACATCAATCTCCTTAAAAAATGGCTAGAACCCACAGGAGACAATTCCGTTCACTGTATCAACTCCGATGTTACTGACGTGACCTGTCCAACCAGGTACAACCATGGATCAATCCTGATCTTACTAAGTGGTATCACAACCAACTAACTCGCTTAGTACATCACAATCAAAATGTCTTCTCTAAAAATCCGGATAGAACCACCCTAGTCCAACATCCCATTCGCCTGAAAACAAATAGTGTCTCACGATAGCGGCCATACTGCATCCCGAAGCAAAACAAAAATTATTGAAGAAGTCCAAGCAATGTTGGCAGCTGGCATCATAGAGCCGTTAACCAGCCCTTGGTGCTCGCCAGTCGTGTTGGTACCCAAGCCAGATGGCAGTACTCGGTTTTGTGTAGACTATAGGGGTGTCAACAACTTAACTTATTTTGATGCCTATCCCATGCCTAGAATCAACGAGCTTATTGAGAGATTAGGCCAAGCCAAGTACTTATCCACCCTAGATCTCACGAAGGGTTATTGGCAAATACCCCTGAGAAGGGAAGACAAAGAAAAAACAGCATTTGCCACCCCTTCGGGATTATATCACTTTACTGTCCTCCCTTTTGGGCTTCACGGGGCCCCCGCCACCTTCCAAAGACTCATGGACTAAATCCTACGACCTTTTAAGCAGTACGCTGCTGCCTATCTCGATGACATTGTCATCTATAGCAAGACCTGGGAGGAGCACATGACACACCTAGATACCATATTACATGCTCTACGAAAGGCCCAGTTAACCGCCAATCCTGAAAAATGTAGACTTGGACAGACTAGTATCAAATATCTGGGCTATATTGTGGGGAGCGGTCGCATTAGCCCACAAGTAGAAAAAGTAGAAGCCATCTCTAAAATGGAGTTCCCCAAGAGGAAAAAAGACATTAGGGCTTTCCTGGGATTGATCGGCTATTATCGGCGCTTTATTCCTCATTTTTCCACAATTGCGGAACCTCTTACTAATATGCTAAAAAACTCCTATCCCAACACCCTTGGGCCCCCCTCTGTGACTGCATTACGTAGCTTTGATCAGCTAAAAACCGCTCTCATGTCTGAACCTGTGCTATGTTGTCCTGATTTTGGTAAAACCTTTGTATTGTTAACCGATGCCTCCGACGTGGGGCTTGGGGCTGTGTTATCCCAACCACAGGATGATGATTCCCTCCACCCAGTATTATATATCAGCAGGAAACTTCTACCGCGGGAATTACATTATCCAGCTATAGAGAAGGAGTGTTTGGCGATTAAATGGGCGATTGAATCTCTCAGATATTACCTGTCCGGCAGGACCTTTACCCTGATTACTGATCACGCTCCTCTTACCTGGCTCGCCCATCATAAGGACACTAATTCCTGTGTTCTCCGCTGGTTCCTTTCCTTACAGCCTTTCTCCTTTCGGATACAGCATCTTCCGGGTAAACATATGGTGACCGCGGATTTCCTTTCCCGTTATCCGGTCTTGGAGCGTCTCGACAGGCCGCTCTCTAGGGGGAGTGTATGTGACGGGCTGGAACCGGTTTGCCCGCACATAGCTCTCACCTGTGCTGACGCTGCTCCTGTTACTCAGAGGCTTCCTGGTCCCGCTGCCCGTGATTGATCGGTAGATCAGCAGTGGCGGGACGCCAGAAGGTCAAAAGTGCAGCTGTCAGCACTTGCGGCGTTCAGAGGTTGGGAGGAGAAAGCGGGTGACAAGACAACAGCCGAGAATCAGCCATCGGAGGAAGACGAGGAGCGGAGCCCACTTGAGATCCAGAGACAGCAGTACCGTCCGAGTATCGGAGGAGAAGGCAGAAGACGAGTGACGGACGACCCTGTTCCAGGCGACCGGGAGGACGAAACGCAGCATCCCACCAGGCTTCAGGAGAAGCGTGGCCATTCAGGTGCGTGGGACCACGTCCCTGAACGAGTGAAAGTGAAAGAGATAAAAGAGCGGAGTGAGGGGGGGGAGGGGAAAAAGGTAACACGGGGAGAAGGGAGGGGGAAGGACAAAACCTGGAATCATAAAAGCACGAGCACCGGGGGAAGGGGAAGGGGTGGAAAAGAGAAACGGACAAGGACGAGGGAGAGAACCTACAGGGAGAGATAAAATACTTAACATTGGGCACCATACAGCACCATCACCTTAAATAGGCCAGCCAAGACCCGCGCGCATGAACGGTTGAGCGCTGAAAGGAAAATACAAAGACAGAAAGAACAGGAATTAGACCACTAAGAAACAGATGGAAGAAAACACGTACTAACCTAAACCAGTTTGAGAAATGTAATCTTGACAAGAACAGTAAGACAGGGACAACAAAGAAAGCATAAGGAAACAAAATAGATACAAGTATCTCGGTCACTTACTGCTATTATTCTATTCTGTCCACATGCGCTTCCCGGGGAACGACCTGTGAACAAGAGAGACAGGAAGAGAAGAGTGAAGACCAAACCTCAAGAACATCCCACCACCCTAAACCCAGCAACCCAAGACTAAAGTAAACTCACCTGATTTATACCACATCCAAATCATCAATAAAATTCCTGTTTTTAAGACTATAACGCAGTCTAGAGTGGTTCCTCCACACCCACACGGTTACAGTCATCCTATGTGAGAACGGTATGTCCAGACATGGGTCCCGTACTCACTGCACCACTGGATTTAAGCTAGCATGGCTGATGAAGGGTGATACCCTGAAACCGGTCCTAGGATGCTTATTTCTGATCCAGGGAAGACCTGGCTTGGCAGTTCGGGCTGGACTGTTCCCATGGGGAGCAGGGTCAAGGCTGATTTGCATATGGCTGGGTCCAAACTGGGATGGCGTGGTAAGCAAGAAAAATGATAGATCAAACCCAGATCTTTGTGACTGGGGGCGAATGTTTGCAGTGTTCAGCATTCCGTCCGTCATCTGTTCTTTTTGCATTTGTTTCCCTATGTGGGAAAGGTATGCCCAGACGTGGGTCCCATGCTCACTGCGCCACTGGACTCAAACTACTGTGGTTGATGAAGGGTGATACCCTGAAACTGGTCCTAGGATGCTTGTTTCCAGTCCAGCGAGGACCTGGCTTGGCAGTTCGGGCTGAACTTTTCCTATGGGGAGCAGGGTATATGGTTCGGTCCAAACTGGGATGGGGTGGTGAGCAAAAAACGATGTATTAAACCCAGATCTCTCTGACTGGGGTGTAGGAGGCTGGCCTGGTTTGTAGTGGGTACCGCAGGTACTTGCACCTTATACCAGGTACAGTTATCCCTTATTGGTGAAATGTAGTCAGTGTCTAGAACCTAGGCTGTCTAGAGGCAGCTGTAGGCAGAGCAGCCAAGGCTGAACTAGGAGACATGCAAATCTCTTGCAATACCACTGTAGTCACACAGTACTCACAAACATGAAAGACAATACTCATTGTTACCAAAATAAAGGTACTTTATTTTAGTGACACAATACAAAAAATACTTTGGAGACTATACTCCCTTAGGAGGTAAGTAAATTACACAATATATACAGTAGTAAACAGGTAAGTAAATAGTCAGAAAATAGTGCAAACAGTGAAAATCACAATAGGTTGCAATGGGCCTAGGGGGAACACAAACCATATACTAAGATAGTGGAATGAGAAAGTCGGTTTCCCTCCTAGGCAAGTGTAGTGTGTAGAGGGGCACTAGGAGTGTAAGAAAACACCAAAGGTAAGTAAAATACCCCACCGTAGAGCCCAGGAAAGCAGGAGTAAAACACAGAGAGGTCGTGGTAGGAGACAGTGCAAGAACCAGAAGAGAATGCAAGACACCAACAATAGACTCCTGGACCTGAAGACCTGTGAAAGAAGGGGACCGAGTCCAAGAAGCACTGAAGAGTCCAGGGAGAACAGGAGCCCCTGCTAACCCGGATGAAGGTGCAAAAGAAGAACCACCGGTGAGAAGACAAAGTCAGTATTGCACCAAAGAAGAGAGATGCGGGTTCCTGGGTTGTGCAGAAGATGTCCCACGATGGATGGATGAATGCAGTCTGGTTTTCGTCACTGGATTCCGCAAACAAGCCTTGGTAAACGCAAAGCTCGCAGTTCACGAAGATGGCACTGGCCTGGCCCAGGAAGGACCAGGTTAACTCAACCCGGGGGGGGGGGGGAGCAGAGGGGGCTCTCAGCAGCTCAGAGAGCCCTCAGAAGACCAGGCAGTGCACACAGGAGTCCCACAGCATGGGGACAAAGGAGGTGCAAATGGAGGCCCACGCAGCACGACAGAATGGAAACCCACGGCTCCGGAGGACCACTCAGGAAGCTATGCGTGGCAGAATGGAGTGCTGGGGGACTAAGCTGTGCTGTGTACGAAGAATTTCTTGTAAGGTCACACCCAAGCCTTGGTCACTGCAAGTCACTCAGTGCACAGGGTACTGTCTTGCAGGGGGAGGCAAGCTCTTACCTCCACCAAAATTGGACAGCTGGACGTTGGGACTGTCGGAGTCACTTTTGTCCACCACCCATGTCGCTGGATGCATGCCTGTTGTCGGGAGAGGGGACCCAAGCCACTGGTCGTCGCTGCAGAGAAGTGCCTGCTGAAGCAGGGAAGTGACTCCTTTACTCCACGGGAGATTCTTTTGGTCCTTCTGGTGCAGACTGAAAACAGGCAGTCCTCGGAGCGTGCACAACCTGGAAACCGTTGCAGTTGCTGGCAGGAGCTGAAGTTACAAGGTTGCAGACGTTGTCTTTGCTTCTTTGTTGTAGTTTTGTAGAGTTTTTGGAACAGTCAGCGGTTGATCCATCGGTAGAAGATGAAGTAAAGGATGCAGAGGATTCCTGCTGGAGTCCGAATCTGCAGAAACACCTAGAGGAGAGACCCTAAATAGCCCTGAGAGGTTGTACGACGGAACACCGATTTCCTAAACAACTAGTGCCTTAACAACGAGGTCGGAACACGACATCGTTGCTACTACTAATGATTTTACCACGAATGCCTTAACAACGATTTTCGTTGTAAAGGCATTCCTGATAAAAGCATTACCCCCCAACCCCACCCCAAAACCTAAAACCCCCTGACCCCCCCACCCCCTCCCCAAAACCAAAAACACCCCACAGACCCAACCCCGCCCCAAAACCTAAAACCCCCTGACCCCCCACCCCTTCCCCAAAACCAAAAACGCCCCACTCCCCAACACCGCCCCAAAACCTAAAACCCCCTGACCCCCACCCACTCCCCAAAACCAAAAACGCCCCACCCCCAACCCTGCCCCAAAACCTAAAACCCCCTGACCCCCCACCCCCTCCCCAAAACCAAAAACGCCCCAACCCCGCCCAAAAACCTAAAACCCCCTGACCCCCACCCCCTCTCCAAAACCAAAAATGGCCCACCCCCCAACCCCACCCCACCCCAAAACCTAAAACCCCCTGACCCCCCACCCCCTCCCCAAAACCAAAAACGCCCCACCCCCAACCCCACCCCAAAACCCCCTGACCCCCCACCCCCTCCCCAAAATCAAAAATGCCCCAACCCCACCCCAAAACCTAAAACCCCCTGACCCACCACCCCCTCCCAAAACTAAAAATGCCCCAACCCCACCCCAAAACCTAAAACCCCCTGACCCCCCACCCCCTCCACAAAACCTAAAACCCCCCACTTACCTTAGTCGACCCCTTGACACCTGCGTCCTCCTTCTTCGCCAACTCCCTTCTTTGTACCTTAACCACGCATGTTCGTAGTTCAGAACATACGTAGTTAAGACACAAAATAACGGAGTCGTGGTTAAAGAAAGCGTTGTTGCGCTTTCGTTAACCACGACTTTGTTAAAAAGACTTCGTTGCAAAGGATGTTTCCCTCCTGAGAGGGGGGGTTGATCACCTAACCAGGTAAGCAACTATCAAGAGGCCTCTCTGACGTCACCTGCTGGCACTGGCCACTCAGATGCTTCCAGCGTTCCCTGACCATCCTGGAAATAAGATGGCAGAGACCAGGGAAACTCTGGAGGAGCTCTGGGTACCACCCCTGGGGTGGTGATGGATAGGGGAGTGGTCACCCCCCTTTCCTTTTTCCAGTTTCGCGCCAGAGCAGGGACTGGGGGTCCCTGAACTGGTGTAGACTAGCTTATGCAAGGAGGGCACCATCTGTGCCCTTCAAAGCCTTTCCAGGGACTCTGGGAGGATACCCCTCCCATGCCTGTAACACCTATTTCCAAAGGGAGAGGGTGTAACACCCCTCTCCTAAAGGAAATGCATTGTTCTGCCTTCCTGGAATTGAGCTGCTCAAGCCCCGGGAGGGCAGAAGCCTGTCTGTGAGGTGGCAGCAGCTGGGGCTGCAGTAAAAACCTCAGCAGGCTGGTATGGCTTAGTGGAGCCCCCAGGGTGCATGGAATTGTAAAACCAATACTGGAATCAGTATTATGGTACAATTCCCAGTTGTTAGACTCTTCACATGGCCATACTCGGAGGTACCATTGTGAAGCTGTACATAGGTATTGACCTATGTGCATGGCACACTTAAAATGGCATCCCCGCACTCATGAAGTCTGGGAAAATGGTCCTGGACAACGTGGGGGCACCTCTGCTAGTGCAGGAGTGCCCTCACACACAGGAACTTTTCCCCTAGCCTTCAGTAAATGAAGGTTAGACATGTAGGTGACTTATAAGTGGCCTGGTGCAGTTAAAATGGCTGTGAAATAGTGCATGAACTATTTCACACAGGCTGCAATGGCAGTCTTGTAGAAACCTTTGTATGGGCTCCTTATGGGTGGCAAAAGAAATGCTGCAGCCCATAAGGATGCCCTGGGTACCCAGGTACCATATACTAGGGACTTACTTATAAGGGAGGTCCAGTATGCCAATTTGGAGTGAAATACTAGGTTACCAGTATGTAAGGACAAATTTGGAACCGGAGAGAGCATAAGCACCGGAGTTCTGGTTAGCAGGACTCCAGTGACACAGTTAAGCACTCTGACAAAATCAGTGAAACAGACTGACAAGTAGGCCACACACCATAAGCACTGTGGACCCGACTAGCAGGATCCCAGTGACACAGTCAAAACACACTGACAAGCAGGCCACAAACGTGGGTAACCATGCTAAAAAGAGGCTACTTTCTCACAGGGGGTGAATGTTTGCATTGTTCAGCATCTGTTCTTTTGTCACTTTCTAAAAATGGCATTTTCAAACTGACAATTTCAAAAACAACTTTACCAAAAGAAGTATTTTTAAATTGTGAATTCAGTGACCCCAAACTTAACCATCTTTATCTGCTCCCAAAGAGAAACTGCACTTACAAGTTATTTAAAACTGGCTCTGTATATACTACATCAAAATGAGCTATGGAGTGAACAGAGTCCAGGGGTTCCCCAGAGGCTTAAGTAGATAATACTAATGCTCTCTTTTGCGGTTGTGTGGTCGAGTAGTTAGGCTTATCATAGGGTAGTGCAAAACATTTGTTGTACACACACAGGCAAGAAAGTGATGCACACACACACAATGGCTAACTCCAGGCCAATGGTTTTTATATAGTAAAAGTATGTTTTATTACTTTATTTCTAGAACCACAAGATTCAAGTTGCAGGTAAGTGTAGGAGGCTGGACTGGCTTGTAGTGAGTACCAAGGGGTACTTGCACCTTGCACCAGGCCCAGTTATCCCTTATTAGTGTATAGGGTGTCTAGCAGCTTAGGCTGATAGATAATGGTAGCTTAGCAAAGCAGCTCAGGCTGAACTAGGAGACGTGTGAAGCTACTACAGTACCACTTAGTGTCATATGCACAATATCATAAGAAAACACAATACACAGTTATACTAAAAATAAAGGTACTTTATTTTTATGACAATATGCCAAAGTATCTTAGAGTGTACCCTCAGTGAGAGGATAGGAAATATACACAATATATATATACACAATAGCAAAAATATGCAGTATAGTCTTAGAAAACAGTGCAAACAATGTATAGTTACAATAGGATGCAATGGGGAAACATAGGGATAGGGGCAACACAAACCATATACTCCAGAAGTGGAATGCGAACCACGAATGGACCCCAAACCTATGTGACCTTGTAGAGGGTCGCTGGGACTATTAGAAAATAGTGAGAGTTAGCAAAATAACCCACCCCAAGACCCTGAAAAGTGAGTGCAAAGTGCACCAAAGTTCCCCTAAGGACAAAATAGTCGTGTTAGAGGGAGAATGCAAGGAAAACACAAATCAGCAATGCAACAACGATGGATTCCTGTCTGAAGGTACCTGTGGAACAAGGGGACCAAGTCCAAAAGTCACAAGCAGCTCGGAGATGGGCAGATGCCCAAGAAATGCCAGCGGTTGGTGCAAAGAAGCTCTTACTAGGCGGAAGAACTGTGAATACTGCAGGAACGACAAGGGCTAGAGACTTCCCCTTTGGAGGATGGATCCCCCACGCCTTGGAGAGTCGTGCAGAAGTGTTTTCCCGCCGGATGGACGCCAACAAGCCTTGCTACACGCAAATCGTGCGTTTGGCGTTTTTGGACGCTGCTGGGGCCCAGGAGGGACCAGAAGGTCGCAAATTGGACCTGCAGAGAGAGGGGACGTCGAGCAAGACAAAGAGCCCTCACTGAAGCAGGTAGCACCCGGAGAAGTGCCAGAAACAGGCACTACGGGGATGCGTGAAACGGTGCTCGCCGAAGTTGCACAAAGGAGTCCCACATCGCCGGAGACCAACTTAGAAAGTCGTGCAATGCAGGTTAGAGTGCCGTGGACCCAGGCTTGGCTGTGCACACAGGATTTCCGCCGGAAGTGCACAGGGGCCGGAGAAGCTTGCAAAGTCGCGGTTCCCAGCAATGCAGCCCAGCGAGGTGAGGCAAGGACTTACCTCCACCAAACTTGGGCTGAAGAGTCACTGGACTGTGGGGGTCACTTGGACAGCGTCGCTGGATTCGAGGGACCTCGCTCGTCATGCTGAGAGGAGACCCAAGGGACCGGAAATGCAGCTTTTTGGTGCCTGCGGTTGCAGGGGGAAGATTCCGTCGACCCACGGGAGATTTCTTCGGAGCTTCTGGTGCAGAGAGGAGGCAGGCTACCCCCACAGCATGCACAAGCAGGAAAACAGTCGAGAAGGCTGCAGGATCAGCGTTACAGAGTTGCAGTAGTCGTCTTTGCTACTATGTTGCAGGTTTGCAGGCTTCCAGCGCGGTCAGCGGTCGATTCCTTATCAGAAGGTGAAGAGGGAGATGCAGAGGAACTCGGCTGAGCTCATGCATTCGTTATCTAAAGTTTCCCCAGAGACAGAGACCCTAAATAGCCAGAAAAGAGGGTTTGGCTACCTAGGAGAGAGGAAAGGCTACTAACACCTGAAGGAGCCTATCACAAGGAGTCTCTGACGTCACCTGGTGGCACTGGCCACTCAGAGCAGTCCAGTGTGCCAGCAGCACCTCTGTTTCCAAGATGGCAGAGGTCTGGAGCACACTGGAGGAGCTCTGGACACCTCCCAGGGGAGGTGCAGGTCAGGGGAGTGGTCACTCCCCTTTCCTTTGTCCAGTTTCGCGCCAGAGCAGGGGCTAAGGGGTCCCTGAACCGGTGTAGACTGGCTTATGCAGAATTGGGCACCTCTGTGCCCAACAAAGCATTTCCAGAGGCTGGGGGAGGCTACTCCTCCCCTGCCTTCACACCATTTTCCAAAGGGAGAGGGTGTCACACCCTCTCTCAGAGGAAGTTCTTTGTTCTGCCATCCTGGGCCAGGCCTGGCTGGACCCCAGGAGGGCAGCTGCCTGTCTGAGGGGTTGGCAGCAGCAGCAGCTGCAGAGAAACCCCAGGAAGGGCAGTCTGGCAGTACCAGGGTCTGTGCTACAGACCACTGGGATCATGGAATTGTACCAACAATGCCAGGATGGCATAGAGGGGGCAATTCCATGATCATAGACATGTTACATGGCCATATTCGGAGTTACCATGATGAAGCTACATATAGGTAGTGACCTATATGTAGTGCACGCGTGTAATGGTGTCCCCGCACTCACAAAGTTCAGTGAATTGGCTCTGAACAATGTGGGGGCACCTTGGCTAGTGCCAGGGTGCCCTCACACTAAGTAACTTTGCACCTAACCTTTACCAGGTAAAGGTTAGATATATAGGTGACTTATAAGTTACTTAAGTGCAGTGTAAAATGGCTGTGAAATAACGTGGACGTTATTTCACTCAGGCTGCAGTGGCAGGCCTGTGTAAGAATTGTCAGAGCTCCCTATGGGTGGCAAAAGAAATGCTGCAGCCCATAGGGATCTCCTGGAACCCCAATACCCTGGGTACCTCAGTACCATATACTAGGGAATTATAAGGGTGTTCCAGTAAGCCAATGTAAATTGGTAAAAATGGTCACTAGCCTGTTAGTGACAATTTGAAAGTAATGAGAGAGCATAACCACTGAGGTTCTGGTTAGCAGAGCCTCAGTGAGACAGTTAGGCACCACACAGGGAACATATACATGCACACCTATGAGCACTGGGGCCCTGTGTGACAGGGTCCCAGTGACACATACATATAGGCCACAAACCTATGAGCACTGGGGTCCTGACTAGCAGGATCCCAGTGACACATAACAACCATACTGAAAACATGGTGTTTTCACTATGAGCACTGAGGCCTGGCTATCAGGATCCCAGTGAGACAGTGAAAACAGTGACAAACACCCTGACATACACTCACAAACAGGCCAAAAGTGGGGGTAACAAGGCTAGAAAGAGGCTACCTTCTCACACAACCCCCCCCCCAAACGAAGGACAATAAGGCTAACCTTGGCCAGTTGAGACTTTATTGTCTAAGTGGTGATAAGTAGAGAGTAGCTCTGCAATAGACTGGTTACTCCCTTTATCATCCACTATATAGTTACTTCCCTGTGGGGATGTAAACCACCCTGTTTGAAGTTTTTTAGCTAAGCAACAATGTGAAGATGTATTTTCAGAGTTTCTATCAGTAAGTTTTAGTTTAGAGCAGTGGGAATTGTCCACTGAACCTATTTGTAGTGATGGAAATGCCAGACAGGGATGCTGTCTCAGAAAAGCCATAGCTGGGCAAAAACTTTGTCCATCTGGCTGGAAGAGAGAACAGGGATGCTGTTTCTCTTGAGTTGGAGCAGGGCAGGGATGCTGTCCTATGAGCTCCACACTAGGGCAGGGATGCTGTCCTAAGTGTTGTGAGGTAGTGCAGGGTTTCTGCACTAAAGTTTCTCTGGGAGGGTTGGAGGGATGCTCCATGTTAACTAAAATGGTGCTGTTTTTCTCACCAATGTTAGTTATCCCACAGAGAGGTACTTCCACCTCAGGGAGTCCAGCTTTGCCAGCTGATGATTCCCTTGGAACAGGTGCCACCCCAGGAGAGGTTTCTCCCACCACAGGAATAGTATCCTGAATGGTAGGGTGGTTAGGGGATACTGTGATACCCTTTTTACCTGTTGATGGAGAGGGATCCTGAGTTTTCAGGCCTTCTCTCCTTTGCTTTTTCATTTCACTTGAAATGAGAGGGAACAATTCCTCAGGGATGCCCAGCATGGCTGCATGGGCATAAAACTCTACATCAGCCCAACCTGAGGCCTCTAGGTCATTACCTAAGAGACAGTCTACAGGTAAGCTAGGTGATACCACCACCTGCTTAGGGCCAGTAACTCCACCCCAACTAAACTGAATTATAGCTAAGGGAAGAAACTTAGTGGAGTTATGGACATCAATAATCTTATACTGTTGTCCAATGATGTGTTGTTCAGGAGGCACTAGGTTTTCAGTCACCAAAGTGAAACTGGCACCTGTGTCCCTGTAGGCCAAGGCCTCAACACCATTTATTGAAACTGTCTGCCTGTACTTATCCATTGTAAGGGGACAAGCAGCCAGTGTGGCAAGGCCAATGCCACTAGGTGTGACAGAAACTGTCTTGGGACTGATTACATCAGTTTCCACTATGGACCCATAAGTGAACCCAACTACACCCTTTGCTTGACTGTTGCCAGCAGTCCCACCACTAGTACCACTACTGCTAGGGGCACTAGAGCTTGATGTATTAGTGGTGGTAGGCTCAGGGGGTTCACCTGGACAGGACTTATCCCCTGGCCTATGGCCTCTATTTTTACACACAAAGCACCAAGGCTTTTTAATGTGTGCAGGTTGGGAAGAAGAGGAAGAATTTGTTTTATCCCCACCCTCTGAAGAGTGTTTAAGATTTGAAGTGGGATCTTTGGTTTTACCCTTATCCCCATGCTTATCTTGAGATTTTTCACCATCTTTCTTCTTATTGCCATCTTTGTCACCCCCTGTATGAACTTTTCTGTTCACCCTTGTTCTGACCCATTTGTCTGCCTTCTTTCCCAATTCTTGGGGAGAGGTCAGATCAGAGTCTACCAGGTACTGGTGCAACAAATCAGACACACAATTATTAAGTATATGCTCTCTCAGGATTGTGTTATACAGGCTTTCATAATCAGTAACTTTACTGCCATGTAACCACCCCTCCAAGGCCTTCACTGCCTGGTCAATGAAATCAACCCAGTCTTGTGAAGACTCCTTTTTGGTCTCTCTGAACTTTATCCTGTACTGTTCAGTGGTTAAGCCATAACCATCCAGGAGTGCATTCTTAAGAACTGTAAAATTATTGGCATCATTTTCTTTCACAGTAAGGAGCCTATCCCTACCTTTTCCACTAAATGATAGCCATAGGATAGCAGCCCACTGCTTTTGAGGGACATCCTGTACAGCACAGGCCCTCTCAAGTGCAGCAAACCACTTGTTAATGTCATCCCCCTCCTTATAAGGGGGAACTATCTTGTGCAGATTCCTGGAATCATGTTCTTTTGCAGGATGACTATGGGGAATACTGCTGCTGCCACCATGGGTATCTAAACCCAACTTCTGTCTTTCCTTCTCTAATTCTAAAGACTGTCTATCCAAATCCAGCTGTTGCTTCTTGAGCTTCAGTCTGGTTTGTTCCACTCTCAATCTATTGAGCTCCCTTTCTAACAATCTGTCATCAGGGTGGGTGGGAGGGACATTTCTAGATACAGAGGTATGATGGGAATGAACAGAAGGAGACCTGTCCCTTACCAAGGGCACCCTAACAGCTTGGCTACCAGCATAATGTGAGAGCACATCATCAGTATGATGTGATTCAACCTCTGTACCAACTATGCTAGACTGTCTAGTAATGGGCAGGCTGAGAAGTTTCTTTCCTGAACCTTTTCCTGGGGGAGTCCCTGGATCAGATTGAGAACCATTAGCTACTTTTTCTACAGATTGGGCACTTATGGCCTTATCCTGTACTCTAAGCATATTAATTAACAGTTCTAAGGAAGGATTCTTCCCTACACTCAAACCTCTCTCTATGCAGAGACTCCTTGCTCCTTTCCAGCTAAGGTGATCATATGCAAGTTTGGACAGTTCAACTTTTTGGCCTGTGCCAGACATTTTTTAGAGAGAGTTAAAGTGATAGCAAAAGAGAAAAAAGTTTTCAGAACTTTTTGGAAAGACAGAAAAAAAACTTTTTAAACTTTTAAGAACTTTTTGAAAGTTTAGAAGTACTTTTCAGCACTTAGAAAAGAGTGAAAAGAGGAAATGCAAAACTTTTTTGGCTATGTGTATATACACTGACCTTGTTTTGTATATTTTTCTCTTATGAAAAGTACAATGACAAGAGTGGTAAGTAGTCTCAAAGCACTTATCCCACCACTGCACAACCAATGTAGGAGGCTGGACTGGCTTGTAGTGAGTACCAAGGGGTACTTGCACCTTGCACCAGGCCCAGTTATCCCTTATTAGTGTATAGGGTGTCTAGCAGCTTAGGCTGATAGATAATGGTAGCTTAGCAAAGCAGCTCAGGCTGAACTAGGAGACGTGTGAAGCTACTACAGTACCACTTAGTGTCATATGCACAATATCATAAGAAAACACAATACACAGTTATACTAAAAATAAAGGTACTTTATTTTTATGACAATATGCCAAAGTATCTTAGAGTGTACCCTCAGTGAGAGGATAGGAAATATACACAATATATATATACACAATAGCAAAAATATGCAGTATAGTCTTAGAAAACAGTGCAAACAATGTATAGTTACAATAGGATGCAATGGGGAAACATAGGGATAGGGGCAACACAAACCATATACTCCAGAAGTGGAATGCGAACCACGAATGGACCCCAAACCTATGTGACCTTGTAGAGGGTCGCTGGGACTATTAGAAAATAGTGAGAGTTAGCAAAATAACCCACCCCAAGACCCTGAAAAGTGAGTGCAAAGTGCACCAAAGTTCCCCTAAGGACAAAATAGTCGTGTTAGAGGGAGAATGCAAGGAAAACACAAATCAGCAATGCAACAACGATGGATTCCTGTCTGAAGGTACCTGTGGAACAAGGGGACCAAGTCCAAAAGTCACAAGCAGCTCGGAGATGGGCAGATGCCCAAGAAATGCCAGCGGTTGGTGCAAAGAAGCTCTTACTAGGCGGAAGAACTGTGAATACTGCAGGAACGACAAGGGCTAGAGACTTCCCCTTTGGAGGATGGATCCCCCACGCCTTGGAGAGTCGTGCAGAAGTGTTTTCCCGCCGGATGGACGCCAACAAGCCTTGCTACACGCAAATCGTGCGTTTGGCGTTTTTGGACGCTGCTGGGGCCCAGGAGGGACCAGAAGGTCGCAAATTGGACCTTCAGAGAGAGGGGACGTCGAGCAAGACAAAGAGCCCTCACTGAAGCAGGTAGCACCCGGAGAAGTGCCAGAAACAGGCACTACGGGGATGCGTGAAACGGTGCTCGCCGAAGTTGCACAAAGGAGTCCCACGTCGCCGGAGACCAACTTAGAAAGTCGTGCAATGCAGGTTAGAGTGCCGTGGACCCAGGCTTGGCTGTGCACACAGGATTTCTGCCGGAAGTGCACAGGGGCCGGAGAAGCTTGCAAAGTCGCGGTTCCCAGCAATGCAGCCCAGCGAGGTGAGGCAAGGACTTACCTCCACCAAACTTGGGCTGAAGAGTCACTGGACTGTGGGGGTCACTTGGACAGCGTCGCTGGATTCGAGGGACCTCGCTCGTCATGCTGAGAGGAGACCCAAGGGACCGGAAATGCAGCTTTTTGGTGCCTGCGGTTGCAGGGGGAAGATTCCGTCGACCCACGGGAGATTTCTTCGGAGCTTCTGGTGCAGAGAGGAGGCAGGCTACCCCCACAGCATGCACAAGCAGGAAAACAGTCGAGAAGGCTGCAGGATCAGCGTTACAGAGTTGCAGTAGTCGTCTTTGCTACTATGTTGCAGGTTTGCAGGCTTCCAGCGCGGTCAGCGGTCGATTCCTTATCAGAAGGTGAAGAGGGAGATGCAGAGGAACTCGGCTGAGCTCATGCATTCGTTATCTAAAGTTTCCCCAGAGACAGAGACCCTAAATAGCCAGAAAAGAGGGTTTGGCTACCTAGGAGAGAGGAAAGGCTACTAACACCTGAAGGAGCCTATCACAAGGAGTCTCTGACGTCACCTGGTGGCACTGGCCACTCAGAGCAGTCCAGTGTGCCAGCAGCACCTCTGTTTCCAAGATGGCAGAGGTCTGGAGCACACTGGAGGAGCTCTGGACACCTCCCAGGGGAGGTGCAGGTCAGGGGAGTGGTCACTCCCCTTTCCTTTGTCCAGTTTCGCGCCAGAGCAGGGGCTAAGGGGTCCCTGAACCGGTGTAGACTGGCTTATGCAGAATTGGGCACCTCTGTGCCCAACAAAGCATTTCCAGAGGCTGGGGGAGGCTACTCCTCCCCTGCCTTCACACCATTTTCCAAAGGGAGAGGGTGTCACACCCTCTCTCAGAGGAAGTTCTTTGTTCTGCCATCCTGGGCCAGGCCTGGCTGGACCCCAGGAGGGCAGCTGCCTGTCTGAGGGGTTGGCAGCAGCAGCAGCTGCAGAGAAACCCCAGGAAGGGCAGTCTGGCAGTACCAGGGTCTGTGCTACAGACCACTGGGATCATGGAATTGTACCAACAATGCCAGGATGGCATAGAGGGGGCAATTCCATGATCATAGACATGTTACATGGCCATATTCGGAGTTACCATGATGAAGCTACATATAGGTAGTGACCTATATGTAGTGCACGCGTGTAATGGTGTCCCCGCACTCACAAAGTTCAGTGAATTGGCTCTGAACAATGTGGGGGCACCTTGGCTAGTGCCAGGGTGCCCTCACACTAAGTAACTTTGCACCTAACCTTTACCAGGTAAAGGTTAGATATATAGGTGACTTATAAGTTACTTAAGTGCAGTGTAAAATGGCTGTGAAATAACGTGGACGTTATTTCAGTCAGGCTGCAGTGGCAGGCCTGTGTAAGAATTGTCAGAGCTCCCTATGGGTGGCAAAAGAAATGCTGCAGCCCATAGGGATCTCCTGGAACCCCAATACCCTGGGTACCTCAGTACCATATACTAGGGAATTATAAGGGTGTTCCAGTAAGCCAATGTAAATTGGTAAAAATGGTCACTAGCCTGTTAGTGACAATTTGAAAGTAATGAGAGAGCATAACCACTGAGGTTCTGGTTAGCAGAGCCTCAGTGAGACAGTTAGGCACCACACAGGGAACATATACATGCACACCTATGAGCACTGGGGCCCTGTGTGACAGGGTCCCAGTGACACATACATATAGGCCACAAACCTATGAGCACTGGGGTCCTGACTAGCAGGATCCCAGTGACACATAACAACCATACTGAAAACATGGTGTTTTCACTATGAGCACTGAGGCCTGGCTATCAGGATCCCAGTGAGACAGTGAAAACAGTGACAAACACCCTGACATACACTCACAAACAGGCCAAAAGTGGGGGTAACAAGGCTAGAAAGAGGCTACCTTCTCACAGTAAGTACATTAGAAAGTAAGTATCCAACATATGTGTCAAGACCACTTTGTTTCAATTTGGCAAGTTATACGGTTTTTGAATAAATAGCAATAATCTGTTTTAAAAGTTGACTGCAATTTTCAGAAACAGTTCTGGGGGGAAGAAAAGTTAGTACGGTATTGAGGTAACTCCAAGACTCACAGTTCCAGTCTCCAGGGGTTAGGCGGTCCACAGGTGGGGGTTTAAGTTTACCCCAAACACCCACTACCAGCAACACAGGGCGGCCGGGTGCAGAGGTCAAAGTTGAAGTTGGTTTAACATGGGCTCCTATGAAGACTGGGGGCACTCGTAATCAGGCCTGCTTGCAGGTAAGTACCTGCATTTTCACAAGGCAGACCTGGGGGGTTTAGAGGAGGACTGGGAGGGGGCACAGGTCAGCACCAAACACACACCCAATGCTTTTCCTACAGGGGGATACCGGGGCCACATGGATGCTGCAGATGAAGTCCAGTGGGTAGGTTCCAGGAAACAAAAGGCTGGACAAGGAGTGGGGCCACCTGCTGGATGGTGCTGCACTGAAGGTCGAATTCCCCATGGCAAAGAGGCTGTGGATGCAGGGGTACCTTATGGCAACGGGAATCTTTGTCTGGTTCTGTCGCGGTCAGTGGGGTCCTCCGGATTCAGACTGAAGGCATCGTCGTGGTGGACAGAAGGGGGTCAACCCAGGGTGTGCACTTGCTCAGAATCGCCTGGGGACCAGCTGTAGTTGGATGGGCCATCTGGACACAGGCCGTGGGCGTTGCGTGCAGAGTAAACAGGACTTGCGGATCCGGGGATACTCTGGAGTCCTTGGATGGAGTTTCTTCATGGCCAGGGCCGCCGTCCACATGAGTTCTTGGTCCACTAGGGTGCAGGCAGTCCTCTGGAGGCTTTTCAGGGGTCGCTGGTCCTGCAGGATGCGTCGCCTTCTCTTAGCAGGGCTTTAGAAGCTGGAGACAGGCCGGTAGGGCTGGGGCCAAGTCCATTTGCGACTTCAGTCTTCTCTGCTGGGGTCAGCTAAGCAGTCCTTCTTCTTTCTTCTTGTGTGGTCACCAGGAATCTGACAAGCTAGGTTCAGGGGAGCCCTTAAAGCCTAGATTTAAGGGTGTTACTTGGGTCAGAGGGCAGTAGCCAACGGCTACTGTACCTGAGGGTGGCTACACCCTTCCTGTGTCCACTCCCTTTGGGTGGGGGTCACAGACCTAACCCTATGGGTCCCTGTCCTCCAAATTAAGATGGAGGATTTTGCAAGGAGGGGGTCACCTCAGCTCTGGACCCCTTAGGGGTGGTCCCAGATGAGGTGGTCACTCCTCCTTGTTTTCCCTAATTCCCCTGCCAGACTTGCTGCCAAAAGTGAGGCTTTGTCCGGGGGGTGGGCATCTCCACTAGCTGGAGTGCCCTGGGGCACTGTAACAGGAGGCCTGAGCCTTTGAGGCTCACTGCCAGGTGTTACAGTTCCTGCAGAGTGGAGGTGTGAAAAACCTCCACCCAGTGCAGGCTTTGTTTCTGGCCACAGAGAGCACAGAGGCAATCACCCCATGTGGTAAGAAACTTGTCTGGAAGTGGCAGACTGGTCTGTCCTGCACTAGCACTTTGGCTAACATAAATGGGGGATCTCTAAGATGCCCTTTGGGTGCATTTTCCGATAAATCCAACACTGGAATCAGTGTGGGTTTATTGTGCTGAAAAGTTTGATACCACACTTCCCAGTATTCAGTGAAGCCATTATGGAGCTGTGGAGTTCGTAATGACAAACTCCCAGCTCATATACTCATTATGGCCACACTGCACTTACAATGTCTAAGAATGGACTTAGACACTGTTGGGGCATATTGCTCATACAACTATGCCCTCACCTGTGGTATAGGTCACCCTGCCTTAGGACTGTAAGGCCTGCTAGATGGGTGACTTACCTATGCCAAAGGCAGTGGTTTGTGGGTATGGCACCCTGGGAGGGGTGCCATGTCAACTTTGTATTTTTCTCTCCACCAGCACACACAAGCTGCAATGGCAGTGTGCATGTGTGTGGTGAGGGGTCCCCCATGGTGGCATAATACATGCTACAGCCCTTGGGGCCTTCCCTGGCCATAGTGCCCTTGGACCATGGGTACTTTTTGAAGGGACTTAACTGTGTGCGAGGGGTGCGCCAATTGTGGGAACATTGGTACAGTTTTTGGGAAAGAACACTGGTGCTGGGGCCTGGTTAGCAGGATCCCAGAACACTCTCAGTCAAGTTGGCATCAATATCAGGCAAAAAGTGTGGGGGGGGTAACCATGCCCATAAGGGCACTTTCCTACAAAGCCTCCATTTTAACCTATAAGAAAGATAGGCCTTGCAACAGTTAAATTCGCAGTATTTCACTGTTAGGACATGTCAAAACACACCAGCTTATGTCCCACCTCTAACATACACTGCACCCTGGCCATGGCGCTACCTAGGGTCTACCTTAGGGGTACCTTACATGTATAAAAGGGTAAGGTTTAGTGGCTAGGTCAAATTGGCAGTTTAAAACTGCACACTCAGGCACTGCATTGGCAGGTCTGGGCCATGTTTACAGGGCTACTCAGGTGGGTGGCACTATTAATGCTGCAGGCCCACTAGCAGTATTTGATTTACATGCCCTGGGCACCTCTAGTGCACTTTACTAGGGACTTACTAATAAATCAAATATGCCAATCATGGAAAAGCCAATTACACATATAATTTACACAGGGAGCACTTGGATGTCAGCACTGGCCATCAGTGGTAAAGTGCCCAGAGTACCAAAACCATCAAAAACACAGTCCAGCACACAGTCAGAACATGGGAAGCAGAGGCAACAAAAAGACAGGGGAGACCACGGCATGGAAACCAGGTCTAACAGTATGGAACTCTGAGTAGCTGGTCTGGTTTGTAGTGGGTACCAAAGGTACTCACACCTCATACCAGGTCCAGTGATCCACCTTAGTGAAATGTAGGCAGTGTCTAGCAGCTTAGGCTATCTAGAGGTTGCTGTAGCAGAGCAGCCAAGGCTGAACTAGGAGACATGCAAAGCTCTTTCAATTCCACTATAGTCACACAGTACTTATACACAAGAAAAGGCAATACTCAGCGTTACCAAAAATAAAGGTACTTTATCTTAGTGACACATGGCGAAAAATACCTCAGAGGTTATACTCCCTCTGGAGGTAAGTATTATACACAATATATACACTAGTAACCAAACTCAGGTTAAGTACACAGTCATGAAATAGTGCAAACAGTGAAAAACACAATAGGTTGCAATGGGCCTAAGGGGGCAACAAAAACCATATACTAAAATAGTGAAATGCGAATGTTGGTTTCGCCCCTAGGGAAGTGTAGTGTGTAAAGGGGTGCTGGGAGTGTAAGAAAACACCAAAGATAAGTATAATACCCCATCCCAGAGCCCAGGGAAACAGGAGTAAAGTACAGCAAGTTTGTTCAGAACACACTAGAAGTCGTGGTAAAGGATTATGCAAAAAACAAGAAAGACTGCAAGAGACCAACAATGGATCCCTGGACCTGAAGACCTGTGGAGAGAGGAGACCAAGTCGAGAAGTCGATGAAGAGTCCAGGAAGAACAGTTCCCCTGCTAACCTGGATGAAGGTGCAAAAGTGGATTCTCCGGTTAGAAGAAGAGTACAGAAATGCACCATAGAAGACAGCTGCGGGTTCCTGCTTGGTGCAAGAGATGTCCCACGTCGAGTTGTTGGATGCAAGCTGGTTTTCATCGCTGGATTCCGCCAACAAGCCCTGGCTCACGCAAGGACGTGTTTTGCGGCAAAGAGGCGCTGCCTGGGCCCAGAAGGAACCTGGGGGTCTCAACTTGGGCAGAGGGGGTTCTCAGCACTTCAGAGAGCACTCGGAAGACCAGGCAGCACCCACAGGAGTCCCAGGGCATGGGGACAAAGGAGTTGCAAATTGCTGTTGTCACAGCACTACACAGGGGGATCCTATGCCGCCACAGAACAACTCAGGGAGCTGAGCGTCGCAGGATAGAGTGCTGGAGAGCTGGGCTACGCTGTGCACAAATGATTTCTGGAAGAAGTGCACAGAAGCCCAAGGAGCTGCAGAACACGCAGTGCACAGGGGTACTGTCTGGCACGGGAAGGCAAGCCCTTACTTTCACCAAATTTGGACAGCTGGACCTTTGGACAGTCAGGATCACTTTTGACCACCACCTGTGTTCCAGGGATCACGCTTGTCGACAGGAGAAGAGTCCCAGAGTTGTCATTGCAGAGAGGTGCCTGCTGAAGAAAGGCAGTCCTCAGAGTGTGCACAACCTGGAAACCGTAGCAGTTGCTGGCTGGAGCTGAAGTTGCAGGGTTACAGTAGCCTTTTTGGATACTTTGTTGCAGTTAGAGATTTCCTGGAGCAGTCTGCAGTTGATCCAACAGTAGAAGCTGAAGCAAAGGAGTCCTGGTGGAGTCTTGCAAACCAAATCTGAGGAAACACCCAGAGGAGAGACCCTAAATAGCCCTGAGAGGAGGACTGGCTACCTAACCAGGTATGCACCTATCAGGAGGGGTCTCTGACGTCACCTGTTGGCACTGGCCACTCAGATGCTCCCAGAGTTCCCTTACCATCCTGAAAACAAGATGACAGAACCCTGGGACTCTCTGGAGGAGCTCTGGGCACCACCCCTGGGGTGGTGATGGGCAGGGGAGTTGTCACTCCCCTTTCCTTTGTTCAGGTTCGCACCAGACCAGGGACTGGGGGTCCCTGAACCGGTGTAGACTAGATTATGCAAGGAGGGCACTGTTTGTGCCCTTTAAAGCATTTCCAGAGGCTCTGGGAGGATACCCCTCCCATGCCTGTAACACCTATTTCCAATGGGAGAGGATGTAACATCCCTCTCCTAAAGGAAATGCATTGTTCTGCCTTCCTGGGATTGAGCTGCTCAATCCCCAGGAGGGCAGAACCCTGTCTGTGTGGTGGCAGCAGCTGGGCCTGCAGTGGAAACCTCAGAGAACTGGTTTGGCAGTACTGGGGGTCTATGGTGGAGCCCCCAGGGTGCATGGAATTGCCCCCCCAATACCAGAATCGGATTGGGGGTACAATTTCTCAATCTTAGACACCTCGCATGGCCATATTCGGGGTTACCATTGTGAAGCTACATGTATGTATTGACATATATGTAGTGCCCGATTAGAATGGTTTCCTCGAACTCACTAAGGCCAGGAAATTGGTCCTGGACAACGTGGGGGCACTTTTGCTAGTGCAATGATGCCCTCACACACAGTACCTTTGCCACTAGCCTTCAGTAAATGAAGGTTAGACATATAGGTGACTTATAAGTTACTTGGTGCAGTGAAAATGGCTGTGAAATAGTGTGTGCATTATTTCACTCAGGCTGCAGTGGCGGTCCTGAAGGAGTGTTTGTATGAGCTCCTTATGGGTGGCAAAAGAAATGCTGCAGCCCATAAGTATCTCCTGGAACCCCAATGCCTTGGGTACCTAGGTACCATTTATTAGGGACTTATAAGGGGGGTCCAGTGTGCCAATCTGGATTGGAATATGGTGTCACTAGTCTATAGTGACAAATTTGGAAACAGAGGGAGCATAAGCATTGGAGTTCTGGTTTGCAGAACTCCAGCGACACAGTCAAGCATACTGAAAATACAGTAAAACACACTGACAAATAGGCCACAAACTATGAGCAGTGGGGTCCTGACTAGCAGAATCCCACTGAGACAGTAAAAACACACTGACAAACAGGCAGAAATTGGGGGTAACATGCTAAGAAAGATGGTACTTTCCTACAGGAACCTGCAACCAGATACAGTGTTTAGCCTTCTATACTATCTACATGTATTACCCCCTTGTTCCCAAGTCAATGTGGCCCCACTGGAACACCTACCTAAAATGTTTTTAAAAATTCAGTCTACTCTTGCTTGTTGGGTCTTGATGAGAATTTCTAAAACGTAGTCACAATCATAGACATATAACAGACAATAAAGAACGAAAATCAATTCTTAGGTATATAGATTTCTCAAATATTCAGAGATTAATCAGTGCAGAGGGTTCGTATAGTAAAGAACACAGTTCAGTGTTTTAACCACACTGAGAGCATAGGGTTAATATACTAAGGCTCACTTTCGTATGTAACTGGTGTCATCACTGTTACATCCGTGACAACTAAACATGGAAATAACAGACCTTGAATTCATGTTTTGAAACTAGTGTGTGCCAAGCACTGAGTGTTCGTTATCATAGGCAATGGTTAGTATCACAAAAATGCTACATAAAACTCAACTAACATGGTCATAGTACATCGTTGAAATAACAATTGTCCAACATGCACTTAAATATATACTGTCACTGCAAACTAACAACAATGAGCGTTATTATTCAGCAGGTGGCAAGTACTCAAGTAACCAAAGACACTGATAACATGACCTTATAGAGCGCACTGCCCGTCTGAACATCCGGCAATCAAAGGTAACCGGTAAGAAGCCTTTCAAGCGTGTGCAGCTCGTTACCGCCTTTTATGATGCTAATCTTCTTGATCTCTTCTCTTCTAGGATCAGCATTCACAATGCTGGGCTGGGAAATAGATGATACAGGAACAAGCGTGGAGGAGCAGAGAATCCCACTCTGCATCTGAAGACCTCTGACAACAAGCAATCACCTCAAGACTGGTGTGGCTTTAAATACCTGCTGCACCTGGCCACACCCAGTCTGAGTTATAAGGCTGCTATACTTGGCCACACCCAGTCTGAGTGATGAGGATGCCACAAGCTCAGGCAACAAGTTCACACGTGCCCCAGATTCCTACACAAGTTCTAAAACAAACATTGGCTCAAGTAAACATTTCTCAAAGGCAACAACAATAACTGGCCCATGCAAGGGCAGGTGATTTGCTTTAGGTTGCACACTTTATTAAAAGGAAGATGTGGGTTCTGGAGCATATTTGGGTTTGCAAGCCCCACAGTACTTCATCATCTGCATAAAGGAGTGCAGGGAGTGATTTATCCCAAATTACTGGAACATGAGGAGTGGCCTGAATAAAATGTGAGTGAAAATCATTAATATATCAAATAAGTAAAAGAGGAGCTAAAACGCACCCCGTCTCACTTCACGATGTATTCCAATATCCCTCGTCACGTCTCCCTGCCTATTGACGCGCACACATACCCTCAAGCAGATAAACAAGGAAATGGACTGACTAGAACTGGGTCCAGACCACGAGCAGCAAGTGAATGCCATCATTTATCACAATCTACACAATCAAATGCTGACGAGAGGTCCATAAATGCAAAATAGAGCTGAACCTTTTTTGCCTCTGCATACATGCCTACTACCAAGTTAAGGGTTAGGCACTGCTGAACAGTCCCAACTCTGTGCCTAAACCCATATCG
Source organism: Pleurodeles waltl (assembly GCF_031143425.1). Lineage (NCBI taxonomy): Eukaryota > Metazoa > Chordata > Amphibia > Caudata > Salamandridae > Pleurodeles > Pleurodeles waltl. The sequence goes on from NC_090449.1 coordinate 409,533,797, forward strand.
ACAGTGGTGCAAAACAGACTCATCCGAGACCTTGGCCATAACCCTATTATAAATAATTTGGCCAAGAATCTTAGCAGTAGTATCAATAAGTGATATTGGCCGATAACATGAAGGAGATTAACAATACCCTTTTTTAAATATAGGGACAATAATAGATGTCCCCCAGGTGTCGGGTAGAGGGGAATGAGATAAGTTATTAAAGACATTAGTTATTAACGAAGCCACAAAGCAATTTTAAATTTAATTAGGTCAATAGGGACCCCATCTGGATCTGAAGCCCTTCCACCCACACTGTGAATTACAGCATCCTGTACTTCATCAAGAGTTGTCCAAAAACAAGATACCAGGGCATGATATATACAGAAGGAGGGGGAGCTGCATATATATTACTGAAATGCTCCTCCCAGACACTGGCAGGAATATTACAAAGATTGTGTTAGGCTCTCATATAGTGCGCTTAACAGTTGTTACTGAAGCCTGGAAAAGCTCACTATTTCCCTGACTAGAGGCCAGGACTAATTTGTCCCATTGTGCAGACACAAACTCCTCTCCTACCAATGCTTGGCAGTAACTATTTTAAATTGTTTACAAAGATGAGCCACTAAAACAGGATCCCTCGAGTTAACACCAAGTACAGACCTAATGGCCCGGTTTGCTATAGAACAGTCTGAGCTAAACCTCCTGGGGATATCAGGCACCAGTTTAATCGACTTTAAAAGGACCTTCCTAATCCCAAAGCACAATTCTGAGAAAGCTTCCACCACTTGGAAGCCTTGAGGCTCCTCTGCTAAGCAGAGATTATTCTGAACAAAATTAGCTTTAATTACTTTAGTTATTGTTGAATTGGATCAGACAATTTCCAAGCCAGTCTTAGGTTATCAGTTCTGGAATTCAAATAACGTACACACCTGTACTTCCCCCTAAAACACAGAGATAGTATAGCCTCTGTTCAGTATTAGGGAAAGATGCGGAAGACATTGTAACGCGAAGGGTTAATTAGCTTGAGCAGTGTAGATGAGTGCAATGCCTGTTGAAACCCCCTCCCAAACATCGTGGAAAAGTTCATGATATTATTTTCAAGCTTGTTTGTGTAGAAGACTCCGTCTCAACCTTGAGAACGAGAGTACAGGGAGAAGATGGAATGAAAACAAAGGCTGGAGAAGGGCAGAGCAGCCAAGTACTGATAACATAGCTAGAAAATGCCAGAATGAGATAGAATCCAAGCTTTGAGTTATTTAAGCACTGAACTGTGGGTGAGGGATTTGGAAGCTCGCAGATGGAATTGTGGAAGCTGCCATGGCCCAGCGCTGCCTCCCTGCTTGCTCGTGGTGCTTGAGGGGGAGAGAGGTCCAAGCAGGCGGTAGAGGGCTCCCCAGCATGTTGTGGATTAAGTTAAGTTTCCACACAGGGATAAAATACCTTTGTTTCTCTGCTCTATTATTATGACTGATTATTTATGCCTGCACTGTGTTTATAACCTGAAGTATTCAGCTCGTTTATATTTTGCCTCCTGAACATCGTAGGGAGAGCCTGCTGCAGTAATTGAAACATGCATTTTGGTGTGCAGTAAATCAAAGCTTATCTGAAGTATTCACTTCGTTTATATTTTGCCTCCTGAACATCGTAGTGAGAGCCTGCTGCAGTAATTGAAACATGCATTTTGGTGTGCAGTAAATCAAAGCTTATCTGAAGTATTCAACTCATTTATATTCTGCTTCCTGAATATCGTAGTGCAATGCATTTTAGTATGCAGTTAATCAAAACTTATATCTGTCAATGAATTCTTTGCTTATATATATATAAATAGATGCTTCTCATTGCTATTCTTATTCTACTATTGTTAATGTGCTAAATGCCTACATTTTACCTGCAATTCTAGTAAAGCTAAATTGTATTTATAATTGGCGTGTGGTCCTTCATTGAGCGTCCTTATTGACTTATACCGAACAGGTGTCAACCAGTCACCTGGATAAGACAGCCTCTATGGGATTATAGCCATTATAACATGAAGGAAGGATCCTGCCTTGCATATTTAGGTCCTCCAAATTGCGAGTAAAAACCACATGGTCTATAATTGATATCTACCTTGCCCCTTGTAAGTAGGAACATTACTAATGGGCGGACTTAAAATGGCCCACACATTAACTATGTCAAAAGGAGTAAGAAAAGACACTAGTTCAGCACTATGAGGATCAGTAAAGACAAAGGATTCTGACTTTAAATCCTCTGAGTTTACAGGCAACCGCACATTGAAGTCACCGGCAGGGCAGAGATGCAACACATGCCCAGAACAAGCCATATCATCTGCTAATTCTGAGATACATTTAAATAAAGGGTGAAATCTGGATTTGGGAATACCAGTAAAATGGTTATTATAAAAACGTACAACATACAAAGTTAGAGCTAATTTAAGCACTATAGCCTGAAAGCTGCTGTAACTATGCTCAACAATAAAAATGTCCCACTAAAAGCAGTACTAACCCAAAATGCCAAAACCCTAATGCACACCCAGTGCATGAGAGAATAGCACGGACACTAAAACACTAGAAGCCATCAACTGTAATGGTAGTATCCCACGTTTTGTGAAACAAAATAATATCATATCCCCTGATGAAAGATAACCAATCAGGCAGGACAACGTTTGATATGAGGCCAGCCATATTCCAATTCAAAATTTTATGGGAGTCAATATCTGTACCCTTAGGATCGCTACTAGTGTGCTCTGAGGTCCCAGGATTAGCACCATATATGGTAAGCATAGAGGCCATATTGGGCACGTTAAATAAAGAGTGCATCATTGTCTCACCCATAGGCACCGCCACAGTAGGCGGGCCACAATTATTAATAACTCCAATGGGCTCATGTTCCTCCAGGGACACCGGAGTGGTAATGAGGGAGCACCATCTGAGTCAGTCTACCTGTTCTAACTCAACAAATGCAGAAAACATGTTAGAGCAAGCAATACTACCCGATGATTCTGGGAGATGGGGGCACAAAGGGGCGGATGATGATTTATAAAAATACCCCAACTGGAGGGTAACAACCTTAGTCTCATCAGTGCTGCATTATTCTTTATCAGGCAATGTGTATGTCTCTCGTACACAAGCAGGCCTACGAAAATTTACAACACAATCCCCCCTGATGTTTTTTTGCAGAGTGACCCAGCCAGCCAACTCACCTCACCATAATCATCTCATTGGGCCCCAGGCATTAAAGCGTTTAGGCACAAATAACAAATGGGCAACCTTGTTCCTTAGTTGCTCCAAGGACTCCTGCTGGCCCAGTTTGAGCGACAGGACCTCGGCCAAGATTAGCATGTAGGAACAGGACAAAGGCTGAAGGCTTAAAATAATTTGAGACAGTGTAGCTTGATGCCCATCACCACAGGTAGTATCAAAAGGACGTGAACTGCAAATGTTTGAGGTGTGTTATTAGTAACAGGCACTACTCTGGTTTGCCCCTAAGCCCCAGAATTGAAAGGACACCAATTGCTATCCCTACCGGGCACAAGTACATCACTAGAAACATTCTGAGGTGGTGCCAGTCCAGGATCACTCACATGCTGCTGCGCAACTACCAGCGGGGTTCTGGGCTTGCCATCACTAGCTACGAGAGGGAGACAATTTGATTTACTGATTAACTGACCCTGAAGGCGGTCCAAACAATCAATTATAGGTTTGAGTTTTTCTTCAAGAATATGGCCAATCCTCACACAAAACAATTCAGTCAATGAAATGTCCGAGAGCAAAGGCTCATCAGTCTGCGAAGCCATAGACGGTTTGAAAGGGCTGGAATTAGGATCACGTGTGCTACGTATATGCACTGGCTGCTGAATCCAAGAAAGCAAATTTTCTTGCTGGGAGGGGAGCACAGTGGCTGTTTCCTTTTTACAGCTACTGGCTTGCTCCATTCCCTTGTACGCTTAACACTAACAGAGGGGACAGGCTACAAAGGAGAAAAAGAATTAATCTGCTCAGGAATAGTCTCAGGAGCATCCTTTGCAACTGCAAACATGTCAGTTCCAGAGCATAAAGGTTGACAGAAATCTCCGACTATGTTAGCAGAAGTGGCATTATTTACAGTGACAACATTACTGACATCAATTATAGGTGCAGCCAAAGTCACACCAGAGTCCATTGAAAGCCTGCGCTCGTCCAATTTGATCTCATTTGACACAGTACCAACAACTCTTTCTAAGATGCTATCAATAGACACAAAGGGGCGTGCAGGAAGAGCCCACTCATCATCCTTGCGCTTTCCCATAGCAGCACCTTACCAGCTGTAAGGCAGAACAAATAGCACAACACAGAGGGGCAAAGAGATGGGGGCCAGCCTCGTCCAGCTGTGGACGGGCGCAGACAGACCAACTCTTTGCCCTAGCACGTCCCATGCAGCGGGAGCAGCTGGTTCTCCTTATGTGCCTCTGGGCGCGAATGGAAACTGGCAGCCCTACGCTTGCTGCTGAGAATGGTAGGGATTGGAGTTCAGGCTCCCCTGGTTCAACGATGGTGCGTCCCGCGCAGCTGGAACAGCCAGCTCTCATTATGCACCTCCGGGTGCGAATTGAAACTGGCGGTGTTCTGTCTGCCGCTGAGAATGCTGGGGGTTGGAATTCAGGCTCCTCCCAGTCCAACGATGGCGCATGGTGCTGTCATTATTTCACCTCAGCATCCCTGTGCGGCCACTGATTTATTTGAAAGCGGCAATCCTGGATCTCTAATGCGTGATTTTGTGGCCCCTCTGTCAATCAAAAGCTTATCATGTTTCGCAGTATGCATTTTTGTGCTGTTCGCTTCCATTGGAAATTGGAGGTCCTAGAGATTACAGGGCACATTAGGGTCTCAGGTCCCGACCGTCATATTGTACCTAGAAATGGATTGCCTCCTTGTACAATCGTTCCTCCCATCATTTGTCGGGGCATTACCTTAGGTGCAAGCATTTGCACTGGTTGCAAGGGAGAATGCAAGGTCTGCTGAGGAATTTGCTGGTAGCACATCGGTGTCCGTGGCTGTAATTGTGCTGCCACTTGCTGCATAGGCAGGTGCTGTTGACCTTAAGAAGCCTGAGGACCATAATAGGTGCCTTGTTGTGGTTGATATTGATACTGCATATTGTTGTCTTGCTGGGACTTCCAAAAGCGACATTCCACTATAAGGTGTCCTTTCTTCCCACAATAGAAAAATGTCATATTTCTTTTATCTCCTCCTCACATTTGGCCACTTCCTCTACCCATACCTTGTTGTTGTTGTAATTGGGGATGGTGTGGGTATGAAACTATTTGTGCCGCAGTCACCAGAGGCTGTATATAATGGTTGCGGTGCCACCACTGGAGGGACCATAGGCTGAATTGCTTTAGTTACATTATTCGCTCCCATACCCCTTCATTTTTTACCAGCTTTTCTAACTTTTGAGCTGCCAGCTTAGCAGCATCGCATTCATACATGTCTTTCTCCTTCTTCTCTTTCTCATCTTCCTTTTTCAAATAATGTAAAATAATGCCTTGTATCTCTGCCCAGTTCTTAGTTTCAATTGCTACTTCAGCATCTAATTTATTTTGTATGTCTTCAGGCAGACTATTCTTGACAATGTGAAAAAACATCCTAAAGTTCTGCGGGTTGAATTCCCCCATCTCCATCATCCCCATCTTTTTCATCCTGTCCATAGATTCTAAAACTGTCTCATCTTTTCCCATGGTCGGACTCATCAGACCTCCCACATCAGGGATAGCTGGATACCTTACTTTCGGCTGATTCCATACGGCTGCATGTATAGTATTAAATTTGCCACCATCTCTGCTATTACTTGTTAATGCAATCTTATTGTTTGGGTGCCCTGTTGGTAATATATGGTGAAAAACAGAATTAACATAACCTCCTACAATGCTGGCAAGGAGGCTCTTCACATTCCCTATAGCCAAGACCACGCCTGCTGTGTGTTGTTCAAAGTTGGCTAACCGTTTAGATGCTCCTTCTAGTAGTAATGGTAATTGTTTTTGTAAGTTCTCCTTACCCATGTGCTGCCATGAAACATATACAGGAGGACTGCTGTCCAGTTCCACGTTGTATCAGTGGTAGTACCTTCAGTGCTCTTTTACGAATTCCTTGGAGGTGTCTACCATCATACTTTTCTGCGTACTATTGCCAGACACGTAATGAGTCTCTCATATATTCGTAATCCCATCCTGAAGGTCCCGGAGGGGAGGCAATGGAGATAGTTCCTGGGGCCTGGCATTTCATACCTAAGGGGTCTCCTGGCTGGCTCCACTAATGTCAACTCTGAACAGTTTTCGGCCCTCTACCCTTAGAAATTATCACAGTCTTCCGCCTTGGGTTCTCAGGATAATCTTTAGTTCATGGCTGGGAGACACACTGTAGTGCTGCATGCAAAGTCACATACAAGGGAGAGACTCAAAGATAATCTGACTGCGTCCAATATGTATACACTTCAACAGGCATTAAATACAAATAGCTGATGCACATGTTACAGTCAGCAAGCACATCTGTTTGTCATTTGAGTTTTTTCTCAGCCTCTAGCTTTTTTGTAAGTGACGCCCTACACTCCCTGGGCTGGGGGTATTCTGTTGCGTCTAGATAAGATAACCTGTTCTGATTCTGGAAACTGTTTGTGTTCTTTCTCTGCCTTGTGACTATCTATGTACTGAAACTCAGGGTGTAGCATATACTTTAAGAGTTTGTTTTCACGCTCATTTGGTTGAATAACACAAAATGGAGTCTCTTCACAAGATGGAGTTAAGGTTCTGTTTCCTATCTCCACACAACCAATGTTAAGCAAGCCCCTGACTCAAAGTCCTCTGTAATTATTGGTACTGTCCACTCTGGGTATTTGGCAACAGACAGCTAAAAGTCTGTAGGTGACACCTAAAAAACACAGAGATGCATTAGCAAAAGGCATATAGGCATTACAGAAGTAAGAATATGGAAAAACATAAGGAAATACTGCTGCCGGACAGCAGGTAACTTTACTTTAAAATAAAACATCCATCACAGTCCAGTGACAGAAACACATTGATGGTGGGGTGAAAGCAGTTTTTGATGGCAGACTAGGTTAAACCTTGTACATCCCCAGACTTGAAGATCCATTTAATAATGAAAGCAGACACTGGAGAAGCTTGTGTCATTGTTGCAGTTATTTTATATCACTAGACAAAATATCTTGTGAGCAGCGATGTCTTCTACTGAACATTAGCAGATTAGCAGCCTGAAGTAAACTGTAAGAAATTTACAACACGACTGTAAAACCTAGGTATTACCTAGCTGCTATACCAGCCAACGTGCAATTAAAGAGGAGTTAAATGAAAGGTCTAGGCTCGTTCGGGATTGTTGGCGTGGCTCCGGTTGCGAGATCCATTTAGTTGATGAGGTGAAAATTTTGGATTTCCATGATGTGTTAGAATTCTGTGTGTTGTACTGTTCACAATAAAGTAGGCACTGTTTCTTTCCCCTTCCAAGCCTATTGTTTGCTAACATCCCCTAGTGGTATGAACATCTGTTTTCTACTGAATTCCTCAGTCTACTTTATGATGCAGGCTTGTCACTTGATTCTTGTTTATTTAACACTCAGGGTTCACTGCCAGGCAAATTGTGAAAATATTATTCAAATACCCTTTTCACTTATCTAATTTTGTATTCCAGAATTGAATCTATTGGCAGAAAGAAATAGGGCAGAACAGGAGTCTGTCAATAATTTGTTTTTGCAGTTTTATATAGTGCAAACTAGAACTTGACCCCGGGGCATTACAGCACTTTACATGAGCAATAGATTACATTACATGAGTATTTATTTTTTTAGCCATGGGCCGATTTGACTGGAATCACAATTATTCTCTCCCACTAAAAGAAAAGGCCCTTTCATTACAAAAAATGTTAAGACCTGAGGATTAAATAATATGCTGTTTATCTGTGCTAAGAGTGGTGAATAATACGCACTGTCTACGAAAACAAACTAAGTCCAGCAACACCAAAGCCCCTCAGAAGTATGGGTGCCATGCACAAGGTCAGGCTCCATGAGAACTACATCCTGTCCCGTCAATCATGCAACATAAACTTGACATGCAAGGAAGCAGCCTATGTAACAGCGGGGAGCTAATCAAACCAGCGTGATAATAAACAGGCTTGCTGTTGAAATGGAAATATTAAAGTGCAGACACTGGCCATCTCAGCGTACCTGTTTATTGATCAGAATGCTACTTTCAAGTAAAAGCGCTGAATCTTCCGGGTACTTTCAAACTGAAAAAGTGCTGATATTAAGTACACTGCCCGTTTAAAGCTCTTTAAAACGACAAGTGCCTTAAAGAATTGACACTCCACTCCCGCTTATCAGTCGTAATTCTGTGTTTCGTACTATGACGGACCGAGCTGCCCTTAATGCTCCAATCCTAGCACATCTTACATATTAGTGGTACCGCCCATTACCAGACGACTTCCATAATATATTTAGCAACACGATTGGATGTTATGCTACCCGGAAGTGTTAATGTTACGGGCCAATGACGTCCGTTAAAAGATCAACAACGGCGGACGGCATTCAGGTTGAATTCACGGACGGCCCGTGTAAGTAAGTACCAAATAGGTTATCACTAATTTCGAAGGGAGGAGCTCCCTTTTCATTTTCCCTCTCTTTCTATCTCTGATCTTGGGTAAAAAGTGATATCCTTCCAGGGATAGTTCTAGAACAGGAAAGCTTCACGCTCTCATTTCTGCTAAGGGGGGGCCTGTTGTTGTTACTAAAACCCAACTTTTATGTTCCAGGCTCCCTCTGAAATCGAGGCAGTCTGGCACCCACATTTCGCCTGCATCCTCCCGTCTACGCTCAAGAAGGTTATGCCCCCACCAAAAAAAACGCCATATTTTGATAGAATATGTATGGATGGATTTGCTCGTAGCTGGGTTCTCAATTGATAAGAATATAGGGGCAGAGATTGTAAATTCTCTGCACTTTTGACCCAATCATGCCTGTCCATACAACCTCCAGTCGACTGTCGGTTCTGTAGTCATCCTTGTAGTAATATTTTATCACATGGCTTTTTTTTTTTAAAGCCTGCCACTTTAGTATCCACCACGCGCATTATTTTGCTCATTGCACGATGACCAAGCGCTTACATTATTGACGTCCTACTCTTAATTCATACTTTTTGGGTGGAGGGTCCCCAACATTTGTGTTATATTAAGTGGGAGATCTTTCTGGAGGACTATGGTGCTTAACACCTTACCCTTTACATGACTATAGTTATGGCTCCTAAAGGACAGGTGAGATGTATTCATGTTTTAAAATGTGAATTGAAGGGTTGTGCCAAAGGGTTTGATGTGTTTTTTTTTTTTTTTTTGTTTATGGTTTTTATTAACCAATAAACCTTATCTGTGCCTAGTAAGGGGTGAAGCAATCTAATAAGCATGCTGCAGGCCATCCTCTTCACGTTCTGTGTACAGGATAGTTTGGAGAGTAATAGTGTGCATGCACACAAGTAGGTACAAGCTTTGCCAGTTTTTGTCTCGAGAGTCTTAAAAGACCTCTGGCCGACCAAGACACCTGGGTCAATCTTTCAGTGGCTTCTCCACCTCTACGTTGTCTTTGATAACTCACGCAGTAACACCAATGAATGTTGCCTCTGGATTGAAAAGTCTTCGATGGAGATCAGCAATGGCACCCCGTCTGTAAGACGTACTTTGGAATTGTGATCCATTTATATTTGTATGGCTTGGCCGTTGTAGCACTACCCTCGACTTGATTGGGCTAGAAGGTAATTGTTGGAAGACGACTGTATGGTTAGCAAGCAGCTCTATGATGGAGCCTCTGAGGTAAGAGCGGGGCTTGACTTCTTTGGGGAAAAAAAAAAATACCAACTGGCAGCCTTTTTTTTTATTTTTTATATTTTTTTTTTGCTAGCCATAACATTGGGGATAATTCTACAGTTGACGACTGCAGGATATTGGCATGAAATCCTGGGAAACATTATTTGGCATATCTTGTTGCGATATTACCTCGCTATCCCTCTCAGTAAATGCAAGAACTGTAATACTGGATTTGCTATAAAGAAAAAGTTCGTATTTGTCAATTTTTAGACATATGTAGGACCCGAAAACCGCGTATTTTCCTTTCTGCATATATAAATCAGAAAAAAATCCGTCTTGTTGGAAACTCAATAATGTCAGTCTTGCCTTTAAAGCTAATATCTATGAACGTTGACTGCAGAAAAAGGGACGTTTCCCCAATCAAGTTTAAATGGGTAAATACATTTAAAGCTCATGTATTTGTTCAGAGACCCTTATCTTTCCAGATGAGCATATTTTTGTATTACATATGTGGTTAATGTCAGAGAAGGTAAAACGTTATCCAAATGCTAATGTAAAAAGTTATACAAAGGCTAATGCACATTCATTAGTTTAGTATGGCAGGTGTACTGGTTTTACCTTAATATTGCAAACACAGGTTAAATGTGAATAAATACTGGTAAGAAGGGCACACATTTAAAACTGATAAATACAGACCGAAATGCAAAATAATAAATATACTAAGCCTACAAGCCCTAAAACTACCGTGATCAAGGACTGATCTATTAAGGTATTGGCACAGGAGGACTCTGTGTACACGAGGGTAGATAACGCTCTTTGATGACTGTGGCAGTTCACAACCCTGAACTAGGGATAGATATCCATTTACTTCTTGTTTGTATTGTGCTCTGAACTGCAACTTTTATATTGAAATTGAGCATTGGCCAGCCGCTATTGCAGACTTTTGTTAAAAGCTGTGGCTTAACAGAAGCCATATTTGATTGTGGTGTATTTTACAACGCACTTGTTGATGTTCATTTTATCATTTGCAACTGAAAATCCATCTTAAAGGAGCCATCTGATGAGTGAGGTCACTGTAAACCTCAGAACCCTAGCTGATATTATCAAACAATAAAAAAATGCCTATTGTTGGCGATTTTTGGTGCTGCAGAACTGGGCACGATTGTTAATGATGTAGAATTGTGCAAAAAGAACAGTTCTTTTCATTGCATGGTCCCTTTAACATGCTTCTTTTGACAGGTATGTATACTGTTTTTAATGCAGTATAACATAACAGTGACCGGATGTAGGAAGGTAGCCTCTTTCTAGCCTTGTTACCCCCACTTTTGGCCTGTTTTTGAGTATCTGTCAGGATGTTTTTACTGTCTCACTGGGACCCTGCTAGCCAGGGCCCCAGTGCTCATAAGTTTGTGACCTATATATGTTCCCTGTGTGGTGCCTAACTGTATGACTGAGGCTCTGTTAACCAGAACCTCAGTGTTTATGCTCTCTGCTTTTTGTAATTGTCACTGCAGGCTAGTGACTCATTTTACCAATTCTCATTGGCACACTGGAACACCCATATAATTCCTTTGTATATGGTACCTAGGTACCCAGGGTATTGGGGTTCCAGGAGATCCCTATGGGCTGCAGCATTTTTTTTGCCACCCATAGGGAGCTCAGCCAATTCTTTCACAGGACTGCCACTGTTGCCTGAGTGAAATAACGTCCACGTTATTTCACAGCCATTTTTCACTGTACATAAGTAACTTGTAAGTCACCTATATGTCTAACCCTCACTTAGTGAAGGTTAGGTGCTAAGTTACTTAGTGTGAGTGCAGGGACACTATTACATGTGCGTACTACACATAGGTCACTACCTATGTGTGGCGTCACAATGATAACTCCGAACATGGCCATGTAACATGTCTAAGATCATGGAATTGTCACCCCAATACCATTCTGGTATTGGGAGGACAATTCCATGATTCCCCCGGGTCTCTAGCACAGAACCCGGGTACTGCCAAACTGCCTTTCCAGGGTTTCCACTGCAGCTGCTGCCAACCCCTCAGACAGGTTTCTGCCCCCCCTGGGGTCTAGGCAGCCCAGTCCCAAGAAGACAGAACAAAGGATTTCCTCTGAGAGAGGGTGTTACCCCCTCTCCCTTTGGAAATAGGTGTGAAGGGCTGGGGAGGAGTAGCCTCCACCAGCCTCTGGAAATGCTTTGATGGGCACAGATGGTGCCCATCTCTGCATAAGCCAGTCTACACCGGTTCAGGGATCCCCCAGCCCTGCTCTGGCGTGAAACTGGACAAAGGAAAGGGGAGTGACCACTCCCCTGACCAGTACCTCCCAGGGGAGGTGCCCAGAGCTCCTCCAGTGTGTCCCAGACCTCTGCCATCTTGGATTCAGAGGTGTTGGGGCACAATGGACTGCTCTGGGTGGCCCGTGCCATCAGGTGACGTCAGAGACCCCTCCTGATAGGTGCTTACCTCTTTCAGTAGCCAAACCTCAGTTTCTGGCTATTTTGGGTCTCTCCTCTGGGCTATACCTCAGATAATGAATGCAAGAGCTCAGAGTTCCTCTGTACTTCCCTCTTTGACTTCTGCCAAGGATCGACCGCTGGCTGCTCCAGGACGCCTGCAAAACCGCAACAAAGTAGTGAGACGACTACCAGCAACATTGTAGCGCCTCATCCTGCCGGCTTTCTCGACTGTTTCCTGGTGGTGCATGCTCTGAGGGCTGTCTGCCTTCACCCTGCACTGGAAAGCCAAGAAGAAATTTCCCGTGGGTCGACGGAATCTTCCCCCTGCCAACGCAGGCTCAAACTTCTGCATCACCGGTTCTCTGGGTCCCCTCTCATCCTGACGAGCGTGGTCCCTGGAACACAGGAGCTGGGTCCAAGTGTCTCCAACAGTCCATTGGCCCTTCTGTCTGAATTTGGTGGAGGTAAGTCCATGCTTCCCAAGCCAGATAGCAACCCTGTGTACTGCGTGATTTGCAGCTGCTCCGGCTTCTGTGCACTTCTCCAAGGATTCCTTTGTGCACAGCCTAGCCTGGGTCACTAGCACTCCGTCCTACAGTGCTCAACCTGCTGAGTTGGACTCTGACGTCGTGGGACCCTCCTTTTGTGACTCTGAGTTCACAGATCTTCTAAGTGCCTGTTCCGGTACTTCTACGGGGGCTCTCTGCAACATCCAGCATGCCGTGGGACATCTTCCATCCAAAGGAGAAGTTCCTAGCCCTTTTTGTTGTTGCAGAATCTTCGGCTTCTTCCACCCGGAGGCATCCCTTTTGCACCTACATCCGGGGTTTAGTGGGCATCTGCCCCCCCCACCCCCCGGACACTTTCATGACTCTTGGACTTGGTCCCCTTCTTTTACAGGTCCTCAGGGCCAGGAATCCGTCTTCAGTGCTTTGCTGGTGCTTGTGGTTCTTGCAGAATCCCCTATCACGACTATTGTGTCTTTCTGGAGTAGTAGGGTAGCTTTACTCCTACTTTTCAGGGTCTTGGGGTGGTGTATTTTGGACACCCTTACTGTTTTTCTCAAAGTCCCAGCGACCCTCTACAATCTCCCATAGGTCTGGGGTCCATTCGTGATTCGCATTCCGCTTTTGGAGTATATGGTTTGTGTTGCCCCTAGACCTATGTCTACCTAGTGCATCCTATTGTGATTCTACATTGTTTGCACTACTTTTCTTACTGTTACTTATCTGTTTTGGGTTTGTGTACATATGACTTGTGTATATTACTTACCTCCTAAGTGAGGGTATTCTCTGAGATATTTTTGGCATATTGTCACTAAAATAAAGTACCTTTATTTTGAGTAACTCTGAGTATTGTGTTTTATTATGATATTGTGCTGTATGATATAAGTGGTATAGTAGGACCTTTGCATGTCTCCTAGTTCAGCCTAAGCTGCTTTGCCATAGCTACATTCTATCAGCCTAAGCTGCTAGAAACACCTCGTCTACACTAATAAGGGATTACTGGACCTGGCACAGGGTGTAAGTTGAAAAGTCTTTGTTGCTTGTAAGTACTGTTTATTTTCAGTGTAATCTACAATAATGCAGAACAGCCAAAAATACCTCCGCCACCGTCGCCCTTCCAACCGTTTCTCCCCTCGTATGTCGAGTCTCGAATCCTTACAAGACTAGACATAAGAACTGAGAGAGAACCCAACATATCCTTCCCCTTAACACATACAAAGTTACACCCAAACATTTACAAAAACACGTAACACATTTTGTTAAACTAAAAGTACAAAATCACGGAACTTCGTAGGAAGCCTCCTATTCCTAGTTGAGGATTTCCTTTTAATGTCCATCGACTCACATTCCTTCTTAATAAGACCTTCCAAATCCTTGTCCTTCCGTGGGTCATTTCTTGCTTCTTGATTTACCTTGGTAGATTCCTTCAAAGATTTGTTCAAAAGTTCCACATCACAAGCCAAGGGCAACCTCTCCTTATTCCACCAATTGCCATCTTCCAATTTAACAGCATTTTTACAAATTTTGATGACTTTCTTAGGATAAGAAAATCTAGATTCACCTTTCTGAACAATGCGGGCACTCTTGATATTGACATAATCACCCAACTTCACACACATTGTTTTTCTAGAATCACCTTTGTATTTATTCTGAGCAGAAATCCTTTTTTCACTCACTTTCTCAATCAATCCCTCATCAACTCCATTTTCACCCATCCACTTCCTTTTCAACTTAGTTCCAGGAGCTCTTCCCTTCAATAATATAAAAGGAGACACACCAGTATCTGCATTGGGTGTGGTCCGCACAGCCCACAACAACTTTTTAAGTTCATCCTTACAATTTAACCCTCCAGCTTTGGCCAACTGCATATTCTCTTTAATCACTCTGTTAAAGCGCTCAACAAGACCATTACTCCTAGGATGATAAAGTGAAGCCTTAACATGTTTAATGCCCATGAGCACCAGAAAATTGAGAAGATGTAAATTGACTACCGTTGTCGGTAAGTATCTCATTAGGAATACCCTCTCTGAGAAAAACAGATTCCAAAAATTCAATGATCTTATGCGCATTATGTACTTTCACCAACTTAAACTCGGGCCAACGACTATAAAAGTCTATTAACACTATACCATACTCCACTTGCCCACTGAGCAAATTGACAGGTCCAATCAAATCCACTGCAACCTTACTCCAGGCTTTCCCAGGCACTTCAATAGCTTCAACAGGGGATGGCAGGACAACCTGAGACTTGTCACTGATAGCACAGGCCAAACAATCTCTCACAAAGTGTTCTACATCTCTGTCCAGTCCAGGCCACCAGAAATCCTCTCTTATTCTCCTTTTCATAGCCCGCATACCTATGTGTCCTTCATGTCCCAAGGATAATACTTTGTATCTTAAATCCTTAGGTACAACCATTGCATCCGCACGCATCAACACGTTATTTACAATAGATAACTCCTCAAAAACATGTTTGTATACTTCACACTGTTCAGACTTGCACACAGACCATCCCTGTGCTATGCCCTTCATGACCTCCTTCACTTGATCATCACTTCCACACGCTTGCCTCCACTCATCTTCCGTCACCGCACCACCCAATTGAATCTCTATAGAGCATACCAGGACATCCTCTTCTTCTGGTTCCTCCTCATCTGACTCATTCTTGCAAGGAAGACGGGAAAGAGAATCAGCAAGTGTATTCCTTGCACCCGGAACATATTCCACATGAAAGTTATACATTTGTAATCTGTACTGCCACTTAGCTATTCTGGGAGTGGCTCGATGCGCACCAGAGGTAGAAAACAATTGCACTAAGGGTTTGTGATCCATCCTGACTGTAAAGTGCACACCCCACAAATACGATTTGAAATGCACAATGCCCCACCAACATGCAAGGGCTTCCCTTTCAATAGTTGAGTAAGGTTCTTCGGCACCTCTCAGACTATGTGAAGCAAAGGCTACCACTTCATCCCTTCCATTTTTCTTCTGCATTAAAACAGCACCTAATCCAAGTTGACTGGCATCCGTCATTATTACTATTTCGTCCCTTGTGTTAAAAGACTTCAACGGAACTGCCATTGCTACTTCCTTTTTAATGGCTGCAAACTCCTGTTCACACTCCAAACACCAATCAAATTTGACATTTTTCTATAAAAGAGATCTGATTTTATGAGTTTTACTTGCACAATTAGGAATGAACCTTGAATAAAATTCAATTAGACCCATGAAGGATCTGACTTGGTCTTTATTACTAGGAGACTGAAAATCTTCAATAGCTTCAACCAACTTTTTCTTTGGTTCCACTCCGCACTTAGAAATTTTATACCCTAGATAATCAATACTAGATACACTAAATTTACATTTGTTTGCCCCTAGTACAATCCCTTTTTTATTCAACAAAGATAATACCTGTTCCATTCTTTCATCATGCTGTGCTTGATCCTTGCCAAAGACTAGAATGTCATCCTGGAAAGCAATTACACCTTCCATACTTCCAAATAAACTATCCACCACCCTTTGGAATACCGCATACGCTGAAGCTAAACCAAATGGCATGCGCCTAAATTGGATCAAACCTTCCGGAGTAACAAAAGCTGTCAAATGTCTGGACTCAGGATGCAGATTAATTTGATGATAAGCCGATGTCATGTCCAACAAACTGAACACGCTGGCCTCATCTAGAATGGATAGAATTTCAACAATGTTAGGCAATGGATGGCAATCCACCCAAATTTGTGCATTGAGGTCACGTAAATCAACACACATGCGAATAGAGTTATTGGCTTTACGAGCAATTACTATGGGGGCCACCCAATCCGATGAATCCACCCTCTCAATTATGCGTTGATCACATAATCTATCTAGCTCCTTTTTCAACTCTGCTCTCAACGCTAAAGGTACTCTACGTACTTTATGAACCTTGGGAATTGCATTTTCCTTTAACTTTATCTTGTGTGCAAATCCCTTGAACATACCAATTCCTTCTTTAAAAACACCTGGAAATGCATCGACCCACATAGAACTAATAGATAACACCTGGTTATAATTCTTGCTCAGTATAACTTGTTCGGGGTTATTGGGATCTAACAAAATACCCAACTTTCTTTGGTCTTCCCAACCTAAAAGACATGTATCATCATTAGCTACATACACTACTCCCTTAGTCACATTACCTTGGAAACTCAACTCGACTTCACGTTCCCCCAAAACTTCCACTGGTTTGCCACCATATCCCACAGGCTTGATGCTAGACTTCCTGAGCCCAACATGGCTGAAGTTTTCCTTCCACACGTTTTGACTCACAAGTGTATAAGGTGACCCAGAATCGGCTACAACAATTATTTCACGGCCATTAATTGACAATTTACAGGTAGGCCTTTTAGTGTTGTTAAGCATAACAACATCACTCTCATTAGAACAACACACAACAGTAAGAATTTCGTCATCCTCATTAGAGGAAGAATTAGATCCATCCAAATTGTCATTGTGTAACTTAAAAACCTTGTCCCTTGAACTGGAACTTGATATGTTAACAGCCCTACACACCCTAGCAAAATGCCCAACTTTGGAGCATTTTGAACATTTTTGTACCAACTGCAGGGCAATTACTTGCATTACCTAAATGGGTGGAACTACCACACCTAAAACATTCCCTTTTCTTGTAATTTTCCTTCCTAACTGATGTTTCAGCTTTGGCAATTGCTTGGGATTTGTTAAATTTCTGTTTGATTATAGCTACTTTCTGATGAGAATCTTTCTGACTAGTTATATTTATCTGTTGCATATACGTTCTTGTATTCTCGATTCTAGTGGCTATCTCCACGGCCTTTTCTAAAGTTAAATTCGGTGTAGACAATAGTGTCTCTTGAACTTTCTTATTATTGGTTTTCTCGGCAAGTTGATCTCTAATCATTTCATCCTCACATGCCTTGTAATCACAGGAAACCGCTAACATTCTTAAAGCCCCCACATAGTTAGCTACTGGTTCACCAGGAACTTGCACCCTTTTATAAAATTTGTCTTTCCATAATAACATTTTTACACGATCTAAATCTGTTATCAAGAGACTTAATGGCAGAAGCATATTCATCAATACCGCCATCACCTTCACCCACATCTAATGCAACAGACACCTGTGGAATGTGTTTTAAAATTTTGCGGCCCTCTGGACCTAAACAATGACGTAAAACAGCAAACTTTTTCCTATGAGTAAAGGAGTCACCATCAATGGCATCTAAATATGCCTCGAAACCTTCTTTCCAGGAATCCCAATCTGCTTCTGATGAAACAGGATCTGGAGAGAATACAGGAGGAGGAAGAATGGATTGCTGCATATTAAATGTAACCACAATAAATGTTAATTAAAATTAAGCAATGAGGAATCGTGTAAAACACAAAGATATGCGTGTCCTGTTAATTTTCAAGACACACTGCGCAAGGTATGCGTGTCACTGCAGAAAACAAGTTGAAGGAGAACAATTTAACGCTACTATACTGCTTGAAATGCTTGGAAAACTTGGAAACAAGTAACTTGCAGAATGAAGGCACTTTCCACTTAGTAACGTCAACAGATGAAATGACCGGTTCACTCGTTTCCTGGCGTCTCCGTTGCCAGGAAACAAAGTAACTCATAAGACGCGTATTCAGCGTCTTCGTTGCTTAGCAACTAAGTTCCCAAACGCCGGCGCGTGACGGGACACGTGAATAACAACAGGAGGAGGCGCGCGCTGGATCCGACACGCGCAGAAACCTCCCCGTGACAAACAGCCCAAAAATCGATGAAAATCAAAGAAGACAGATTGCAGGCTCCTCGAAGAATGGAGACGCAGAGACTCCCCTCAGCAGGATCAAAACACTGAAGGCCGGTTGAAGACGCCGCGCGTTGAACTCCTCAAAAGGTGCACACGTAGGTCCAGCTGTCCTGCAGTCACTCGTCGCCAATGAGAAGTCTTTGTTGCTTGTAAGTACTGTTTATTTTCAGTGTAATCTACAATAATGCAGAACAGCCAAAAATACCGTCGCCCTTCCAACCGTTTCTCCCCTCGTATGTCGAGTCTCGAGACCAGGTTCTCGAATCCTTACAAGACTCGACATAAGAACTGAGAGAGAACCCAACATAAGTATCACAAGGTACCCATTATAAGCCAGGCCAGCCTCCTAGACCGGAGAATTAAATTCAGGCACTTTTTACAACTACTTTCAGGGTGAACGTCTGATTGTCGTTCATTAGTTTGGGTACACGCAGCAGCTTCTAAACCCAAACTAAAATGCGTTTTTTTTTTTTTTTTTTCAGCTAACTTCTTGATCTGTAATTAAAGGTTAAGCATTAAGCTGTGCTAAATTATGCTTTTGTGACTTTACACTTATCTTTGTTTCTTAAACATTTTTGTATAGATTTCAGAACACAAAGTGATGATTTCCACCATGTTCTTCAGAAAGATTCCGATTTCCTCAGGGCTAACTGTTAATTAACATGGTGGAAGCTACAGGGCTGCAACAATTGAAACAGTTGAAGTTGCACAGTCCCTTAATAAAGATACTTGCAAGGTGGTTGAAGACTGACGCATCAGTGTGCCTTAGCCAACAGTTTGTGCACGATTGTGTGATAAGATAAAACATTTTATACCTGGAATGACGTGCAAACTGAGCTTTCATTGATAGTGAAAAGGTAAATGAAAACCCTAAAACTTTTTTTTTTTTTTTTTTTTTTTTTTTTTTCTCCCTTCAAATTCTGTATGATTTTCAGGTGCCTTTATGGTATAGGAAGTGGTTGAGGGTAAGGGAGTTTCTTAAACCTCCAACGCCACCATCAACGTTCGATGAAACAGAACAAAACGATTTTCAAAGAAGCTAATACGGTAGTCCCGAAGAAAAATTATAATGTGTGTACAGACATTTATGGTCTTTGTATATCAGGAGACGCAAGACAATTCTGGTTTCATGCCAATAAACTTGATAATAAAGGGAATTCAAGAAAAAGCAGCATGCTGTGGACTTTGCACAGGAAAGCTGTGGTTCCACGGTTGCGGGGCACTGTTTGTTGAAATTTATTATTAGTATTGATTTTATTCTTGTCTGCTAAAGATTGGATACCCACAGCATCAATGCTATTCTCTCCTTTTACCTCCTTGATATGCCTTATCCGATGTACTTTTTTCCCCCGTATCACCCCAAGGATTTATCTTCAATACTGGTAATGTATTTATCTACATTACAACACTTGGTAGTGGGTTGGAGGGAGGGGGAGAGGATATTGTCTTTATTAGTCTCGGTTTTGATTGTGCCCCACAGGTTGCTTGGGCATGGGAGATTTATATGTAGTAGTGGTGGTAATGATGCTATCAGCCGCACCAAATGTGTATTGCTTGTCTACACTACTAATACTGCACTCACTAATGTTCCTGATGTAGTATATAGCCACATCATATTACATTTTTAATGGCTTACTAGTTTCACGGGGACTACTCTAAAAGTCTCTGTTTTCTAAAGATGGGTTTTCTACTGTATTGATGCTACACTGCCCTGCATCTCCTGAATTGTGGTTTTACTTCTGAACTTCTCACATCCGGATCCCTGTCGGTGATTTATCAGACACATGAGCGCTGTTTTCACCTCCCCTATCAAAGGTTGGGGGATGAAGGAAAATGAATCAGAGGCTATTTAATTGTATTAACACTGGTCTTGCGTGAACTCCATGGTTTATGGGTGGAGGAGGGTGATTTATATGAAGCAGTAGTAATAATACTGTTCTCAGCTCCACGCACTGGTTAATGGTTTTCCATACAGTTAGTACTTCAATGCCCATATCCATTCTGCAGTCTATAACCACTTCATTACATGGTAACAACTTTATTGGTTTCACAGGGACTTGTAAAGAGGTCTCTGTGCTGATATCCTAAAGATAAATTGGTTGCATTGTCGATGCTGCTTTCACCTGCATCTTGTGAATTATTATTTATTTACTGAATTGCCCTTAGTCTATCCCCTCAATGATATTTTCTCAATGTAAGTAGTGTTCCAACCTTCATAGATAGCAGGTTGTGTTGTGGTAGGTAGGCACTTTGAAGGCTGTTATTTTTTTATTTTATTTTTTTCAGATTTGGTCTTGCTTGTACCCCATGGAATGCAGGGGTGAGAAGGGTGGTTTATCTCTAGCAGCAGTGGTAATCCCTCCCATAACCATATCTTCTAGGTATTGCTTTTCTACTCTACTAGTATTGCATACCCCTGGGCAGTGCATAACTACCTCATTATGTTTTAATGGCTTTATTGGGTTCACAGGGATTAGACAACAGGTATGCAGGGTGATTTTTCAGAATATAATTTCATCGAGACAGACCAGCATTAGTCAGAATCATTAATTATCGAATGCATAATCTTGTGTTTGCTGTTATTTTTGAAGCCAAGCACATTTTGGAGCCCCATTGTGAAAATAGTCACGCTTCACACTCATCTTATACCAAATTGTTATGTGAATAAGCAACATACTTCACAAAAAATAGGAAGCTGTGCTGCATAAAATCACGTAATTTTTTTTTTTTTTCTTTTGTTTTTTTCTTCCCCCGGACATCATTGGTATGGATTAAATAAAATAAAATGCACAGCTAAAAGCGTACATTGCCAAGCTGGCAAAAAGCACTGTGCCAGTCCATCATTCTTGTCCATCTAATTTTGAGAGCGTACTTCTAAATTACCTATTTTGTGTTGATGTACTTTACTTAGTGATTCATTTTGTATTGCAGGGTTGTTTAGGGTATCTTCATGGGCTTCACTCCTGCATGCTAACCGCTGCAGTAGCAAATAACTTACCTTAGCATCTTTTACTCAAGTGCTATCTTCTGTTGGAAAAGCAAAATACAAAGGTGTTATCGTATAATGCCCTTTAGTGATACACAGCTTTCTAATTTGGCCGTTCTACTGAAGGGACCTGTTATACAAACCTTTGTGAATGTTATCTCATCCTTATTTTGTACACAATGATTCTCGTTAATCAGATGCCTACCTTTCTTCAAATCATTGTTGTCTATATGAATCTCATTATACTTTTAGAAGTGGGACAGTAGCTGGATGTTGTTCTTGATGACATGCACATCCTATTCCAGGCTAAGAGGCTAGTTCATGGACTGCTGGGGCTTGTGCAGCTGTGTGCACGAGAAGCGCGAATATCAGTGGCATTTTTTTTTCTTTTTTCAGTTTGTACATTTACCCTATGAGGGCACCTTATAGAATGTCAAGAGATACCCCGTCTAGCACTCAGCAGTTTCCAGGATGGCAACTTCTGTTTGGAGAATGTAATTTGGATGGGGCCTAGCTAGCTTGTACCGTGGCTGTTATCATGCAGCTCTTTTCAGAAGTAGGATGCCTCCCCACATATGGGGAAGGTTGACTGAGCTGTCTAGGGCTCTTAAAGTAAACTGTGGAATTCCTTCCTTTTATACTCAACAACTGAGACAAATGACAAAATTGTTCCCCCAGCTGTGAGGTATTTGTAGAATATATGGGAGATAAGAACTAGAGAATTGTTATAATCATGTGTTTTTAATATATTGGTCTTAGATTATATTTATTCAGTTTAACAAGTTTTAATTGATTGGAGTCAAAATACAATGACCTAATACTTTTATATTTAATATTCTGGGATTTTAAGATTTTAAGAATAATGCTTGTCTTGCTCCATTTTCCACAACCATGTTTTATTCAGGACTCTTAAAGTAAACTGTGTCATCTATTTGCCATTTTTTCTTTCTTATAACTGACATGTTGCACAATCATGTTATGCTTTTTGTATTGTCTACTTTTATGGCTTCTAGCCGAAATAAAGTTAATATTTGATTTGGACTGAGCTGTGGTCGCCTTGATTTGTACCCTCTGATGGGAGGGGTACTCAACTCTGTGTGCTGGTGCCATACCTTAACTGTAGAGTTGGAGAGATGGGGCATGTTATTGAAAATGCCCAGAAGACAGTCCATGGTGAGGAAGCAGAACTGTTTCTTTCCCCATTACCGCAAATTACCAGAAAGGGTCTTGTGACAACAGGGCTGGTAACTGAGCGACTGCTGAAGTATTGTAGGCCCTGAAGGTAATGCTAGCTGCACTGTGGACCATCAGTCTGCAGCACCGTATAGGGGATAAGGCTATATCTGCTGTGAACATGTGGATCTGCAAATTGAAAGTTAAGATGACTGCTACCAAAGCTTCTATGGCAGCAATGTGCCACAGTCTCCAGAAGGTGAAAACACAGACAAGTGTGTCTGACTTTAACATCTGGGCTTATGTGGACTTTACAAGTTGTTTCAGGAGCAGCGTTCTACTTGGGCTGGATCGAGGTCCTAGACAATGCAAGGACCTTGAAGGTTCTGGGTCAGGTCACCCTTCCCATGATGAGGATGCCATGGAATTAGAATAATGTGGGGAGGTAGAGGTCAATGGCACTTACTCGGATAATTGACGGCAGGGAGGAGGGTACAGAGGCAACAAGTTTACCACGCTGGGCAGGTGGGAGGGGCAGTGGCAGCACAACGGACCATGGAGGGCAGAGAGAAGGGGGGCAGGGCCAACAAACTAACCATTCTGGATAGGCAAGAGTGACTGGCAATATACCAAACCAATAGTACAATCATACATGCCAACAGACCCGACTCCGGCATGGAGGGCAACAGTGAGACTATAATGGCATAAACAACGTCAATGGAGGGAATGTGGAACGAGGTCCGAGGCAGCAAGATGACCACACTGGGCAGGTGGGAGGGCCTGTGGCAGTACAGAGGACCCTGCACGGCAAGCAGAGGTTAGTGGCAGTACAACGGCCATGGTGGGCAAGAAGGAGCGAGCACGGGAATGCACAAAGGATTAAGAAGGAAGGGTTTGGGGCTGGATACAGGCGGGAGGGCAAGGCAAGGGGCTTCACAATAGACCACGCAGGGGGAACAGTTGCAGTACAACACAGCATGGAGGACAGAAATGAGTGGCAGCAAAATGAGCCACTCCAAAAAGATTGGAAGGAGGTATAGAGGCATGGAACTAGCACAGGCAGGGTGGAGTTGACAGGGGCAGCCATCTGACCATGCTAGGTAGGTGGGAGGGGCAGTGGCTGCTCAGCGGAAGACTCGGTCTAGAAAGGAGGTGCCATGTCATGTCACTGGAACATGGTGGGCAAAAAGTAGGGGCAGAGGTTTCCACACGGAGGGCAGGGGTAAGGAGGATAGGGGCAGCAAGCTAAGCACAAAGGCTAGACAGGAGGGCAATGATGGGGCATATAATTGGGCAATGGGGAGCAGGAGGAGGTGGCAGGGATTTTAAGCTCAATGGAGGGCAGTGGCAGCCCATGGCAGTTCGGGCTGGACTGTTCCCATGAGGAACAGGGTCAAGACTGATTTGCATACAGCTGGGTTCTGACTGGGGTGGCATGGTGAGCAAAAGAATTGATGGATTAAACCCAGATCTGTGACTGGGGGTGAATGTTTGATTGGTTGGTTCTGCAGTCTGTCCATCATTTGTGTTTTGCTTTGCTTTTGCTGCCATAAGTGCGCCGAGTATGCCCAGACGTGGGTCCTGGGCTCACTATGCCACTGGATTCAAGCTTGCCTGGCTGATGAAGGGTGAAACCCTGGAACCGGTCCCAGGATGTTTGTTTCCGGTCCAGGGAGGAACTGGCCTGGCAGTTTGGGCTGGACTGTTCCAATGAGGAACAGGGTCAAGATTGATTTGCAATCGGCTGGGTTCAAACTGGGGTGGCATGGTGAACAAAAGAATTGATGGATTAAACCCAGATCTGTGACTGGGGGTGAATGTTTGATTGGTTCTGTATTCCGTCCATCATTTGTGTTTTGCTTAGCTCATCGGACCATGCAGGGCAGGAGGGAGAGGGCTGGTGCATGGTCTCGGACAACAGAAGTTAGGGAGGAGGTGGATGGGGCAGCAAGCTAACTGTTCATGACAGGTGAGAAGGGCAGTTGCAGAACTGCTGCAGCGAACTGAGTAGGGGCACAGACTTGCACAATGAATGACAAGGGAGGGGAGCAGTGGTTGCAATCTTAGGGTGGTTGGAACCCCCCTGTGCATTGACGGGTATTTTACATAGTTTAAAAAAAAAACTAGACATTCACTGGAAACAAAAAAGTTACATGGACGTCATAGTTAAGAAATAGATTTTTTTACAAACCCAAAAGTTACAGGGTCGTTATAGTTGGGTTCGGATTTTACATGCACAAAACCATAGAAATTCAGCTGTTATAGTTGGTTATTTCAAGTAACTGTTACTCTTACCCTAAGGTAACTATAACTCTCACCCTCGCCATGCACTGCTAATTACCCCTGATATTACATCACTTAATGCATCTTGTATGACATAATTAATAAATATCACTATAACATTTGCAGTAAAATTATTGATAAGAAAACTGTGCATGGTGGGGTCACGAGTTATAGGTACCTTAAAGCATGAATTATAGTTACTTGAAATTACTGCAACAGCTGAATTTCTTTGGGTGTAACATTTGAACCTAACTAACGTCCCTGTAACCTTTTGGTATTTTAGTGAATATATGTATGTGTGTGTATATAAATGTTCGATGGCATGTGTAGCTGCAGATAAACATGCTATGCATTATTCCGCCATATAGTGTTGGACTCAGAGTTTTACACGTTGTTTTTCTTCAAAGAAGTTTTTTCGGAGTCACGGGATCGAGTGACTCCTCCTCTCGGTCATACTCTTGCTCCGGGATTTAGAATCGGAAACTTAATCGTCAGTATTGTTTCGATCATGTTTCCACCTAGCCTAGAACCAGTAGTACTTTCGGAAATAAAATGTTGCCCTTCTGGGCGCGTGCGCCCGACTCAGGCCTGTTCGGGCCTAACACGTCAAAGCCTGATGGATCAGACTCCATTTCGATTTTGTCCCCAATGCCACACAAAATTTCCCTACACAGAATAATACCTTGTTTGTAATCTGCGTCTTTCTCCCGATCACAAAGAAGAAGATTGTGAGGTCTGTCAATTGTTTCAATCCAAGAAGACCCTGCATGATCGGAGAGCCAGAAGATTGGAAATGGCATCAAAGAGTACAGAACATCTCAACATCATGGAGGTAGAACAGGCGCAGACAGCGGTTTCATTCAGATACACCGACTCCGAACAAGGATTGGAAGAAGATAGGCCAATCATTGCTGGTCAGCACATGAGTACGTCTGTCCCTACCCCCATTTATAAAAAAAAAAAAAAAATCATCAAAGGCCTTGGGTACACCACTGCCACAGAGCCATGGTTTGAACCGAAAAAAAGACTTTTGTCGACCAACTTTCAGGTTCCGCGTCGAAAAAGGCCACTCCTCCGTCTGTATCAGAGTCTAGTAAATCCATTAAGAGTTGTACTTTGGACTCGAGCAAGCATCCTCACTCCTCGGAGTCAAAGCCTTGACGCCCTGCTTCGGAGCCGAAACAACCGGCTCCGTTTTCGGAACTGAAAAAACTACCATCTTCAGAGCCGAAAAAACTTCTCATTTAGAAGAGCAAGGACTTTAGAGCCATCTTAAACAAACAGAGCTCAGAATCATTGCATGTACAGTCTTACAGACCTTCTGATGAGGACACTGAGCTTCAACCTATTCTTGAGGTTATGGATGAAAGACAATCCAGGATTCACATCCATAAAGAGACTGGCAGAATAATTACTGCACCTCCTCTACAAACCAAAAGGAATCTGGCCTTTCAAGAATAATTAGACACTGCTCCACCACCAGCAAAAATTTATAAGCAAAAGGAGAAGCCAGTACCTGCCCATACTGCTCCCCCTCATTCACCACAACTTTCTTTTTCACCTCCACCACCTTTGCCTTCACCGACTCATTTGCAATATTCACATGGTGATGCGGTTGATCCTTGGCACCTATACGACCCAGATCCTATTCCTGACAATGACCGTGATTTATACCCTTCTAAGCCTTCTCCACCAGAGGACACTATTGCATTCATGCAGGTTGTTTCCAGGGCAGCAGCAAATCATGGGGTGCTTATGCACACTGAGCCCCTAGAAGAGGGTTTTCTCTAACACTTTATCTTCCTTGCTCTCAAAATGTCAATGCCTTCCTATGCTACCCGGCATGGTTAAACATGCAGATCAAATATTTAGTGAGGCAGTCAAAGACAGAGTAATAACTCCACGCATTGATAAAAAGTATAAACCTGCTTCTACAGACCCGATTTATATTACCCCCCAAGTTCCTCCAGATTCAGTGGTAGTAAGTGCGGCTAGAAAAAGGGCTAATAGCCAATCAGTCCCTTCGATGGTGGAATCTCAGCAATTTAATGAAGGGGCGGTCATTTCAAGACCCTATACTTCAGACCACAATAACAGATGCATCAATGATAGGTTGGGGAGCTCATCTCAACAACCTTACCATTCAAAGGGAATAGGTGTCAAAACAGCAACATTTTCACATAAACCATTTGGCATTATTGGTTGTGTTCCTTCCCCTAAAAATATTTCAACCCCTTCTTAAACACAAGATTGTTCTGATAAAAACAGACAATATGACAACTATGTATTACCTAAAGAAACGAAGCGGGACATATTCATCTCAACTGTCCCTTATAGCCCAAACAATATGAAAATGGGCAATTCACAATCACGTTCATCTATTAGCAGAATACGTTCCAGAAATACACAATCAGCTAGCGGATCTTCTAAGTAGGACGCACCAACAGACACACAAATGGGAGATTCACTTTCAGGTACTTCAAAAGTGGAGCATGCCAGAAATGGACCTTTCCGCAACAAGCGAAAACACAAAATGCCAAAACTTTGCATCCAGACACCCACATCTCTAACCAAGGGCAATGCTCTACGGATCAGCTGGCCAGGGATATTTGCTTACGCTTTCCCCCCTCTCCCCCTACTTCCCTTGCTGGTCAACAAGCTACGTCGGACCTCTCTCACCATGATACTCTTAGCCCCAGCGTGGGCACGACAACATTGGTACACAACACTCCTAGACCTGTCAGTAGTACCTCACTCCAAACTTCCAAACAGACCGGATTTGTTAACACAAAACAAGGGACAAATCAGACATCCAAAACCCAGTACTCTCAACTTAGAGATTTGGCTCCTGAAGTCATACAATTTGGATAGTAAAAACTTCCATTAGATTTGCATGGAAGTTCTCAAACAGGCACGAACACCTACAACTAGGCAATGCTATGCTGACAAACAGAAAAGATTTGTTTACTACTGTACATCTAAAAATACTGATCCACTAACAGTATCAATACAAGATATTGTATGCTATTTACTTCATTTGCAGAAATCAAATCTAGCTTTCTCATCCATTAAAATCCATCTTACTGCAATATCAGCATACTTGCAGAGTATTCAACACACGTCTCTTCAGAGTTCCAGTTATAAAAGCCTTAAAGTATTAAAACGTATTATTCCTCCTTGAACACCACCTGTTCCTACTTGGAATCTAAATATTGTACACACCATACTCATGGGCCCACCTTTTGAACCCATGCGTTCTTGTTTTTAACATGGAAGGTTGCCTTCCTAGTAGCCATTACTTCATTGCGAAGAGTTAGTGAAATACAAGCATTCACTCTTGAATAACCTTTTTTCTAAGTACACATAAAGTTGTACTTAGAACAAATCCTAAATTTCTACCAAAAGTGGTATCACCTTTTCACTTAAACCAAACAGTGGAATTGCCAGTCTTCGTTCCACAGCTGGACTCAATTGCAGAAAAAGCCCTTCATACTCTTGACCTCAAAAGAGCTCTAATGTACTATGTAGATCGAACTAAAGAATTTAGAAAAACAAAACAACTTTTTGTTGCCTTTCAACAACCCCATAAAGGGAATTCTATCTCTAAGCAAGGGTTAGCAAGATGGATTGTTAAATGTATACAAACATGTTACATTAAGGCAAAAAGACAACTTTTGATCACACCTAAAGCACATTCCACTAGAAAGAAAGGTGCATCAATAGCATTCTTAGGAAACATACCAGTGGCAGACACATGGTCTAATCATCATACATTTACAAAACATTATTGTGTAGATGTATTTTCAAAGCAACAGGCCAATGTTGGTCAAGCTGTCTTAAGAAAATTATTTCAAACAACTCCAACTTCTACAGGCTACCCACCGCTATTTTGGGGAGAGTAACTGCTTTGTAGTCTATGCATAGCATGTGTATCTGCTGCTACAAATGCCATAGAACGGAAAAATTCACTTACCTAGTGTACATCTGTTCGTGGCATGTAGTGCTGCAGATTCACATGCACTGTCGCTCCTCCCCAGAAGCCTGTAGTTGTTACATTTTTTTTTTTTTGTATATATGTAGATACATTTACATTTGCATGGACATCTATTCTGATTTATTATTTCTATACAACATTTATATTACTATACTCTATCACTCCTTCTTATACCCTTTTGCGGGAAAACAATCTAACAATGGAGTTGATTACCATGTGCAGTATGACCAAGAGGAGTCACTCGATCCCGTGACTGAGAAGAGACTTCTTCGAAGAAAAACAGCTTGTAACACTCTGGGCCCAACACTAGATGGCAAAGCATAGCAGGTGAATCTGCAGCACTACATGCCACAAACAGATGTACACTGGGTAAGTGACATTTTCCATATTTTTTATATACACACACACACACACCCCGTTTGACGAATCTTAATGACATTTTCCCCCAAAAAAGTCAGTGATTCTTGTCGCGCATGGAAAGGCTCGGGGTGATCCTTCAAGCAGCGGTCGAGCAAAAGGGGGCTTAAAAAAAGGTTGCTTTTGCCATGTTAATTTCTCTAGGACTTTTTTTAGACCTGACTACAGGCTGAACCACTGGACGGAATTACACCAAATTTGTCCGAAAACTAGCTGTCGGTACGCAGATCACACTTTTGGTTATTTGGTGCAAATGTGGTCATTAGTTTTTGAGAAATTTAGGGAAATTCAAATTTGTACATCTCTGGCTGTGGCGACTTTCGCGACTATTTCGTGGAGACCGTGAAGTATTCACGAATATGCGCAACAAAAGGAGTTGTCCAATTGGCTGGCTGCATCCTGACCATAAAGTTGCGACCGCCATTTTATATAGCGGGACACGGTCCCTTGGGCTGAAAAGTGGTTTTGGAAATTGAAATAGTGGGTGAGAGTGGAGTTAGTCTGACTCCTGGGACATAATATAGAAGTGTTTGGAGGTAAAGTTAATATGCTAAAAAATATTTTTTTGGACTCCATGCGATATTCGCAGTTACATCCCAAATGCTCTGCGCAGACCCCTGTGAAACGTCGCCACGAATGTGCGAATAACTGCATCAAAAAAATAATAATTTGCTAAGTGTCAAATAGCAAATTTTCTTTAGTGATAGCAGTAGTTACTCATGCTTGCCCTGTGAGATGTACTCAGATACTGAGCCACACAATGAGAGGCACACTGAGACCCTAATGCAGTGACTCGGAGTGAGTGAGACCCTCATGCACTCACTCACAGAATATATCAGACTGTCATGCTCACTAATATCCTTATGCACGAATGATAGATGCACTTAGACTTTCACGCACTCACACACCCATTCAGCATCTCATGCGCTCACTCCGAAACCAACTCACTGTTTGTAGTCAATGGAAAAACCTATTGCGAGTCTCATGTGTTCACTCACATAGCCACTCAGACCCTAATGGAGTGAGTGAGAGTCACTGACATCTTTATGTACTCACTCATACAGCCAGTGAGACTCTCAAGCACTCAGTTTGTAAGACAATCATGTACTCACTCCAAGACCCACCAAGATTTTTACATTCTCTCTCACAGACCCAATCAGAGTTTAATGCACTTACTCACTGACACTGTTGCACACTCACTGAGAGACCTAATCGGACTGTTATGCACTAACTCAGACTTACTGATGGCGTTATGCACTCAGAGATGCAGTAAGAGTGACATGCCCATTCAGAACCTCATGCACTTACTCAGTCACCTACATCATTACACACTCGCTCACAGATCCACTCACTCTGGCACACTTTCTCACACACCCAGTGAGACCCTCATGAACTCGGTCACAGATGTACTCATTTACATACAAACTCAGACCCATCTCACTTTATATATTTTTCAAATAGTTACTTAAACTTATGTATATGTAGTGTGAGAAATTCATATCTCACTCTATCTTAGAATGTTGAAATGGCTGTCTGATTCTCAATTTTTAATAAATATATACGTTTTATTTTTTAAAGGGCTGGTTTGCATTGAAAGCATGCTTTTGTTGTCTGTTTTCGTGGTATAGTCGCTAATATCACGTCTTCACGAATATTATGAAAATTTAAAAAAGACATTGCTTAAGAAAATTAACAAGAGTTTTGGGGACTAGTGTGGCTCGGTCAAGAGCCTTTGAGTTTATTGTAACTATTTTTTAGTTACTTGTAGGTGTGGGTGTGCAGTTTTAGGTTGGAAAGATATACAACCTATGCTGTGGTCCCTAAGGAATGCAGAAACCTCTTTAATAACATGTTTCCTGACTTTGTCACTTTGAGGACAGACTTGATTTGACCACTTCCATTTCTGTCTTTGACATATGTTTGAATAAACAGACAGTGTGAGGGAAAAGTCTCATTGATTGTTCAAAGGTATCCTACATTATGATTTCCAGTCCGACACCCGTCCGTGAGCCTAGGTAATTTCCACCACAGTGCATAATCATGAGGTCAGGGAGTTGAAAATCGGTAATGCTTTCAACCAAATGCAGCAATTGATTCCACTTTAACCCTCTCTGGCCAATTCACTTAATGTCTACATTAGGCAAACCCAAGTCAGTCCCTGTCAATTCCACTCCTTCTAGCATCCTCTCTAGCCCAAAACACATAGCTGTGCTCAACAATCCACACTCAAACCATTGTGAAGTGAAGCAGCAGTAGCAGCGAGGAGAATGCTTGTGCTGACTGAGCAGATTTCAAAATGGGTTGCAGGTAAAATGGAGGTCTACTGGTAAGTTTACCCAATCAAAAGTATTAGTATTTTATATATATATATATATATATATATATATATATATATATATATATACTGTAAATAGTGAACTTAGGTTGTATCTTGAATTAAAAGTAAGTAGATGTTTCATTGGCTGTGGTAAAATGTAAATGTGTACTGCAGAATGTGATGTGCTTTGGAATCTGTGCAGTAAACCACACCAGTTACAGCTTTGTGTAGAAAGTATGTCCCTTCTAGAATGCGCAGTGAACTTGTGACACTGGGTCTAGTGGGTTGCTATGCAGTGTGCTAAAATTGTATTGGGGGAAGGCTCTCAAAGAGACAGTTGTGTATTTCTGAAAACTGAAATGCTTTGTATGGACTATTGTATAATAAAGATAGTTTTTGCTACTAAGGGATAGGTGATAATGTTAAATATCACTAGGACAGCATAAAACTACCAACACTGTTTTTTTTTCGAAGTATTTACGATAATTGCGGTAAAATCATGATCACGAAAAGAAGCCTATCATACTGAGCATCTTTAAAAAGGTACATGAAAGGGTTAACGGTTAGTAGCCATTCAGAACTTATCTTGCAAAAGAAAAAAATGAAAGGTATGCTTTTATTTGCTGTAATGTCCAATACGACACAGTGCAAAAGATTGCCATTCATGGTTGCTAAGCGTACGAATAGTGACCCTTTCTTATGCTTAGTTTTCTCTGTTTCTGAGAATATTGAAACTATCAGACAAGAGATAAGAAGAAGAAAGCTGGAATATCATTTTTTCAGGTATGTAAAGTGTATTGGAAAGTGACCAAAAATATTTTTTAACATTAATAAAACAGTCTGACAAATATAATTAAACTAGATACAATGATCAATGAGTAGCACGTTTGTATGTGAGTTGATTAACTGGTGTGTTCTTTAAAGTTCTAATGATTTACATGTGCTGTAGTATAGTTCTTTATATAGTTTAATATCTAGTGTATGAATCTGGCTTAGATTTTCTACTAGTGGCTCTGTTTATAGTATAGGACTGACAGATTAGTTTCATGTATTTAGTGGAATACTGTTTTCTGGAATGGTGACGAGTAGTAATGCAGGCACAGTTTCTATTGTGTTACTGGGCAGGGAATTAGTCTTGTAGAATGCTTTCCAAATTGAAACATATGTTTTACTGCAAGTTGATCAAGTGTTTAGTATGATGTAGGTATTTCATGAAGTATGCTGCAGTGTAGTTAAGTGATCTGGAAATGTATTTCTCACGTTTGGACATTTACTGTTGCACGGACAAGTTCATTAGAGGGAGTCCTTCCAGATACACTGCAAGTCACCTTGCTGCAGAACTCAGCCTTTGTGTCACCATGGAGTGTGACCTAGAGACCTCATTCCAAGGTAATGAGGGTTGGGGTGCACTTCTAATGGAGATAGTACTGCAGATTAGGTTTATCATACCTAGTTCTCATTAGGTTAGAGATTAGGTTCTCTTTGCTAGAAATTTCACATCTCATGTTTATTGTAAGATGGTGGGGGGGGTTGTATTCACAAATCTCACCTTAATTATGCTTCTTTTACTGTTCATTATCCTAAGCATTGCAGCTCATGCATCTTACCGTAGATTGCAGTCTTTTCAATAAAGACATTGAAAACTTCCCTGCATCTCCTTCATTGCCTGTGTGTGACGAAGACTTACTGCTCACAAGAGAAAAGGGTATTGTATTGTGTTTTATTGTAATAGTATTTATACAGCGCTTACTACCCCTGACAAGGCGTCAAAGCGCTTTTCTGTGAGTAGCACGCTACTCCGGAACCCAATAAGAATTAGTGATGAATTAGTATAGGAAAATAGGAGTACAGTTTTAGTATTATTATGAGTTAATTTGAGCCGCGGATATGAGAGTTTTAGTTAGATTGACTGGAGTAATGGAGGGGTGAAGGAGGAAAGAATCCAGAAGTGTTAATTGGGAGTATATGGTAACAGGATTTAGGCTTGGGATGAGTAAAGGAGGATGGAGGAGGGAAGAGTCTGTGGAAGGGGTTAGGGAGGGTAGCTTCCATACCATCACGACTTCCCTGAGAGGTCTTATCTACAGTCCATGAGCAGGGCGGCCAGAAGTGTTTGGGTATTTGGTGATGTACTTCTTGTATGGCTGTAGGGTTGGAGCTAACAGTTGCGACTTGTTGTAGGAGTGACTCAGTCGCCTACAAACAAGAGTGCCGTCACCCCTAAACAAGCAGGCTCGTCTAGGAGCGACATTCCAGCTATGACACTAGTGATGTCCATAGTAATAATTAAAAATCATGTTCCCACATGATGTTCTGTATCCAGGTTAAGAAATCATTTGTGGCTCGAATTAATGAACATAAGGATTTCACAAATCAATGTATACAGACACATTCTGTAACAGACTTCCCTTGGGGGGAAATTATTGGCCGATCAGGGGCATGGGTTGCAGGTTTGGGTACTTTCGGGCGGTGATAGAAAGTTGGAGTCTGTGAACTTTCACACTTTAGAAATTGATATTCATCTGTGTCCAACATTCCTTTGTATAACCAGTTATCATCAAAATGGCTTTTTCTTCATCCGAATGGCCATAAAAGTGCAATTACAAGAGTAATACAGTGTTAATAGGAAAAACTTGTACATTTCACATAAAATAACATAATGATATAATAAAAACCACAATTATGTGACATGAGCAGAAAGGCCACATAAGACTTTGCAGGTATCATTAGCATGTCACTTCTTGGAGCTTCCACATTGCACTTTAAAATTTTGTCACTGGGACTGCAAGTGCTTAACAGTGGGTCTGATCTCCGAATTCGCAAGGCCACAGAATGGGTACGTACGCACAAACGTCTGCAAATGGGAGCTAACCATAGACTACCTGGGCGACAACATTCAAACAAAAAATACATGGGCAACAGTTTCCATAGAAAGAACAGGTACGGCATACATTTGTTATCCCTACAGACCAGGCTGTGATAAAGGATCTCACACGTAAAGTGCCCACTCGGAACTGGAAGTAATAACGTCCGGTCCAGTGGGTCAGTTATCTGGTCCCAGCACAGCTTGTATGCACTCACAGGCTTGAAATAAAAAAAAAAATCGCAGGACATTCTAGAAGAGGCGGCTTTGGGTGGGAAAGAAGAGGATGCGGGGTAGTCCCAAAGGTTTCTTAAGCCAAGAGATTTAAGTAGATTTTTAATACTTACAAGCCATGGGACGTTATGAAATTGATCTGCTGTCATGACGTCCTGTAATGCTAGTGCCTAATGGGTGAGGTCTGGGGTCATCCATAGATTCCTACAAAACAACAAAGGTCGTAGCCTAGCTTTCTCCCAAGACAGTTCATGCCCATGTGTAGGAAAGTACCATCTTGCCTGGCATGTTACCCCCATATTTCACTGTATATATGTTGTTTTAGTTGTGTGTGTCACTGGGACCCTGCCAGCCAGGCCCCCAGTGCTCATAAGTGTGCCCTGTATGTGTTACCTGTATTATGACTAACTGTCTCACTGAGGCTCTGCTATCCAGAACCTCAGTGGTTATGCTCTCTCATTTTCTTCCCAAATTGTCACTAACAGGCTAGTGACCAATTTCACCAATTTACATTGGCATACTGGAACACCCTTATAATTCCCTAGTATATGGTACTGAGGTACCCAGGGTATTGGGGGTTCCAGGAGATCCCTATGGGCTGCAGCATTTCTTGTGCCACCCATAGGGAGATCTGACAATTCTTACACAGGCCTTCAAGTGCAGCCTGAGTGAAATAACGTCCACGTTATTTCACAGCCATTTACCACTGCACTTAAGTAACTTATAAGTCACCTATATGTCTAACCTTTACCTGGTAAAGGTTGGGTGCTAAGTTACTTAGTGTGTGGGCACCCTGGCACTAGCCAAGGTGCTCCCACATTGTTCAGGCCAGGTTCCATGAAACACGAAGCAGCTTACTAGAGTTTGTTTTTATACGTATCCCACTGGTAGCTTCAGCTGGCTGATTCCCTGAGGTTGGAAAATAAATGGGGGGGGGGGGGGGGTGGGAGGGGGCTTGCATGGAATTATTAGTAGTAGCTACAGCACCAGAAATGGGTAGAATAGTGGTACCATTGTAATACCTAGGTGTTGAAAGGCAATTCTTCAAAGCAGATGGAGTAATACGATTGCAACTAGATACTAGCAGTATAAGTCAGATGCTCGAATCAATGTTGACTTTAACTAGGTGACACTGTTATTCAGTGAACTTTGCTAAGCGATGTAAAAGTACGTTGTATGTGTAAATTGAATGTAAGAATGGCTTGGAGGGCTAGTCCTATGGTCAAATGCTAACAGATTATGGGCAAGATTGGGGTCGCTAATGGTTAATTTGATTTTATCAAACCCCATGTTGGAGTCCTTAAGTCTTCTGGCACATATGTTGTCATCTTGTATTACTGAACGGCACCTCCTAACTTGTTGAATCCAGTGGATCACCTTGTTCTGAAGAGTCGTCCCATTTAGCTCTGTCAAATGCTCTCCTCTTTAGAATATTGATCATTGTGATAAAGCAAGGGTAAACATGACAACTATTACCCATAGGGTGAGAATGATTACATTCACTACTATGAGTAACCCCCGACCCGGGAAGCTAACTGTTTTGAGAGTCATTTGGTTTACATGAATAGTATGCTGTAGATCATGGATACTCTTAAGTACGGCCCGCGGGCCTCATGCGGCCCCTCTGACCTTTGCATGCGGCCCTTCCAGCCACAGGAGCACTGGGCAGCTGTTTGCTCGATTTTGCACTAACAATAAAAATATGAAATACACGCACAATCATTTATTTCAAGCTCAATTGGTCTTAAAGAAAGGAAGTAACTAGGGACTCCTGCACTTAACTTTAGAAAAGCCTTCATTTTTAAAGACATCTTGCAACACAAGTGTAAAACTAAGACGGCCTCTACAAAATTAAAAAAGTGTATTTAGTTAACATGCAGCACCCTTTCGCCTTAGTACAATTTATTTTATCAGTGCATTGAGATGATGTATCCATTTAAAAGTGATAGTTTTCAAACATAAATTTGGAAACATTAATTATTTCCCTAACCCTGAGAACATCACCAATAGTAAATTAAAGAGACAAGTCACTTGGTATGTGCGCTTTATGGGTGGCCTGGGTTCCTATCATACATGAACAACATTACACTTTAATAAATCAAACATAGAAGCAGGTTTTGTGCAGCACACCATGAATCATGTATTTCGAGGTCATCTGAAATGTGATAATGCAGAAAAAGGAGGGAAAGTGAGACTAAACAATTGTCTAGGATCACACAATTTGGAAAAGTGGGTAAGCCGGGATTAGTTCCAGGTTTTCTGGTTTCCCATTGTTTATTTCAGCCACTAGATGTATATAATTTGCATCCCCGACACCTACCTTGCCACCAAATCCCCCCCAGCCACCCCACCCGACCGCCACTGCCCTGGCATCAATGCGGCCCACAGGCACATCACAGACCAAACTTTTTGGCCCCTGGGAAAATGTTTGCCAGTACCCATGCTGTAGATGGATTTGAGCTCAATGTAGCAAAAGTTGTGGCCCTAGGAAGCCCTGGCCTATACCCATGGGATGAGGGACCATTTAAGAGTAACAAGGACTGGTCCACTTTAAGCGGATCACCCTGTTTATCAGATGGAACGATAAAAGTAGGAGGCCCAGAGGAAGAAACTGTCATCTGCAGGTTTTGGCCTACACCCACTTGAGGTCAACCTGCAGTAGAAACTGTACGGTTACTAGATCTAGAGGAATGGAAGGTGTATTGTGAGGAGGGGATGAAGGAGAAACCCTGTAACACTCAAAAAGCTGTTTCACAGTGATAGTAAGGGAGGAAATGAATGGGCTTAGGGTGGCCACCACCACCTTCAGGTCCAGGACAAGGAATCAGAATGTTGACTTACACAGAAGTGCAAGATCTTCTGCACTGAGCTCTGACACACGCTACATCCGCAACATTAGTTACAACTACTGCCTGCTCAGATGGAGACTTAACCAAGGACTCTGACAGCGCAGCAAAGCAATTGCTACAAGGGAAGCCATCAGTAAGAGAGCCCTGTGTGGCAATTATGGGCGAAGCAGGTGTCTGCAGAGTGATGGAACTTGAGTATTAAAATTAGCTTCATGCCCCTGCTGCCTGGACCGAGTGAACATTTCCGGAATCATCTTCTGCTCTGTAACAAGCGGCTTAGAAATCAAACAGTGTAGAGGGGGACTAGATAAAATACAACTTGGTTCCACAATCTCCTCATACTCTGTCAATAAATCATAAATCCTATCAAGAACACAATTGCCCCCAGCAGTTTTAAGGGACTTCTTAGATGTCTTGGTTAAAGCGTAATTCTCTTCCCCGCCACTGGCATTCCTCTTCCGCATAATGCGTTAAGTAGAATTCAATATACAGCAAATGAAACGACTAAAGCAACTTTTGGAAAACCAGTCTCAAAACGTAAACAAAAGTTGTTCACATAGGGGTTTGGCAACATGCACATTACCTTTTAGGGGGGTGTTGGAGGAGTGGGCCAGGCCAGTGTCTTCCAGGCTCCAGACGTAGATGTGCCCGCTCTTGGCCTGGGCTTTGTCCGGGGGTGTCAAGCGCAGCGGAAGTAAGGCAGAGCTTTTATAGAGCAAGTGTTGTCTTGCCCCACGGGATGAGCGACAGCGCCTCTTGGCATAAGAATTACTGGGACCACAATAGCAGCACCACGCTGTCCCACATAGGGGGAGTCAGGTCAGTGCTTTATAGTGTGAGTGTTGGTCCTGCCACCTGGGACGAGTGACAGTGCCTCCTGGCGCAAGGATTCCTGGGACTTGGGGGGTCTCCCAGTAGCAGCACCACGGTGTCCCTCCAGTCTTCTAACACATCATAAAACCTCCTTTTACTTTGAATGTATGTTTCCTTTGTTACTGGTTCATAATAAGTATGATTACTCAATTGTTGCACCGCTTCTTGGTGATGGTGATCTTTTGTCATGAGGACTACATTTCTGCTCTTATCCGAGGGCTTCACAGCAATTTTTATCATCATTTTTTTTTATATTCATCAAGGACCGCTACTGAATTTTAGTCCGATTGTTGTTCAAGCTCTTTCTTTTTATGTCTGTTTTTCTAGCTACTGGTTCACAATTTGTTTTTAAAAGAATCCACTAAATCGTGTGGGGTCTGAGGTAGAAATTTGGATTTTGGTTTGGAATCACTGGTACCACTTGGGAATTAAACAAACATTTCCTATAAGGTTCTAATTATCACTTCATCATCCTGACCTAGTCACTCTCCCTCTGTCCACTGTTTAACCTCCTTTGAAGCAGATATTTTCAGCCCACTTGATTTAATTTTGCCAGCGGGTAGCTTAGACAGTTCTGGAGCCTTTTGTGATGCTACAATATTAAGTTCCATATCCTTGTATAATGTTTTCATAATTTCCAGGTGAGTTAAGGATTTTGAAGTTGAGGAATCAGACCTTGCACAGTCACAAGAATAATTAAAACTGCTTTTGTAGTGGAATGACATTAGAGTTTTTTTTAGTTTCAGCACTAGCCTGATGACGCAGTGAGGAGTGGCTGTATGAAGATGCAGAAGATTACATACACACAGCATGTAAGTTTTTATTGAGAGTGGCTACGACTGTGCTGTTTAATACGGGTGATGCGTAATGTAAGTAAGGTATAAGTTTCATATTTACCGCTCTCAATGAAGTTTTGATTGCTCTACTTCCAAACAGGTTGGAAAATCTTATGATGGATTTAAACATCATGATTGACTTGAGCTTTCTTGTTAATTGGTGATTAGACCATGATAGCTTTTTGTCATTTGTAACTCCAAGGAACTTGTATTGATTGACCATATCGTTCGAGTCATCGCCTAAGACCCACGATGTAGACTTGGTTTTCTTCCCAAGAAGGTTGGCATTGAATTCATTTAAACAATTTAGTGAATATTGTAGACCTTTTGAGGTTTGCGACAATATCACCAGATCATCGGCATGGGCCAGGTGTGATACTCCAGTGCATCACATCTTTGGAGCACTGAGGTTTAATTTAAGAGGCTGACAGATCAGCGATGTATAAAGAGAATAATAACAGAGCTAGAATGCAGCCTTGTTTGAGGCCATTCTCAATGTGAAATTTGGACGAAAATACCTTATCGGTGGATAGTCTTTCTTGCAACTATGTGTCAGTATGCAGTTCGATAAGGAAGTGCAAATAATAACTGGTCAGTTCTCCAGGTCTTGAGCTTTGTCCATAATCTTTGACGATTCACTTTATCAAAGGCAGTGGGACAATCCACAAAATGGGCTTTTAGTATTTTAAAGTTCTTCTCCTTTGTTTTTTTTTTTTTGTTTTTTTCTTTTTCTTTTTCTTTTTCCAAGAGTTGGGGAAACAATGTTATCCACAGTTGAACAGTCTGGGGACAAATCCAGTCTGTGTTGATGAGATTAGAAGTTGTTTTGTAACCCAGTTTGCCAGATTATTAAATAAACGTTTGGCGCATAGCTTCCCTACACAATGTAGGAGGGCTATTAAATGATAGCAGGCTGGATCTTGTTTGAGCCCCTTTTTATAGGTAAGATGAGGCATTGCACCTTTCAATGAATTAAGAACCTACCCAACTGTGGTGACCTTAAGAAATAGTTGTTCCAGTAATGAACTCCAGAACGGCCCATCAAGTTTAACCAGGTATGCCATTTGAGCCTGCGGCTTTAGAAGGACAAGTGCTTTTTAGGTCTAGTGTAAGCGTCCGACCTCTTGTATACTTCTTCTGTGGGCTTCCAGCTATTTCATTCTAGTTTGTGTCATTTAAAACTCCTTGCTTGCTAGTGGTCAGTCAGGCCTCTTTGTACCTCCTTCTGTGTGAGAGCAGGGACTAACTACTGTATTACACTTTGTCCTATTTATCTGGTTTGTAGGGGGCTTTTTTTTATTTTTTTAATATTTTTTTTACTTAATTTCCTGCTCATGTCAAGGGAATCTTCCCTTTTCATTCGCAGAGCTTTATTGCTCTTGAGTTTAGGTTAGCTGTAAACAAGCCTATAAATCAGACTGTTATGTTGGTCACATTTGGTCTTTGTGGGCTCCCGCCCTTCCTTGGCTTGGATTTTCTTTACTGAGTGTTGCTGCCAGTGGTTACTGGTGCTGACAGCGAGGGTGGAGGATTGCTTGTTGCTCAATGTTACCACTTTAAGAATTCCCGCACTCTAAGAAAACGCCAGACCTTTTATAGTTCACTTGTGCGTTCAACTGGAGACAAGATCAGCATGAGCAAAGCAGAGACGTTCGCTCCTTCTTTAAAAGTCAATTTTAAATTGCAGCAACTGCCTCTATGTATGCTAGTAAGAGAAGCAATGTTGTGTGGGCCACAATCAAAACACATTTTCGCGCCCCCTTCTTTTTACTTTTTAAGGGGATTACAGTACTAGCACAGCAGTGACAGTTTTGAGTACAGGGACAGAAAAAACAAAGTTTCCAATGAAATACATGTATTCCATGTTGCTTACAAAGCATTCGTTCAAAGGAATACTTTCAATTAGCCCCGTGGGACTCTACTTTCTCTGAATAGAACACCTCAGCTTACATTTCTTTTAATTGCACGTTCTCTCAAGGCATTCTACTTAACAGCTGATAGATTTAACAACATGAGTAGAGGCCAGGCCCGTGCACAACCTATAACCGCCAAGATTA
Organism: Pleurodeles waltl; assembly: GCF_031143425.1. Taxonomy (NCBI): domain Eukaryota; kingdom Metazoa; phylum Chordata; class Amphibia; order Caudata; family Salamandridae; genus Pleurodeles; species Pleurodeles waltl. The sequence continues at coordinate 409,575,271 of NC_090449.1, forward strand.
TCTGTGTGAAATACGGGAACAGTAGGCGGAGGTTGGAAATAAACTTTGGAATTTCAGCATCTACCACAAACATTCTTGCTAAAAACTGAGTGTTTGTAAAGGAATACAAACTTTCAAGGGGATGCTTGAATTTCAGTTACAAATAATTTTGCCTTGATGACGCCATGAAACAGGCATTTCAAAGGCATGCAATAAAAACAAGCACCAATAAAACCTAATGTGCGGAGACAGATTATTGTAAAAAAAAAAAAAAAGCCAAACGCTGTGCGCCGTCAGTCTTCTAAAGCAGTTTTCACCTGCAGTATGGTGGCTGCATCACATACTCACAAAAAACAGAAGAGTGACTTTAAGGAAATCTTTCATTGGCCTGTGAAGCTGTTCAGTGGGATGCCACAGTGTGCACAGCACAGTGCAGAGCTAGTTAGCATACTCTGAGGTACCCAGTGGCACTCATCAATGCAAAATGCTGTATTTGCCATTTTTTCGTGTACCACGTGTGGTGCCCCAGCGGTTTCTTGTGGTAGCATAGATGGCTGTTCCCTGCGCACCGCCTCCTGATGCGCCTCCAATCCATCTGACTTTGCCACATGTTGGTGTGGTTGGCAGAGCTAAATTGGTTAATTAATTCCACACGTAGTAACGACACAGAATGGGGCAGAGTGCCTCAGCTTCCCATATACATACTATAAAATCTGCTCAAGTTGACACACTCCTATGTTAGGGACACCACCTCAGGCCACAAAACCTGGTTTCATGAAAAATAGCATGACCTCTCATCGGGTTTTATGGTTAATGTCTTCAGTTCCCACTGAGAGTACAATACCAACACATTTGAGACAAAACACAAACTGGTTTTGGAATCACTGATAACTGTCTCACCAAATGAAATCACTTCTAGAACTGATGCCATAAATAAGATTTAGAGGGTCTGTGTGTGCGTGCGTGGGTTCGCAAGTTTATATGTGTATGTTTTATATGATTTGTGTTTGGATGGGTGTTTATAGGGTTTCTTTGTGCACTTGTGTTTTGTGGGAGTGTCTGTGAGGGAGGGAGAGGAGGCTGCTTTAGTTTATCTTGCGTTATTACAGCATAGACAAAAAAAGACCTTCTTGATGTGGATGCCAGCATGCAAACTATTCTCAGACCTTGTGCCCATTGCTAAAAACACCACAACACCAACAACCATACAATACCACATGCCTTTTTGTTAAGATGTGTTTATATGAGCATGCATGGAGGCAGGAAAAAGAAAGCATCTTGCCTGACAAGCAGCAGAAAATATGGCAACAAGAGTTAAATGATTCAGAATACACAGAAACAGCTGCAGCTAATGTTGCTTGACAGAATGTGTAATAATCTTAGATGTCAAATAGGTGACTTGTTGGAGGGAAATCGAAGTGCGCCCCTGTCAAAATGCAAGACCAGCTGTATAAATGTGAACACCATATGCCGAACATTTAGACAACGTGCTCCAAATATATATACACTGTCTTCTTATAATTCGTGTGAGTACATTTCCTTCACTTATATGGTCACAACTTTACATTAACTGCTCTATTTCTAAAAATGCCACACTAAGTGAACACCTTAAGGCTTGTCGAGAGACCTAGGTTGCCAGGTTTAACTCAAGTGTTAATGAGCAAATGCAGAGCTAATACTTCCTTCCTACTGAAGGCATTGGCTTTGTCATTTTGTATTTAAATTGTATTTAACTATGCGGTACAGCACTGCAACTGTTAGTCTCCAAACTGTACTAGTGTGACAAAAATCCTTAGAACATACTGGGTATTTTGGAAAGTGTATGAGATGGCCTTTAACTATTCGGTATGGCAAAAACTATGAAACTGGATTCAAACATGTTTATTGACTGCCATCTGATAGGCAGGGCAAAGGAACCATGTCAATCTGCCGGTCTTAGAAGGCTTTTCTTAAGTCCATCAAAGGGAATCTGGTTCAGACAGATAGTGCGACACTACTATAGCTTTAAAGTGTTCACTTTCTATTCAGTGATGGTGGGATGGTGAAAGTGGAAATCTTTTGCAATTAGCATGGCAGATTTAAATTAGGATGCTAAATGGCAATATTTTCATTTTTTCCTCTAGCTAGAGGAAGAAGGTAAATGGAAGTGCTTCAGTTAATATGCGGGCCACTGGAATTATATGGAAGGAAATGATGAAATTATGAGGCCGGGTTGACCAATTTATGTGGCAAGAAAAGTCCACTTATTAATTTACAATGCCAACTCAGCCTGTGGTGGTTCTAGGACAGTGGGACTACCTTCAAAATGTTCACCACAACCTGCTCTTTCTGTCTAGATGTCTCTGGGTCACCACACCGTTAGTGGAGCCCCTAAAATAATAACCCCTCCCTCTATTCACTATCTTTTCAAACTCTCTCATGGCTGGAACTTTTGTTTTATAGCTGAGAGTAATTTGTGTTAAGGGTCTTGTTAGTAATGTCTCTGCAGTAGGCCTGCTAGACCTGAAAATGTAAAATGCACTACACCCTCTAGGAGCTAAATATATGGTTACACTCCAATACTTTCAGTCATTTTCTTTTCATATGGTTTTGCCCTCTAAGGGCTAACTATATGGCAACATGATCGTTTCTTACAAATGCTATTTTGATTGTGGTGCCTTCTATGGGCTGTTGTGAGCACTACATTCTAATGCCAAACGTTTTATTTCTGATAAAGGTTTTTATTGGGTTTATGTGATCATTGTTTGTGTTTTATTACTCTCTCCTTAGTGCAGTTATGACCATGATTCAGGTCACCGTAACATCCTTATTACACTATGACTGTTTGAACACACTTGATATGTTTGGGTGACCCTTCTAGTTTATTTCTCTTGTTACTCCTCTGTGGCGGTCTTGTTTTGGGAATTGTAAGTCAGCCAGCAACTCTGATGGTGATGTGGTGAAAGTGGTATTCTATTGGAATTAGCATGGGAGAATTAAATTAGGATGCTAAATGGCAACTTTTACATTTTTGGCTGCAGATGGAGGAAGAAGGTAAATGGAAGTGCTTTAGTTATGAGTAGTCACTGGAATTGTGTGGCAGGAAATTACCAAATTATGATGATGCTCAACCATGCGGTGCCTTACCTTTTGCACATCTGCATCTCCTTGTCTCACAGCTAGATTCCGCTGAAACCTCCCCTAGCCCTCTAAAATGCCTCTGGCTCGATGGAGCCGAAAAACTGGCAGGCATGAAAAGCAAAGCAAGGTGGCCCGGACGATCACTGCTGTGGAGCAAGCCCTCCGCTTGGACCACAATGAGGGCACCACTCTGGGATCCTGGGCGCACCCTGCCCTGCTCCAGGGGAAAATGGAGAGCTGGTTCTGCATCTCCCTGAAAAAGCCCCATGCTCATCACAAAGCCCCACTTGGACTGAGAGGACTCCAGCCCGTAGTCTGAGTGAGCGAGTAGGTGGTTGGGAGGAGAGCAGCAGCGATAGAGCAGGGCATCTAGCACCAATACACGTTTTACTGGGAAAGCTGCAGTAGAGGAAGTTACATCACAATTTATTTAAAAGAAGGTCCACTAATCAAGTAGATTATGTGACACAATTGGAGAATCTTAAAACAAAACAAAAAAAATGATCCTGCTGTCACTAAAATAGTACGAGATTCCCCAACAGTATTAAGAAGAGATAAGTTTGAGGGACAAATTCGTACACAGCTCTGGTGGACAAATCAGAGTAGTCTTTAGCAATAATAGTCCCTAAAATGGACTACATTTTCACACAGGAGAATTTATTTTAAAAATGGAATGAAAAGAATAATTGGAACAGAGAACTCGTAAACGTAAATTTGTAGACTGTTCGGAAATGGCATTTAGTTAATATGTGCTGGCAGTCTGTTATGTAGTAACAAATAAGAAGAGAAACTACTCGGTAGCAAGACACTTCAAATAGCTGACAGCATTGATTGAAAGTTTTTAAAAAAAAAAATTTTTTTAGGTGGATTGAAGTTGAAAAGATTAAAAGTGAGAAACAGAAAATGCTGCGAAGATTAGTCAGTTTATAGTTGCATTGGAATCGGGGACACCAGCCGGTTCAAATCAAAACCAGCAACTATTTGTAAATGAGGATTAATTGAAGAGTAATCCAAATCAGAATAAATGATTACATTGCCAGTTACTGATAGCTCTGTCATACATGTGCGAACGCACAAATTGGGTACACTTGTTTGTTAATGAGAGACAGCAATCAAACTGTCGTGGATGTGTGTTTATGTCTGAGCAATACGAAGCAGTCTGCTTCCAACTATCCTCTGCCAGACCCAGCTAGTACAATCTTTGTATACTGTTTGAACTACTTTGACATATATTGTAATAGCTGAGTCGTGCATATGTGCAGAAAGTGGTATTTTTGTAAGAAAAGCCTTAAACGGTCACAAAAGGGAATCTTAGAGTATGCTGTGTGGACAAGTATGTTTTAACATTTTGTGTTTATCTTTTTCTACATGTCCCTTCAGATTTTGAAAACCAAGGAAAAGCTAACAAACAATTTTCTGATTTTGTTTTACCCACCCCTCTAGCCTTCATGCAGAGCTAGGTTTTGAACAGCTGCGTGGCTCATGAATTCACAGCAAAGAAGCAACATAGAATAACAGTTGCTCACTATCACATTTATGCTCACGCACATCTTGGACAACAGCCATGCATACCTTAACGCTCACTGTCTTCCATATGATGTCATAACATGGATATCCATAAGTAAAAACATCTAAATGCAGAACATTGTTAAATAATATGTTTAAATATATAAATGTTATACTCGTAGAGGTGTCAGTGAGTGCTATTGCTACTGTGATCTGTAATTTCACCCTTAACATTATTTGCCATTTGTAATTGCATCTAGATCATTAAGGGTGGGGTCATGTGCATTACATTTGATTTGGTAAACTATGGTTTGCATTGCTGTGTGAATTATGGACTGCTTAGCTAGCTATAACAGGGGACTTTCAGTGTTTTTTGTTCCCCCCCCCCCAGTTTTTATTTGAAACTATAGGTATAATTTTGTTTAAGTGAAATATGTTTATTCATGGTCACTAAACTAATTAATATGATGACAAATCGTCAAAAATAACTTTTCAATATCAGTTAACCTTCCTTGCAAACAGGCTTCACAATGTCTTCTGACACTGCAGACCAGAGCTTTGCAAAAAGTGTTAACTAAATATTTGGAAATCCTACTACATGTTGGATAGTTCACCTATGTTATTGATTTTATTTCGGTAAATATAGGTGGGAGGTAAAGTAAGTTTAAGTACATTTTATCTTTTATTATTATTTTTTTTAAAACTCTTTTGAAATACATTCTTTAATAAACCTGTGGCACATATCGATTACAATTTCTTGTATAATTTGTTTACCTATGTCAGTTTGTGTTTTGTAAAAATGTCATTCTTATATCCAGATTGTACTTAAAGGACTTATGCATGCTTAGACTAAATTCTTAAAGTCTCTCTTTGGAATGTTTTAACTTTCTTTTAGCGTTTGTAATCCTGTCAGATTTTTTTCTTGCACCAAATGTTATACAATCTCTGTAGAAAATCATGTTCTGTATTGTCCTAGTTAATGCAGAAGGTATAAATTCTAGGTAATAGCCATTTATCTCTGACAGTGTAAGAAACAATACTTATCAGCATGGAAGGGGCTGATGACAGAACACGTTTGCATCCAACTCTTAGTGCATGCACATACAACATTTTAAGGTTTCATTGGATCTGAGAGGTACTGATTTGTGATTTTTGACATAGTGAGCTAGGCATGTTCTGAAGATGTTTTGCTCAGGTCTTATGCCCAGGCCCCCATATACAGGCAGCCCTACAGAGAGGATTTGCAGACTATCCAATACTCTCCTCTCCACAGGCAAGATAGAGGTAATTGTTAGGTTCACTCCTATCCATTGGGCTAAAAAAGGTCACTTATTTGGGAATCAAGATCACTTCAATGATGGCTGATCACTATTGAGCAAACTATCCACTGTTACTGCGGCAACTCAAAGAAGACCTTAAATGTTGGTCTCCCTTGTATTTGTCATGACTCGGTTGCATTAATGTGATAAAGATGACTGTTTTGCCAAGGCTTTTGTGTTCTTTTCAAGGCATTCACATTGAACTCGAGCAAGACTGCTTTCCTGCCCTTCACTTCCTGGTAACTTGCTTTAGTTGGCAAAATCGAAGAGCTTGTCTTTCCTATAAATTCAGATTGCCTAGAGGTTCTGGTGGCTTAGCTCTGCCTGAATTTTTTATTTTATTTATTTTTACTATACTGCAAACCAGCACAGATGAGGGTTAGTGCAGAGTGGTCATTGACAAACATTGGTTACATACGGATAGAGCACTAGTGGGAAGATGTATTTGGGATGTCCCGTAGAAGCCAAAACCGGATAGATCTCTCAATGTCTACCTCAGTACCCCAACTAAGACGACCCTTAAGGTATGGGATGTAATGAAGTGGACCACTGGGTGGACAGTATTCCTCTTGCCCTTCACTCCAATACATTTTAAATTCAGCTTACTAGCCTGCACTTCTGCCTGGACTGTTCAGTCTTTGGCGATAAGCGGGCTTCCTAAGAGCTCTGATAAAACCAAAACAGACTGAGGAGATTCTTTTAACTTGCAGCTCCATCGTCAAACAGGAAACCTAGGCTTTCTACCTGTGCCTTTGGGGGAGGCAAGCTATTAAAAGCCTCCGAATGCAGTGCCAAAGGGGAGGCAGGAGAACCGTTGCCTACAATCAGTACTTCCGATTTGCCATCGTTAAATTTAAGTTTAGATTGGGTCATCCAATCACTGATGTCCTTCATACAACAAGCCAAATTAGCGGAAGAGGAATTCCCAATACTAGAAAGGAATACCACTAATTGGGTGTCATCGGCATAGGTGACCATTGAACGATTACAGGGAGTGACTACTTTGGCCAAAGATGATAAATATTGAAAAGAGTTGGGCTCAGGGAAGATCCCTGAGGAACTCTGCAAGTCAGAGACACAACGTCAGACAAACAAAGAACGATCCAAAACTTGGAAAGATCTTCCTGTAAGGAAAGAGGAAATCCAAGAAAGGGCCATGAGTCCTAGCCGTGTCTTGGAGAGTCTATCACAAAGGAGGGTGTGATCAACGGTATCGAAGGCTGCACTGAGATCAAGAAGGATAATAGCAACATGACCTTGATCTAAAAGTTGACGAGTCGATTCAGTCACCGTAAGGAGCGCCGACTCCGTGTTCTGTTGAGCTCTAAAACCCATTTGAGTAGGATGTAGGAGCTCATGACTCTCAAGATAACTGGTCAGTTGCAAATTTACATGTTTCTCCAGAATCTTAGCCAAAATAGGAAGAAGAGCAATAGGTCTGTAGTTGTCCAAAGCAGAAGGATCAAGCTTTGGCTTTTTCAGAAGGGGTTTTATTATAGCATGTTTGAGCGACTTAGGAAGAATGCCTGAAGACAGGGAGCTACTAAGTATTTCTGTCAGAGGTGAGACCATAATGTCTGCAGCCTTCAAAGGAATAGAAGGGGGAGCAGGGTCAAAGGGGGAGCCCGATTAATGTTGGAGAGAAGAAAGTTAACACGTCTGTGAGGGGTGGAAAATTACTTAACTGGGTCCCAGCAAAAGGAGGATTCGTAATTTTAGGATTAGGTCACTTTAATTTTTTTTAACATATTTGGGGTCCCCTGGTGAGGTTTCTTTCGACTGACCTCCTTCTATTTGCTTGCCCCACTCCTGCTAGAGCCCGTCATCTTTTCAGATCTGATGACCGAAGGGGACTTCTATAACCTCTGGGTGAATTGGCCTGTCCTCCTTTGTCCTCCCCATTTTGGAGGCTGTTGTCCTTCCCACTTTTTCAAATGCTTCAGCTGACCCACTCGCATCACTTCATTTTGGGTTAGGGGTTTGAGGTTGGGCAATAAATCTAGAAGGTTCAGCTGCAGATTTTGACAGTGGCATTCTATTTAAACATCTTGCTCATTTGTGAGGGACTACTATTTTGATGTCACTGTGTTTTATACTAGTATTCTTAATGACTATTAAGGTCTCCATTAATTGATCAGCTCTCACTGTACTGGCAAATGCCTTGTTAAAACTCAGTTCGACAAAAAAAAAAATACTCTCAAAACCCCATGTGGAATACCATATTCAAAATGTAGACTGGCAGTTTCCATTCTGGCTTTTCTATGGACTCCTTTTGAACCGTAACGGTCTGTGTTCATTTGGGGGTCCGAAAAGATGGCACCCCAACTCCACATGTAGAGGGGCTTAATCACATGTGACCAAATCAAAGCATAACTACAATCATGTGAAGATCATATTGAAATTACATTGACTGCACTTAGCACCACAGGGAGCTGTTCCTGCTTGGTATGATAGGTGCTTCCACTAATATGTGGTCCTGTTTATACATCTGGAACACCCAGTCTCAAACTTGGTAAAGCAGACTGTAGCGATCTGGGAGGCAGTGGTTGGGAGGGTGCTGTGCAAGGCCCCCTTTGACATGCAGCTTAGTCTCTGGGATCTGGCGCAGTTCCGGGCGATCAATGGGGATATGTCCATGGAACAGTGGGGGGTGGGAGGTTGCGATGTGGCAGGGGAACTTTATCCAGTGGAGGTCTTCTTCACCTTTCCGGATGCCCAGGAGACCTTTGCAGTGGGACTGGTGCATTTCCTGCATTATGCTAAATTGGAAAGCACTGTACTGGATGTGTGGCTGGGTTCCTGGCTGAGCCGCAGCCCTCTCGAATGCTTGCTAGTCTCCTCCAATAGGGGAGGGGAGGCACATGATTATCTTATTCTATAAAGCGATCTGGGGGGGGCAGGAGGGGTGAAGGAGACTACCATCTGTTGTGTGGTGCATGGGGCCCGGGAGGGAGAACTCGATGAGCCCATTGCAGATGCAGATTGGCCACATGCATCCAAGTTGGTGAGGAGGGTGTTGTGTAACCACAGTTTTAAGTTACTACACTTCAGCTTTTTGCACTGCACCTATATCACCCCCAGGTAGCTGAACAGGATGGGCCCTTCCAAGGAGGAGAGCTGAAGGGGGGAGGGGAGGTTGTGTTGGGGTACAGGGTGTAACCTTTTTGCACCTGGCTTGGGTCTTTGCTAGAATTCAGGGATTCTGGAGGAAAGAGGTGCCTGCAATTGTTAAGGTGGCAGACCTAGTGATCCCTCTGATTGCAGTGGCATGCCTTCTGGTAGTGGTGACAAGACCAAGGGGGTGGAGGATTCTCTACAATCTTGCCCATCTCGCACTGCTATTGGCCAAAAGGCGAATAGTCATTAGTTGGCTGGGTACAAGGGTGCCACTGAAGTCTTTGTGGTTGTGGGTTTTGCTAGAATGAGCTGTGGCAGATGAGCTGCACCTGCACCTTGTCCGTACAGCTAAGGGTGCTATCGACGTGATCATGATGTGGGGGGGCTCCTCCTCAATTTTCAAGGTGAGGCTGAATCTAGCCCTGAGCATGGTTTGGATGATGTGTGACGTTTGGTCATGCTATGCCTATGTATAAACGATGAGACAGCCAAGTGAGCTATCAATGCATTAATTACTATATACCTTGCTTGATGACTTGTATCTGTGATACTGTCCCTTTCTTGACCATTTCTCGGCTACTTCGGTGCTGCCATGTATGATGTATGTCCTACTGAACTGCCATATTACATGACTATGGTATTCTCATGCTTTCGGCCATGCACTACTGGCTTTCGTTGTAATTCTTTGCTGAAACCGATAAAACAAAGTTTTTAAAAAATCACTATTTTTGACATTCAATTGTAAATAAGTGTGAACGGACAACACCCTTTGAAAACACTCTCCAAATCAAAAATCAGAGTAGTACAAATAAACCTTGCCCTAAACTTGGATCATTGGTCATGTTTCAAAAGTGCATATCTTTCCTTTATGCCTATTTGTATTCCTTAGATTTTCTTTAATAAGTGTATGTATGGTCAATATAGAATGAATAATCATTGTTAGGGAGGGCTTGGTTGGTGACACTTGGTATCGCAATTTTTTTGAGAAAACAGACAAACACTATGTATGTCAATTATAAGAGTCTGCCATATGTAACAATTTTATTATTACCTTTTATAGATGAGCCTTCAGTATCAAAACCTGCAAATGAAAACCTTGTCTCTTCTGTGTTTTTTTTTTTTTTTTCCCCTCTTTACTTTAACAGATTTTTTTTTTATTTCAGTAATTAACTATGGGTAAACCTTGAGTGAGCTACACAATATGCCCCTTGCAGTATTCAAATCTTTGAGTTTACAGCGATATATAGCTTTCTGGGTTTCACCTTGAGTCTCACACCTCTTGCCACCATTAATTGTACATTGGTTGAAACCCCAACAATATTGGCAACCACTTAAACTACAGAAGATGTGGTTGGCGAAAATATATTTTATCAACCGTACCTGTTTCTGAAAGCTGGCAACAGGAAGTTCTTAGCACAACATACATCTTGTTTATACTGATTTTACAAAAAAATCCACACTGTCTCACATAGCACCTTTTCCCAATTTTTCTCACCCTGGGGGTTGGGGTTGGGGAAGGGGGGTTGAATTGCCATCTATAGGCTATTGTCTTTGGTCCTTCCAGGAGAAATCCCATATTTTGGGTACATTTAAAATTCTCAGAATGGGAAGAACACGAACATGCTAATGGGGCCTGGACACCTTTTGCTGAAAGAAAGGTTAATGGACAGTGAAAACCAGAGTAAAAAACTGTCCAGTCTAAGGGGCCCTGTGATAACGTATGCAGTAAGCACTCTTAAATCAGTACTTGTCATACAGCTATAATTGGTGCGTCAAGCTACATCTTTTGGTACTAAAATGTTTAGTCCATGTTTATATTCACTGAAGGGACTTCTCGTAAGTTGATGAGCATTTTGATAACTTTTCTGTCTTGCCTTTACAGGAAAAATCGGATTGTGTACAAGTGCTGAATTTTGGTCTACTAATGTTAAAATTATTCCACAATTTTCACCAATCGAGCAAACACAGTAAAAATGAGTCTACAGGGGACCAGTTTCCCCTTGGACCTTGGAGGAGGCTTCACCGAAGATGCGCCAAGGCCACCAGTTCCTGGGGAAGAAGGGAAGCTTATTCTGAGTGACCCAAGACCTCTAAATAACAATTACTATTCTGGAAAAGGTGAGGGCCTGAAGAGTGAGACGTCAACAGCCACACCTCGGAGGTCAGACTTGGATCTTGGGTATGAGCCAGAGGGAAGTGCCTCCCCAACACCACCATACTTGAAATGGGCTGAATCACTTCACTCATTGTTAGATGACCAGGATGGAACTAATCTGTTCAGGACCTTCCTCAAGCAGGAAGAATGTGCAGATCTACTTGACTTTTGGTTTGCCTGTAGTGGTTTCAGGAAACAGGGACCTGCTGGGTCCAGTGAAGATAAACGGCTAAAGCTTTCAAAAGCCATCTTCAAGAAGTACATTCTTGACAATAACGGCATTGTGTCACGGCAAATCAAACCAGCCACAAAGAGTTTTATTAAGGATTGTGTTATGCACCAGCAAATTGATGCAGCTATGTTTGACCAGGCACAGACTGAAATCCAGTTGATGATGGAAGAAAACACCTATCCTGTTTTTTTAAAGTCTGATATTTATCTGGAATATACAAGGACAGGTGGTGAAAGCCCTAAAGTTTACAGCGATCAGAGCTCTGGATCAGGGAATGGGAAGGGTGCCCCTGGGTATCTACCAACTCTCAACGAAGATGAAGAGTGGAATTATGATCAGGGTTTATATGAAGAATCTGAAGTAGATACTGCCCCTGCCAACAGGCTTACTCAGAAGCTGCTCCTTGAGACCACTCCCCAGCGTGCGGCAGCCTCCAGACGATACAGTGATGGGAAAGAA